>NC_053489.1:556636738-556948404 GCF_905171775.1 Rana temporaria
CGTGTATTCTGCACAGCTGGATGTAAGAGTCTGTTCTAGATTTCAAAAGAACAGGCATTTATTGAACAGTTTGAGTCAACTGGCAATACTTTTTGCTGTTCTCTATGCATAGGTATTCACAACAGAGATAGTGCACCTCTCAGTGGGCAGTCTCTTGTGCGGTATTTTAGAGGGACCAATATAGAAGTAGGTTCAGACAGATTATCATACACCTGGTCCCAGCAGAATCATGCTATCTGCCTATTGTCAACAATGTCATTTCAATTCACTGTGACCAATTAGAACTGGATGCAGCTAATGTCACTATAGCCTAGTTAGTGATACATCTTGGGATGAACCCATAGCATCATTGCTAACCATAATTAAATTGCCTCCTTCTTTTGGGGCACATCGAAGGCTTCCAATGATTCTTTATTTTATATTTCTACACATACAAACGAAACAAAACTGTGTCCACTAATGTGTATTTATGATGTAAATAGATATTTCCAGGAAAACACTATCACCAACTGCTAGGGTTGTATAGTTTTATATGCGGACAACCGATATTTAGCTTCCTATATAAATGCCCTCTCACATTTTCAATTTTAGGTTACTAGTTTTACATTTACTATATGTCTTTTGCAATTTGAACCAAACTGCACTAAATACACAAGTTGTATGTACAAGTACAAATGTTCACCACCATATTGAGCTATGACCTTTTTTTTATGTATATTGAAATCAATTGTTGAAGAAGTGGGCTCAGTTAGAGTTTAAATTGCTTATCATGCAAAGGCTACATCAGTTGATCTCCAGTTGTCCAATAGTCTCTAGAGCTGCCACTGAGTGAGCAATGGATAATAATGGCCCACATCACCATATAAAAGCTCACCCATGAGATCTATAATGATGATTAAATAATGCTTTTTTTTTTTTTTTTTTTTTTTTTACACACAGCAAATAAGATGATCCAGGCATCAATAAATGTTCCCATCGTCTTCGTCCTTACTTTGTCTTTTGTGCATCAGGCTGGTTTTCCGTTGCTGAAAAGCAGAAAAATGTTTTCCAAGAGCTTGTACATTGTTGATGAAAGCAAAACAGTCAATAATGTGCAGCTCAATAACATTTTAAAAGACTATAAAGTGTAATTTTCCAGGGTAGAATCTTTGCAGTGATGAGTTAAGTGCTAAATGCCAGTTCAAGCAAACGTTAAGTCTAGTTCTTCACACTTGGCCACATTTAGCATTTGTCTTAAGTAATACCTTTTCTGTGTTGCCCCAAAGCAAAAAATCACAACCATAAATACGAGTTGGAGAAAGTTTTAATCTGATAGGTGATGGTGGGGTAACATATGACATATGAGGGTGACATACATGAGGGTGACAGTCCTTAAAATTTAAAATGGTTGTAATAAGCTCTTTTTCTACCAACCAAATATATATTTTACTTCAATCACAATGACATAGACATGTCCTGTTATTTAGTGCTTTAGGATTTGTGAAATGGGAATAGTTTTATGTCGTACTGATATTGTTTATGCATATTTACATCTTCATGCAAAAATAAAATAAAAAATGAAAACTTTTAACCTAAATTTCCTCACGTTGTAAAGTACATGCTTTGTTTATTATATGTTAAATGTCATAACAGCTAGAAATGACCAAACTAATATACCGGAGTACAGATCCATCCTAGATCACCATGATTTGACTATATGTGAATTAGTTCAAGCCACTCCCTCTTCAATTATATTTAGAAATGTATTGAATGTATTGAAATTATTGGGGGAGCGTGTAAGATGCCTGATATCCTCAAATACACTATTTGGAGTACTACTGCTCTATCTACCATGTTTTGAGAATCAGCAAAGAGGCTTGGAGTGTCTTCTACAGCTAATGAGTTTTCAGGGTATCATCTAAGCAATGTCATTTGAGTTACTACTTTAGCCCAGGAAGGATTTGGCCCCTTAATGACCAGGCCATTATTTGTGGTACGGCATTTGTGGTACGGTCGTGCGATGCTGTACCCAAATAAAATTAATGTTCTTTTTTTTCCACAAATAGAGCTTTATTTTGGTGTTATTTGATCACCTCTGTGCTTCTTATTTTTTTGCACTATAAGCAAAAAAAGACTGACAATTTAAAAAAATAATATATATTTTTTTTACTTTCTGCTATAATACATATCCAAAAAAAGATATAAAAAAACAAATGTATTCATTAGTTTAGGCCGATATTTTGTATTCTACATATTTTAGGTAAAAATAAATTGCAATAGGCGTAATAGGCGTATTGATTGGTTTGTGCAAAAGTTATTGCGTCTACAAACTATGGGGTAGTTTTGGAACTTTTATTTATATTTTATTGTTCTTAACTGGTAATGGTGGTGATTTTAGCGGGATTGAGACATTGCGGCAGACAAATCTGGCCCCCAAATTACACTTTTTGGGAACCAGTGACATTATTATATTGATCAGTGCTATAAAAAATGCACTGATCATGGTAAAAATGATAATGTTAGGGAAGGGATTAACACTAGGGGCAAGTAAGGGGTTAAGTGTGTTCCCTGGGTGTTCTAACTGTAGGGGAGCTGAGCTACCAGGAACATGAAAGAAATCGTTGTTCCCGAACAGAAGATCTCTGACAATATCTGGCTGGTCGGCAAGCTGTTAAGGGTGTAAGTTGTACCCCACGTAAAAAAAATTCACATCAAACATTAAATCAACTTAAGAGAACAGTTTGCTTTTTTGATTTTCCACCTAACCTAGCTATATTTTTAAAAACCGTGATTAACAAGATTAGGCCATACCTTTTTAGTACATCACCCACATTAATATTGCACTAGGATGCTACTTACACTCTACATGAGAGTTAGAAAACCAAAGTACAGCTTTTGTAAAAGGCTTCAGCAACTGGAACATTTTTGTTTTCTTTGGACTGATGCAAACAATTATAAACTCATGTACCTCCCCAATAAACCATGTTTAATATTTTGTTTGTAGAGTACGCAAATACTCTTTGATGTGTTCTACATACATTGAACACTGATTTCTTCAAAGAGTCAGCTCCTGCACCCTCCTGATGCACTCTTAGCAATAAACAAATAGACCAGATAGTACCATGCTGTGCTTCACTAAAACTGAATTCACCTTTCCCTTGCTCTTTTTGATTCCTGTCCAATTTGAAAATTAGTTTTTACCTCAGACGAAAATATGAATGTATGTATTTTCTTTAATCAAAGACAAATTTAGTGATTATTTATGAAAAAAAAAGTTTACATAATTGGCTCTTACTATCATGTAGGACTAAAAAAGCAAGAATTGCAGAAAGCATGTTTGGCCCTAAAAGTAGGAAATTGCTAAGATGAATGCAATAAATATGAAGGATTTTTGCCTTATGCTTTCAAATGGAATACCCCAGCACTACCTCATTCAACATACTCTTTGTATGTTGAGAAGTAAGAAGGCTGAATCCACACTTGGCTGCAGTCAACTGAGTGATGGTAAAAGCTGACCTATACTAATGTCCCATACACACGATCTGGCTTTAGCCCGACCAAACTCGCATCAGAATTCCGAAGGAATTTCATCGGAGGAAAAGAGAACCGGCTCGCTATGTAAACTCCGACAGAGTTCCTCGGAATATCCGATGGAAAACTCTGATGCAGAAATTCCGATCGTGTGTACGAG
The DNA here is from genome assembly GCF_905171775.1 of Rana temporaria. Classification (NCBI taxonomy): domain Eukaryota; kingdom Metazoa; phylum Chordata; class Amphibia; order Anura; family Ranidae; genus Rana; species Rana temporaria. Next base: position 556,640,409 of record NC_053489.1, read on the forward strand.
GAATAATGCTTTGCTTTTAAGTGCACATTTTTTTATTTCTTACAATGAAGTTGACTGAAAGGTTCTGCAGGGTTTATTTAGCAAAATAGTGCTCTTGAGAAAATGTATTCCAGTTGGGTTTGAACTAACAGCCCCAACAATTATATTGTATGTTGCATCTCTTGTTGCATTCAAAATACTTTGCATGGCCAGGTAAACTTCTATACAACATCCTCATTACAGAAAACTATGGCTGTAATTGAAACAAGTACCAAAGGCTGAATTTCAACATTCAGTTCTTTCTAAAGTGAAGGCCAGCAAATATTACTCTACTGTAACTTAAGGGAGTTAACCTTCATACATCTGCATATAGACTTATGCCGCGTACAGACGGTCGTTTTTTGTGATGAAATAAAACAACGTTTTTTATCATGAAACAAAACAACGTTTTTGAAACTTCAATTTTAAAAAACGACGTTGCCTACACACCATCGTTTCAAAGCGCGGTTACGTTCAGCACTCTTTTCCATTGAAGCTCACTCGAATTTTTTTTTGTCGTTTTTCAGAAGACATAAAACAACGTTTTCCCCACACATGGTCATTTTAAATGACGTTTTTAAAAACAACGTTTTATTTCATCACAAAAAACGACTGTCTGTACGCGGCATTATACAATGTATGAACTGACTTTTCTACATCTCCAAGTAAAGTTGACCGATTTGGTAGCTATTAAACACTAATTTCAAATTTTTTAAACCAATATGGCTGATTTTTCTAATTTGAAAACTGTTCATTTTAAACTTCAAAGTAAAGATCATTTTAATACTCATCAACATGCATGTATACGTACAGTTTCAGGCACTACAGGCTTGCAGAGGTTGTCCCACTTTCTGAAATATAGAGCATTTCAAAATGCTTTTGTGTTTCCCATTTTGTCAGTATTCAGTACTCTGGTTGGGCTAGGCAGAAATCATATAGTGTCTGCATGAATCTTTGCTGCATTATATCTTATGGATAGTATTAATATACTCTCTGCATTTTTCCTACCTATTGAGGGACCATACAGGGGGCAAAAATATATGGACAGTTTCTAAAAACACTGTATATACTCGAGTATAAGCCGACCCGAGTATAAGTCGAGGACCTAATTTTACCACAAAAAAACTGGGAAAACTTATTGACTCGAGTATAAGCCGAGAGTGAGAATGCAGCAGCTACTGTAAGCGGAAATAAGGGTCAACAATGCCTATTTGAAGCCTGACCTCACGTGCCCATTTGCAGCCTGACCTCACTGTGCCCATTGCAGCCTGACCTCACTGTGCTCATTGCAGCCTGACCTCACTGTGCCCATTGCAGCCTGACCTCACTGTGCCCATTGCAGTCTGACCTCACTGTGCCCATTGCAGCCTGAGCTCACCGTGCCCATTGCAGCCTGACCTCACCATGCCCATTGCAGAATCCAATCTGTGTAACCGAGTCTGTGACATAGACGGCGGCTGTGCAGTTTTAAAAAATTGCGCTCCTCCTTATGCTGTTCCGTGATAGGCAAAACATGCGATTTCCCAGAAAACACTGTGTTCAGTGTTCTGCCTATCGCGATCGCCCTCTCGTTCGTGATAGACGAGAGGACGAGATGGCGATCGTGAAAGGCGGAACACTGAACACAGTATTTGCTGGGAAACCTAGTGTTCCGCCTATCACAGAACAGCACAAGGAGGAGCGTGATTTTTTAAAACTGCATGGCCGGCGTCTATGTCACAGACTCGGGTACAGAAATCGGATTCTGCAATTGGCAAGGTACTGACTCAATTATAAGCCGAGGGGGTCATTTTCAGCCCAAAAAAAGGGCTGAAAAACTTGGCTTATACTCGAGTATATACGGTACTTAAAAAAGTTGTGCCTTATTTCTGAAAACTGTTTAAAAAGAAAAGCATTGCTGCTGTCAGCAGTAACCCATGAGCATCAAATTGTCTAGTACTTCTTAGAAAGTAGTTTATACACTGATTCCAGCCATTGTACCATCTCCAAGCAAAAATTGCTTCTTTGTAGGCTGGCCACATCGAAGTAATTTTTATTGCAGCGTCCATGACATCAGGTTCACAGTTCAATAGTTTGTTTAAAAAAAAGGCACTTTCATCAAATTCAACCAAAAGACAAAAACAAAGAAAAGTAAAATCCACACATTCAGTAGACCCAATATGCAGGTGACCCAGAGGAAAGCAAAAAAAAAACTTTAAAAGTGTGGTCCAATTTGGTCCAACTGGGCAAAAATGTTTCTTTGGGCCCTTTCACATGGGGCAGATCAGTAATGATCCGCCTCCGTGTGTCCGTAAAGCTCAGCGGGGATCCTCCGTAAAATCCCCGCTGAGCCGTCGGCTGACAGGGCGGTCCCCGCACACTGTGCAGGGACCGCCCTGTCTTTCCTGCGCTCTCCCCTATGGGGGGATCGGATGAACACGGACCGTATGTCCGTGTTCACCCGATCTGATCCACCAGACGGAAGAAAAGTAGGATTTTCTTCCGTCAGAAAAATCTGAGCTTTGCGGAGGCGGGTGATTACGGGTGTCAGCAGGTGGTCATCCGCTGACACCCGCAATCACATAGGGACCAGTGCATGTCCTGTTTTCATCCGCAACGGATGGATGAAAATGCGGACATACGGTCCGCACATGTGAAAGGGGCCTTTCTGATCCATTAAAGGCAACTTCATACTCTACGGTGTTAATCTTATAAATAATGAATCATTAAAATTGTTAGGTTCAGTATTTAGCGACATTCTTTGTGGACTCTGTATGTGTCAGTCTCTGCAAAAATGCCTTTTTACCTAACAAGGATGAATGGAAATGGTGGCCAAAATGAATTACCCACAACTCACACCAATTTTGTACAGGTTATTATATGATAGACATATTCCTAAATGTGCAACTTGGAAATTGCCTTTGCAAATAATCTTACATTGATCCAGGTGGCGTATTCCTGAGCCAAACTACTCAAGAAATGTTGTAGCAGCAACAACTTGAAACTCTACTGGCATGAAGGAACAGCTGCGGTCTTGTTTTCTGTCCAGAGTTGGCACAAGAGCAAGCGTTGATCAGTTTGTCAATGTTCAGTGAATTAGGATTCATCCAAAGGAAGCTTATTTTCCGGCAGAATGTCTAGAATACAAAGATTGTGCTTAGAACATTTGCACAAATGGTTTGCATGTTCCCATCCTAACTGATGTATTATTAGCCGGACATAAGCTGATGAAGTGTTTTCAGAGAACGCTGTCATATTCTTGCCTGGCACAGCTGTCCCTTCTCTGTTTAACACCAAATGTCCTTTGTATGCTAGTCACTGACATCTAGATCTTATGGGCAGACATATGTACAAGTCAAAGGGTTATAACTAAACAGGTGATTCATGTAGTCTTTTGGGATTTCTTCAGTTTTTAAAATTATAGCCATAAATTGGGTAGGAAGAAAATGTATCCATTTTGCTTTGCTATGTAACATTGTGATTAAACAGTGTTAAGAGTGATACAGACGTTTCATATATGGTATAACTCAACTATTGGTGTGAAGTGTACTTTTGGAAAAGAAAGAGCAATGGTATAAAAGTGAAAGTATTGTAGTGTGTATGTGCGTGTTTCTCCTTTTCAAGTGCATTTATCAATAGTAACTCAATAAATCATTTTCTACAAAACTCAGACCTGATTGGCTGTTCTTGTTTACTGCAGTTTACATATTGCTGCTGTTTCTTAAGTAGAACTGATAGTGTTTTTTTTCCTTTTAATGACTAAAATTCTGAATACACTTTAAATATTAAAATATTTTGAAAGTGTAGCGCTGGTCAGTTTGCTATCAGCAGTCACCAAGTCTGGTACCTTGCAAAGCCACCTTCTTTTAATGACACGTTTGTTGCATATCGGGACAGCTATTATCATTTTGCAAGGGCTGTTTACCAGACTTAACTCCATTCTAATCCTTGTTTTCTGCTTGCGCAACTTTGAACAGAAATTGTAATATCATTTTTATGTTTTGCATAAATATCTACTTTATGATGGGAAATACATTAACTGTGTTATGTGGGGGGCTTGTACAGAGTGACAAATGACAGGCCTGGAAGAGATGGCAGAGTGATTTTTCCTGTAAACTGCTATCAACTAATTCTCAGCATCAGATGACTGTAAAAGATCCCTATCAAGCTTAATGACAGACATATTATCATTTATTTCACATCTCTTTAAGCATCGCACAGGGCGATGTAGATGAAGCCTGTATGCTTATTTTATCTATCCGTCTGTCTATCTATCTATCCATCTTTTTGTTTGACTAAGTCCCTACATACTGTATCGTTATCTTTGTATATTTATTTATTTATCATTATATAGAGACTTGTGTTAGTCCAGAGACACAAGTGTCTACAAGCAGTTGGAGTCTTTCCCTCTTATCTCATCAACTGCAGTGTAAAAGCAATATAGGTCAGTCAGTAGAATAGCTACTGTATAAATATGGTTTACCGATGGGTTGATTTTGCTGTGTACAGTAAATCCAGAAGGCCGTGTGAGTGTGTGTGTAACAGCTGGGGTTAAGTTGTATATGACCTAATTATGTTAAATGAACTGTTTGGAAGGTCGTCTGGTAGGAGCCTTCTTTTTCTGCCTCTATTGTGTGAGCAGATACGAAGAGAGAATAATTATTGTATGGCTCTTGTGAGCTTTTTGACAAATGGTAATGGTGGAAGTGTACTAACCAGGACTGTGTATTGCTCTACATGCCAAGGAAGCTTTCAGTCCTATTTCTAGTAAATGAACACAAAGGTGACTTGCTTGAAACTAAGCTAAAAATCTTCATTTCTTTTAAAGTTAATCCTTGTTAAATGATCTTATTATATGTCTTGGCACATCCTGTAATCATTGAAGAGCGTGGTTTATTTCTCCCTTCATGTCCCATCAGAGATTAAACAACATCGATGAATTCATAACAGTTATTTTTACCAAAATAGCTTTTTTCAGCCTTTTGTTCTAAATAGAGTTACTTATGCATTTTTTCCGCAGAGTCTCAGGTGGGCGCCCTCAATCATTTATTTTTGAATAATAATACATATATTTTTTGTTTTTTGTTTTAGTTATGAGATGAGTGGAAAGATAAGCAGAATTTTGGCAAAATTCATTTAATGTCAGTAAAATTGTGCCCAATCAATTACTCTAATTAAGATGCATTCGTGAAATATGCTTAAAAAAAAAAAAAACGACTCTATTTTTTTCTTAATTTATAGGGTATGATTTTTTTTTTGTGTGTTTAGGGTAGTTGATTTTATTTAATTTAATTTGCTTTGCAATTAAAACAATTTTTGCGTGTGTATTTGATTGTTTTTCGTGTACTGTAATTTTAATTGTAATTTAGTTTTTGTTTCACTGCCTGTTTTCCACCTTCAGTTCATGTTCCCCATTGAGTCCAATGGATTTCACAAAACAAAATTTTGGTGAAAAAAAAAAAAAAATAGGGAAATTAATATTATCGATTTTGTACAACCCTAGTTTTTAATATTATTTTTACAGTAATGTTTTTCCTGCTATTTTGGGGAAAGATTTAACCAGAAAAACCAACCTTTTTTCTGCTAATAAAATGTATGTAAATTGTTTCTATTGGCAAAACATTTTATATTCCTTTTCTTCTATATTAACAATAAGGCCTACCATATCATAGTGACAAAATAATTGGTGCTTTCTTGACTGCTCTCTGACGCAAAAGGTTTACCCCCACGTACTCATATTTTGCCCTGACCATCTTCACCTTTCTTTTTGCCTAGAGAAGAAAGTGGGCCATATGCCCTCTTCCTTTTAATTTATAGCCCAGGATACAGTGGATGTATTCATGTTATGGAGGTGAACCAGGACAGGAATGGAACTAGGCGTAACTGATTACCTATAATAAGCAGCTTTTACTATACTGCATCTTTGAGTACAAATATTTTGTCACCTCACATTTCAAAGCAGATTTTATGAAATAAAAATAATAAAGCGCCAGATTTATATAACATATTTAAAGTATTTTTTTTTTTTTTAACTGATGATTTGTATACAATTGAGAAACTGAGATTTAAACTCCAAATTGTTTATGCTTGATCAAGGCTTAAGTAAAAATGTCTTTAGTTAATAAAATGATGGGTAGGCCCCACTAAACCCTGTGGTCTATCTAAAAGTTAAGGCCATTTTATTATGATTGAAGTGAGATGGTGTTCTCACTTACCTATATTGCGCCATGTTGCGTTGGTCATAACTATTGCTAGTATTGGGAATGTAAGAAGACTAGACTGCAAGAAAGTGGCAAAAACGGGTGATGGTCTCAGTCCCAGCAATATATCTTAGCTGAATTCATAGAATATATATCTTAGCTCCTTGGTTATTTAGGGAGTCATAAGACACCTTAAAGTTGTTTTGCTGAATTAAGAGAATTGCGTAATTATTCAAATAAATATAACCCTATCCACGCAATCCTAATGAGAAACCTTGTTATATTACCTTACTCTCCAAAAAGCAGTATCTGCAGTAAGTGCTTCAAGCTTTCCCTTTAATAGAACAGAATACAATTGACTTTATTGCTTTATGTGCAATGGTAGCCCATCACTGTGCATTTTGTTTCTGATTTAAAATCAAGTTTTTAATTCACTGGATGTTATATTACACAGAACAGCTGGGTTTGCTACATGTGCTTTATAGTTACACAGTCAAAGATCAAAGATTTTGAGATGAGTTTTTGCTCTTTCAAATATTACTAGTTCCTGACTGAAGATAATTTTGACAGCAGTGTAATTGTTTGATGACGGAGGTGTCCAACTCCAGTCCTTGAGGTCCACACACAGGTCAGGATTTTGGTATAAACAGAGATTCTGTAACTCTTTGTAAATCATTACTTACATTCTGTCTGTTAAGCCTCGTACACACGACCGAGGAACTCGACGGGCGAAACACATCGTTTTCCTCGTCGAGTTCCTTGTTAGGCTGTCAGGGAACTCGACAAGGCAAGTTTCTCCTTTCCCGTGGAGGAAAAAGAAGACATGCCTTTTTTCTTTTTTTGGCTCGACGGGATCCTCAACAGTTTCCTCCTCGAAAAATGTACACACGACCGGTTTCCTCTGCAAAAAAAAAAATCCCAGCAAGTTTCTTGCTGGTTTTTGCCGAGAAACTTGGTCGTGTGTACGAGGCTTCAGAGAAATGTGGATCCTGGCCTTCGAGGACTAATATTGGACACCTCTGTTCTATGAGACCAGATAGTGACACAATTTGGGTCAGAGATAAAATAAAAATGAAAAGGCTTGCTGCGGTTTTAGGATGGCCATTGCATACCCAACTAATCTGTACATGTGAGTTGAAGATTTTATACATAAAGTTATTGTGGGGTAAACTAATGAATATAGTTAGTTAAAAGACAGCCTCAGTCCATTCTTGATTTAATATAATAAGGGAATCCCAAGAAATGGTTTCCATAAAAAAATGACCTTGATTTCAGCCTCATATTCAAAAATGTCTTAATGGGTTAATCATCATATCTGTTTCTCGATAGATGCACTACTTTCCATAAATAATTCTTTCTAATTCATCCTTCACTATCTGAAGCTTGATTTAAAGGCACTCTTTATTCCCAGCTCATATTGCTGCTGATTAGATTAAACTCTTTATTGCTGAAGTTTACATTTTATCTACATTTTCCCTATTTTTATGAATATTTTCTTGCCAGGTTCATTAAAATATTTCCATAGAGCAACAAACTAAAAATAAATGGCACATAAATGATAATAACATGGCTGAGTGCTTTAATATTTAACTACTGAACCAAAAGTGTCTGTATTGGTATAATCTGTAAGTGGAAAATTACCTTTTTAATTTCTACATGACATTTGCCCATTCCAAATGAAAATTACTTGCTTAACTTTATATTCCCTAAACAACCCAGCATTAATCCTACTGCTAACAAACCCAGTTTGAACACAGCGCCAGTCCACAAAGATCTTGCATAAGCTCTTCTACTTTTTAACTATTTGAAATCACTGTTTACATTTTAAGTTCATGCACCTTATCATTGTTTCAATGGACTTGATAATGCTGATATAACATTTTAGTGAATACAACTGTTTTTACTGGGAAATAAAATTTGATGCAGCCAAACTAATATGAAGTAGGGGGAACTCTTTTTATGGAAGCGCTCAGAAAAGCAGTAGACAGTGTTGACAAGGATACATATGATTATACAGTAATATATATATATATATATATATATATATATATATATATATATATATATATATATATATATATATATATATATATATATATATATATATATAAAATTACATTTCCATTAAATTCAAAAATGAATATCTACAGTATTAAATGTATTTACTGCACAGAGGGATAAACAAACAATAATATAATTAAAGTATTCAATATTTAATTTATTCTTTTATATATGAAGCAACAATATATTGTTTATTGCTTTACTAAGCCTCACAATACATGTTACAGTCTGATTTTATAATGTTCTTTCAGGACTACCAACAAGTATGTGGTGCAAGGACCTGCCTGATTGGGTACACATGAAATTGATAGTTTAGCTAGATCTTCATGTTACACAGTTTTGCTAAATCTGAGCTTGATTGTACAAAGATTGCATGGTCAGATTGTAACATGTATGGTAAGCCTTGGAGCAAGAATTGTTCATATTCAGACTTTTCCCCTGAAGAAGCTTACAGTCTAATGTTCCCCAATGTGGACATACAGAATAAAGATATTTAAAAAAAGTAAATTTTGTAAAATATGCAATAAACATGAAACATCCATCCAGAAAGCCAAATTGATGACCACTGTGTTACTCATAATGTTGCAAAGGGTACAAGAATGTGACTGTGATCAATGCTAATACCAAGGTAATAACTGTATTTATCGGCGTATTACACACACAGGCGTATAACATGCACCCTCATTTTAAGAGGGGAGTTTAAGGGAAAAAAAAATCACAGCCCCCTCCCCAGTACACAGCCCCCCAATCCATTATACATCCCCCCATCCAGTACACATCCCCCCATCCATTATACAGCCCCCCTCCCCAGTATACAGCCCCCATGCATTATACAGCCCCCCATCCAGTACACAGCCCCTCATCCAGTACACATCCCCCTATCCAGTACACAGCCCCCCATCCACTATACATTCCCCCACATCCATTATACATCCCCCCATCCAGTACACAGCCTCCCCATTCATTATACATCCCCCCATCCAGTACACAGCCTCCCCATTCATTATACATCCCCCCCATCCAGTACACATCCCCCCATCCATTATACATCCCCCCATCCATTATACAGCCCCCATCCATTATACATTCCCCCATCCAGTACACAGCCATACTGCACTCCCATGAGACCCCCAGTCTCATGGGACAGTGCTGCTAGCATTCTCTACAGTTAAGTAATAAAAAAAAATCACTGTCAGTCCCTTCGACACTGCTGCTCAGGTGTCACTCCTATTGCAAACTGAAGCTTCCATCTACCTCAATAGTTCCTTTTTGTTTGGTCACATGACTGCTCTCCTCTAAAGTTACACAGTAGGCCATGTGACTGCTCTCATCCTCCAATCAAAGCTACACTCAGAGGAGGAGGAGGAGGAGGAGTGCAGCCTGAAAAAACAGAGCTATAAAGATATTTAAAAGCTTTGTTTTACAATGACACTGACACAGGAGGAGCGGTGTAGAAGGGGCTGGCAAGTGACTTTTTTTTTCTCAACTTCAGACTATGCAGGGAGCATTGTTCCAGGGCCACGGGATTCGGGACAGCCAGCCTGACACCCCCCCAATGGGTGACTCCTGGGGCGAACTGCCCGATCCCCGCCCCCTATTGGTAAAACATGATATCAGTGTATAACACGCAGGCACTGTTTACCCTCTGTTTTCAGAGGAAAAAAATGTGTGTTATACGCTGATAAATACGGTTTGCTGAGATTTGCCTCCCGTTCACTCAAATGCTACTGTTGATTCAAAGGGCCATTTCTGATGTCCTAAGCTAGACACCTTCTTTCTCCATTATGCCTTCCATGTCTACAACAATCATGAGCACTCACCATCATTAATATATTTTAGCGCAGCAGTACCCATATACTTTTCATCCCTTTACATAGATCTCTAGCTTATTTTCTTTTTTCTAATTGTGTTTCATAATATATTGCACCTCCAGTGTCAACCAATACCCAACTCCAGCTTGTCCATTAATGTCCATACTATGTTCTTTTACAGACATACTGTATCATTTCCCAGGCCCCATGTTTGGTGTCCACCTCAAATTGTACTGCAGCTGCCGAGGGTATTTTACAGTGTATGTGTTGGAGACTCAACAATTTTGTTTTATTTATTTATTTATTTATTTTTTCAAAAGATGTTATTCAAAGTTTTACAGTTACAAGTACAGTGTACATAACCAGTAAGCATGAATAAGTTTGGGCGCAGCCGCTAAGATATGAACAGCACAAATACATGCAATAACAAGGAATACAAATAACTGCAAAAAACAAAAACCAAATGCAAGTGCGGGCGAAGCCGCCCATTAAGTCATAATGCTAAGTGCCCGAATCGCCCATACAGGACCAAGCGACAGCAGCAAAATGAGGCCTTAGGATAAGCGAAACTCATAATACTGTGCAGGAGTAAGTAACAGAACAATATAAGAGAAAAGAAAAGGGAAACCCTGAAAACATCTTATTCCTACAATACCAGAACCGGCGCCTTCAGGGACTGGCGTCCACTCCAGGTAACAAAGCCTAACTCAGTCCGCACCTTCGAGACAGAGACCTGACTAAAAGGGGGAAGGGGAAGGGAGAGGGACTTTCCGAGTGAGAGAGATGAGCCTACCACAGCACTATAATATCGTGACCCATGGGAGACCACGGGCAGCACCGTCATGACATAAAACTCTTGTAATCGTCAGTCGAAGTAAAGTAACAATTTTTATACTTAAGGCTCCATGCACACGGGACGTTCAAAAAGGTATTTCTGGACGTCGGATTGCTGACAGGAAAACGCTGCTTTAAAACTGTGCTTTTAACGTTTATGCAAATTTGTTTTTGTTTTTCAGCATTAGCGTTTTTGGACATTTTTTTAAATTACACTCAGCTCTGCAATGTACGCTGATAAAAGCACGTTTATGAGCGTTATGCACGTTTTTCAGCATTTTTGGTGGTCAGACAACAGCCCATAAACTTCCCTGCTGATAAATTTCAAAATACTTTCCTGTGTGCATGGACACATAAGATAGCATAGAGGGGAAAATGCCCAAACTACCAAAACTTCAACTTAACAGCTTCAGGCCTCGTACACACGACCGAGGAACTTGCCGTAAATTAAACATCGTTTTCCTCAACGAGTTCCTTGTCAGGCTTGTCGAGACACTTGACAAGCTTTCTTTGCGTACACACTGTCAAGACCAAATCTCGTTGTTCTCAAACGTGGTGACGTAAAACACATACGACGCCACTATAAAGGGAAAGTTTGATTCCACTTGCGCCACCCTTCTGAGCATGTGCGGGTTTCTAAGCATACACACGAACGTGTTTATCGTCGAAAACCTGCCCGACGAGGAACACGACGAGGAAATTGAGGCCTCGTACACACGACAGAGATTCTCGGCAGAATTCGCCGAGAAACTCGGTCAAAACCTGGATTCTGCCGAGAATCTCTGTCGTCTGTACAGTTTTGGCTCGATGGAGCCGCCGAGGAACTCGACGAGAAAATAGAGAACATGTTCTCTATTTTCTCGTTGTCCTCGCTCTTCTATGGGAGAAGCCGGCCCGCCGAGCTCCTCGGCGGCTTCATCCCAAAACTCGACGAGGAACTCGACGTGCCAAGCACGTCGAGTTCCTCTGTCGTGTGTACGGGGCCTCAGACTCCCGATGAGGAAAATGAGAACTTGTTCTCTTTTTTTTCTCATCGAGTTCCACAACAGTTTTCTCGATGAAAAACATACACACAACCGTTTTCCTCTGCAAAAAAGCTCTGCTACCAAGTGTGTGTACAAGGCCTTAGTGTGCATGAGGCCTTAGGGTCAGGTGAGTTTTCTCAAAATCACTTTTAAAATTTAAGAACATGCTATGTTTGAATAAAAAACTCAAGGTGGTAAAAACCTGTAGATTTAGGCAAGGTAAATTGCACTTACCTTGGTTACTCTAAATCCAGAGATCTCTATGCATAAAGCAACTTCGGGAAATTGGAAATCTTCTGCTTTCAAAACACCACTCTGTGGGTAACCACAATGAGATGTGGACCCCACAAAAATCTATAGAGATGTGGACCCCATAAAAATCTCACTGACAACTAGCTGCCTGCAAAGTAACCCACTGACAGCAAAAGATGAAACCCAAGTTTACAGATGAAGAATCCTGTGTTATGGGTATAATGTATAGTACATAATAACATTTATCTCACTATCATCAAGAGAGCTTAAAGTGGAGTTTGGCCAAAATATTTTCTTTTGAAGACTTTTAAAATAAGGACACTTTCCTGTCCAGGGTGCTCGCAATGTCCTCACCCAAATCTGTCCCTCGGCTCCGTGGTTCAGGCATCGGCATCTTCAGTAAGGGAATCAGGAAGTAAAGCTTTGTGGCTTCCCAGCCTGTTCCCTACTGCGCATGCGCGAGTCGTGCTGCGCATTCTGAGTGGCCCCTACTGTCTTCTGGGACCTGTGTGTCTCCCAGAAGACAGCGGGGGGGCGGAGGAGGGGCCAGACATTGCAAAGATTGCTGCGGATTCTGCAGGAAATCTTTTGCCGGAAGTGGGAGCACATACCTGTGTTAGACAGATATAGACGGCCTCCCGGCAATTAAGAGCCACATTGTGGCCGTAAAAACCCGCCGGGCGGGCGGTAAGTGGTTAAAGTCAAAAACTGCTGATAACAGCCTATGTGTGCATGGACACATAGGATAACATGATGGGGAGTTTATTGACTGTAGAACAAACATCTGAAGCCAAACACAGCTGCTGTAAAAACATCCATTTAAAACATGTTCTATTTTTTAACACTGATGGAAAAAAGACTGATCGGTTTGTCCGATGAAAACAGTCCATCGGTCTGTTTTCATCGGACAAACCGATCGTGTGTACAGTTGTGGCCACAAGTTTTGAGAATGACACAAATATTAGTTTTCACAAAGTTTGCTGCTTAACTGCTTTTAGATTTTTGTTTCAGTTGTTTCTGTGATGTAGTGAAATATAATTACACACACTTCATACGTTTCAAAGGCTTTTATCGACAATTACATGACATTTATGCAAAGAGTCAGTATTTGCAGTGTTGGCCCTTCTTTTTCAGGACCTCTGCAATTCGACTGGGCATGCTCTCAATCAACTTCTGGGCCAATTCCTGACTGATAGCAACCTATTCTTTCATAATCACTTCTTGGAGTTTGTCAGAATTAGTGGCTTTTTGTTTGTCCATCTGCCTCTTGAGGATTGACCACAAGTTATCAATGGGATTAAGATCTGGGGAGTTTCCAGGCCATGAACCCAAAATGTCAACGTTTTGGTCCCCGAGCCACTTAGTTATCACTTTTGCCTTATGGCACAGTGCTCCATCATGCTGGAAAATGCATTGTTCTTCACCAAACTGTTGTTGGATTGTTGGAAGAAGTTGCTGTTGGAGGGTGTTTTGGTACCATTCTTTATTCATGGCTGTGTTTTTGGGCAAAATTGTGAGTGAGCCCACACATGAATAGTCTCAGGATGCTTTACTGTTGGCATGACACAGGACTGATGGTAGCACTCACCTTTTCTTCTTTGGACAAGCTTTTTTCCTGATGCCCCAAACAATCGGAAAGAGGCTTCATCGGAGAATATGACTTTGCCCCATTCCTCAGCAGTCCATTCACCATATTTTCTGCAGAAGATCAATCTGTCCCTGATGTTTTTTTTTGGAGAGAAGTGGCTTCTTTGCTGCCCTTCTTGACACCAGGCCATCTTCCAAAAGTCTTCGCCTCACTGTGCGTGCAGATGCGCTCACACCTGCCTGCTGCCATTCCTGAGCAAGCTCTGCACTGGTAGCACTCCGATCCTGCAGCTGAATCCTCTTTAGGAGATGGTCCTGGCGCTTGCTGGACTTTATTGGGCACCCTAAAGCCTTCTTCACGAATGCAGTGGAAATTTTTTTTATGGGATTAAGTTAATTTTCATGGCAAAGAGGAACTTTGCAATTAATTGCAATTTGTCTGATCACTTTTCATAACATTCTGGAGTATATGCAATTTCCCATCTCAAAAACTGAGGCAGCAGAGTACTGATCTTTCATCCATTTTCATGGTCACATGCTTTGATGGCCTAGCTGTTACAGCATAGATTCTGAGAGATGGGGACATTTTGAATTTAATTTATCTGGGACATGTTTAAAGTGTGTAAATCCACTTTCCTCAAGATTTATCATCAACCTGGAAAACATATTTTGTAAATCTCTAGGAGTTTCCGCACGTGCCTTTTCAGTGGGCCGTGTTCTTTCTTTCTGGTGATCTCTGCCTTTCACCTTAGTGAGGATATTGTGTTATCTTCCTTGTATCTGGCACCTGTTTATCTCAAGGACATCATTCTTCATTGCCTAGATGTGGAGTGGGTCATCTTAGATTACCTTTCTGCCACTGTCACTGCCACTTTTAGACACACTGACTACCTTTGTTATAATGTTTTTGTTATTACATGTGGTCCTAAAAGAGGTTCTCTGGCTTCCAGGTTCATTATTTTAAGTGGAATAGATGGGTTATTTCATAGGCCTATTAGTTGGGAGATAAAGTCTCAACTTTTACTGCTAAAAGCTACTCTACTAAGGCAGTGAGTTTTTCTTGAGATTTTTGTCACGTACATGCCAATATAGATGCTTGTTTCAATTGAAAGCTTATGTTGGCTATTAAATGATCTTGGTTTCCATTCTTTTTTTTTTTTTTGTTTATTTCCCTGCATTGTTTAACCTCCCTGGTGGTAAACCCGAGCGTGACTCGGGGTGGATTTTTTATGTTATTATCGGTATCCCCGAGTCATGCTCGGGGTGGATGTGCAGAGTGTGCAGCGGCGTGCAGCGGCTTACCTTCTCGCTGGATCCACAGGCAAGTTACTTACCTTGTCCCTGGATCCTGCGATGCCTCCCCGCTGTGTGAGTGAGCGGGTCCTTGCTCGATTCACAGTGTCCCCGTGTGCCGCCGATCTCCGTTCCCTGCGACGTTACGACGCACAGGGGCGGAGAACGGCGCCAAATTCAAAAAAGTAAACAAACACCTTACATACAGTATACTGTAATCTTATAGATTACAGTACTGTATGTAAAAAATACACACCCCCCTTGTCCCTAGTGGTCTGCCCAGTGCCCTACATGTACATTTATATAATAAAAACTATTCTTTCTGCCTGAAAACTGTAGATTGTCAAAAAGTGTCCCTTTATGTAAAAAATGGTTTTAGAGCAGCTAGAAAACAGCGATAATAAATTATAATCACTTGCAGAATTGTGCGATAGCGATTTGTGGGGAAATTCGTCATAAAAAAATAAAAGTAATGACAGCGACAATTCTGCAACTGAGCAAATTTCAGTGATTTTGAGTTGATTACATTATTGAATATTTTTTATTGTAATTATATTATTATTTGTTATAATTATTTATAATTATTTATTATATTATAATTTATCATTTTGTTTTTAAAAAAAAATCATACCCGGGATGCCTACAAGACTCTTGTTTGGTCAGATTTAAGAGAGTTATTCCTAAAAATTACAGGCCTACAATATAAAACGCTAAATTTCCTCGCAAAATAATTGTACCGCTTTTGGTACGTAATTCCAGACAGAATCATACCGCCAAGGAGGTTAAGTGTGCCTGCCCCCCTGTTGGACTGCTTTGGGTTTTCCCTAGTTGTCCTTAGGTTTCTTACTTTCAAGCTGTGTCTCCCAATTGACCGAGAGTCAAAAATCTAATTTTCGCCATAAAATCCATTTATCAGAGTTCTTTGAGGGGCACAGCTTTCTCCCCTCATATGATTTTGTTCCCTCTTGGACTTCTTGCTACAATTGAGCAACTGTGGTGTGGAAGGGGTTATAGCTTCAAGGGGGCTTCAGTTTTCTATGTGCCTAATGTACATTTCTTCTGTAGGCAACGGTATAACCCCAGGTTTCTTAGGCTGTGTTATTCGATTGAGTCAGAGAAAAATATTTTATGGTGAGTACAAAAACAATTATTTACATTTTTCTCAGTTATGTTCAGAAAAAATATTTTATTTGGAAGAACAAGCAATATAGTGCATTAAGTAGTGACAAACAATCTAAAATCTAATTACACCAGCAGAAAAAGATTTCACATTAGTTGCTATGACTTACTACACTTGGCCCTTAGATTGTTATATATCCTCTGTATATTTCATACACATTTGTGAAAGAGCCCAGTCTTAGAGGTGTTACTATTACTTTCCAGGCCACTTCTGTCATGATACATGCATTTGACATTTTGTTTGGCCATGTTTTGCTAACTGTACAGTTACTTTTCATTGGGGTTTAAGAATATTTAATTTTTTAACGCTGACACATACAACATGCAGTCATGTCAGGTACAGCTGTTTGCAAACATCACTAACAAAATTATGGACGGGTTTTTGAAGCTTCTGTGCTGGAAATGAATACATCTGAGGATTCAACTTGCTGACTGTGTTTATGTAATTTAATTTTACCATCTGGAATAAAGTAAACAATTTTTAGAAATATAAGTTCTAAAAGTAAAACTGCCTTGTTGTCTGACTGTCACAGACGGTACACCAAACGTCAGGCTAATAAAACTTTACAATAGACTTAATGCTTTTATGATTTAACTCTATGTATCACAGAGTGTTTTGAGATGTCAGGCTTTTGACTCCAAATCAGAGCTTTAACAGGCACTTGGAATTAAGATTGCTCTCATATATATTCAGTACAGGTGTGCATGATAATACAGTACAATAATACAGGTGTACACCCATTGCACACACATCCTTTAAAGGTGAACTCTGGGCACAACAATTACATTTTAATATATTCCTTAACCAGTTGCCAACCGTGCTATAGCCAAAAGATGGCTATAGCCGGTCCTCCAGAACCCTGCCCCCCTGCACACCCTTGGGGCACACTGTGAACGCTGTCCACAAGGCACAGCTGATCAAAGATCGAGAGAAAGGGCCAATCACAGCAGCCCTTTACCTTGTTATCAACTGTGTCCAATCACAGCTGTAAACAAAAGCGTTATCATTGTGTGAGGAGAGGAAAGCCAATGACTGGCTATCCTGTAACAGGACCATTTACATTGATAATTAGGGCACTGATCTTTAGTGCCCTGATTATCAGCACAGCCACATCAGTGTCAATCAGTGCCTCTATCAGTGCAGCCTCATCAGTGCCTCTTCACCTGTGCCCATTAGTGCCGCCTCATTAGTGCCCATCACTGCAGCCTATTAGTGCCTGTCACTGCAGCCCCATCAGCACACATCAGTGATGAAGAAAAATTACTTATTTTCAAAATGGTATAGCAGAAACTAATGCCTTGTACACACGATCGGAATTTCCGATGGAAAAAGTCAGACGGGCTTTTTCCATCGGATATTCCGATCGTGTGTACCCCATCTGAGTTTTTTTAATCGAAAATTCAGATGAATTCCATCAGAGTTTAGATATAGAACATGTTCCTATTTTTCTCCGATGGAATTCCGATGTGATTTGGTCGGGCAAAAGCATGATCGTGTGTACGCGGCGTAAGACATAGGTTTTTGTTTTTTTTTAGATAGTTTTCAATTGATTAGCAAAAAACCCAGTGGTGATTAAAAACCCACTAAAATAAAGCTCTATCTGTCTCAAAAAAAATAAAAAAAAATTCATTTGGGTACAGTGTTGCATGACCACACTTTTAGCCAGATTCAGAAACACTTACACTGGCGTATCTATAGTGTACAGATGCACCGTCATATTTGCGCCCTATTCTTAATACTAGATATGCCTGAATTCTGGCTTAATATGACCGACGTAAGTCTCCTACGTCGTCGTATCTTGGGTGCATATTTACGCTGGCCGCTAGGGGCGCTTCCATTGATTTACGCATCGAATATGTAAATGACCTAGATATGCCGATTCACGAACGTACTTGCGCCCGTCACAGTAAGCTACGCCGTTTACGTAAGGCGTACATCCGGCGTAAAGATAAACCATCAAATAGCTGGTCTAAGTCGTGTAGGGTATGGACGTCGGAACTGCTGTCTGATTTTACGTAGTTTGCATAAGTCGTACGTGAATGGGGCTGGGCGTATGTTACGTTCACGTCGTTGCCATTGAGCCGTTGAATCTTAGGGCGTAAATTCGACGTGATTCTGAGCATGCGCGAATGCTCCGTTCGTACAGCGCTTTATTTACATGGGGTCACGATTCATTATAATACAACATGCCCACTACCAGCCTACTTTCAATTAGGCGGGCTTACGCTGGTCCATTTACGCTACACCGCCGTAACTTAGGGAGCAAGTGCTTTGTGAATACTGTACTTGCCTCTCTATGTTACGTCGGCGTAGCGCATATGAGCTGCGCTATGCCCGCTTATACATACACCGCTCTATGTGAATCTGGCTGATTGTCTTTTTTTTACTAGTAATTAGCGATTAGCGACTATTTTTTTTGTACTAGTATTCAGCGATCAGCGGCAATCGGGACTTGAGCCAAGGCAGAAGAACATGTGAGTGGAGCTGAATGGACATGCACCCAAAACTGAAAAAAATACACCCCCCTAAGCTAGTAGGAGCCGTAGAGCAGGGGTGTGTAATTCAGATTTTTTTTTTACTCTGCACTTACCGTCTTTGACATTGCCCCAGCCCCTGTTCAAATCCAATCCAGGAACAAAACCGGGGACAGACTTGGTCCGGGGACAGTGTCGTCAACCTGGGGACTGTCCCCGGAAACCAGAGATGTCTGGTCACCCTAATCTATAAGAAATACACACATCGCTCCAATATTTAAGAAACGTTAGCCATACTTGGATCGAAATTCAGCTAATTCAGCAGGAACCAACTCAATTTCAATCCATGGATGGACATGCTTATTGATCCCAAGTCGATCCATCAATTGACTTACTGTAGATACAACTGTCCTGTTGGACTTATTTACATGTGATTACTGCAGTAATCATTGTGTTCTCCTGACCAGGAAAGTTACCCAGACCTTCCACCTGTGGTGGAAGAAAAGAAAAGAAAATAATCAATGGGTTGCCTGAGGCCCCGTACACACGGTCGGACAAAACCGATGAGAATGGTCCGACGGACCGTTTTCATCGGTTCACCTCTGAAGTGGCCGTACGGCCTGATATGTGTACACACCGTCAGTCCAAAATCCGATCGGGTCAGAACGCGGTGACGTCAAACACACAATGTGCTGAATAAAACAAAGTTCAATGCTTCCAAGCATGCGTCGACTTGATTCTGAGCATGCGCGGGTTTTGAACCGATGCTTTTCTGTACTAACCATCGGTTTGGTCCGATGGGGCAGCGGTCCATCGGTTCGGTTTTGAAGCATGTTTTAAAATTTTGGACTGAAGGAAAACAGACCGATAGCCTATACACACGGTCGGTTTGGTCCGATGAAAATGAACTTCGGTTCATTCTCATCAGACCAAACCGACCGTGTGTACGGGGCCTGAGAATACACAGGCCCCCTGGAGTTAAACAATATCTGCTTAAAGTTAACCTGTATTATCATCATAGTAGGCAAGTACCAAAGCTACTATAGAAAAGGCATTGTAAGGCTCCCTGCTTATACCTTTACCTCACCGCCCATCTCCCTAGTATGCCTCTGAAGGTTTTTGCTGGTTAGTGTTTGCAAATGCTTAGGCATTTTATTGAGTCGGCCAACGTCGCCCCACATTTGGCCCATGTGCACTAGACTTAAGATGGCAGCTTCCTTGGTTTAGAAGGACAGAGTGGTAGGTTCTGCTTTAAATAGAAATGCCAGGACTGTATGCAGACCGAAATATAACCACATTTTTGAAAGTAGGCAGCCCAAGGTTATCTATTGTTTGCCACCCTTTTTTGGAAAAAAAGAAACATGCAGGTATTGAAAGGTTTAAAACATGGAACTTTATAACAGTGCACTAGATACAGAGGGGCTGATAAAGTCAAATAGACTGGAGCAGTTGCTCCAGAGCTTAGTAAATTGTGTAAAGCTTCACTTTGGAAAGAATACCCAATCACGTGCAGGGAAATAAACAAAACAAAAAAACATTGGATAATGGAAGTCAGCAGAGCTTTTGCTCATTTACTAAGCTCTGGAGCAACTGCATTCTGCAAATCTACTTGCCTTTAGTAAATTAACCCCATAGTGTCAATTAAGTTTAATGCTTCCGAGCATGCGTTGACTTGGTTCTGAGCATTAATGTTTTTTTCTCCATCGGAGTTCCATACAGACGATCAGAATTTCCAGTAGGATTTTTTTCCATCGGAAATAAATAAAACATGTTCTATTACTGAACTCCGACAGAAAAAAAGTCAGATGGGGCCCACACACGGTCGGAATATTCGATTAAAAAATTCCGTCAGACTTTTTTCATCGGAAATTCCAATCGTGTGTACGAGGCATAAGAGTTTATATACTTAAGGTGCAAAGAGAACACTTTCTTTCTCCTGGTGTAGACTAAGCTTATTGCACTGAGTGGATCAATACCTATAATTAATTTTTTTTTTGCTTTGCTTCATAGCACATCATACTAAAAGGAATGTAGCATTTGTCCATGTTGATGCTGTTGCTTGAGTTACTCCGTTTCTCCTGGGTGAGCCTCCACTACTACAGAGAGTACTGAAACATATAAAGTTCACACCAAGAACATTAAACACACATTGTGCTCATCTCTACGCTATACACATATGTTGTGCTCTTTGTGGTTAATACAACACAAAGAAAAAACATACTTGGTTAATAAGACACAAAGCAATGTAAATTGAGGCTTATCATTTCTGATTTTTATGACCACAGGATTGTGAAAGTATTGATGTTATTCTAAAAACAGATCTGATAAACGTCCGCAGAGGATCAGCTTGTTTAGAATGTTCCTAGCATTGCTGAATAATGGCATGTGCAATACAATAATCCAATGTTTACAATGTTCTAAACAGAGAAATAAAGTCAAGCACAAGCAGTTTTATCACATCCTGATATTTGTCCTTTCAGTCCTTGATAAAACCGATCTTCAAATCGGATGTTTATGCAAACAGAGAGAAATGGATTTAAAACGCCATCGAAAATTGATTTTAGCAGACTCAAGATGGCTTGTCTTTGTAAGATTTACTTAAAGATTGATTGGATGCATCAGTCCTGGCTTTAGCAGTCCTTGTGACATGAACTATTCTTGTTCTGCCTTTGTCGGACCTTTTGTGTAAAAGATAAAAGGACAAGGCGATGATTGTTGCCCAATCAGGAGGATTTACAGAGCCAGAATGAGGAAATAAGTGTCGCCGAATCAGAAGGATTTACAGAGAGTGTACCTATAGTGCCCATAACAAGACTATAAAATCATGCCAACCCCCTCCGAACAAGAAAAAAAAGCGTTACAATCCTACATTTCATAATATAAGATTATAGAAGTTTTTGTTTAGTGAATACTTTGCTTACATATTTTAAATTGTTTTTTTGTTTGTGTCGCCAGCACCCTTGGTCCCCCCTCCCCTTTCCCCCTTTCCACCTCCCTGGTCTATACAGTGGAATTGTTATGCTTTTGTTATTTTGGTAGCATTGTAGCGTTACTTCTATGGGTTTAACATATGTTATGTGCCTTTTCCATAAGTGTACTTTTTTTGTCATATTACGTGTTTGGCATTTATTCTATGTTTGTATTCTTGAAAAATTTAATAAAGATACATATTATAAAAAATATTTTTTTTAAAAAACAGTATCCAAACACACATACTGCTAAAAGCCCTTCAGTTCAGGAAAACCTGTGTCCTAAAAACAGCTAATGATAATCTCATATCACTTGATATCATTAGCAAGCAAATACATGACACATACAATGATGTCAACATTTTAAAATAAGGGATATCTTATATTTGTTTTACACCATCACAGCCTCTGAGCTTCATGAAGAAACCCAAACTTAATTCTGGCACATTTTTTTTAAAGTAGATCTTTAGTCACGACATATATTCTGCTTTTATTAGCACACTATTAGCAATCCACATGCAGGGTATACTTTACTTAAAAATAAGTGCCTAAAGTGATTGTAAAGGCTTGTATTTTATTTTATTTTTAAATAACAAACATATCATACTTACCGATACCTCCACTGGGCAGCTTGTTTTGCACCTCCTCTTCTGGGGTCCCTCTGCGTCTCTAGCGGCTCCTCCCTGCATTAGATAACCCCCTCTGGGAAGCTCTCTCCTGAGGGGGTTACCTTGCGGGCGAGCTCCTGTGTCATATACTTTGCGTCCATAGACGCAGAGTGTATGACTCGGCCCCTCCCTCGGTGCCTTTCATGGCTCCTCCCTGCATCAGGTAACCCCCTAGGAGAAGCACTCTCCCGGGGGGTTACCTTGCAGGTATTATCCCAAGTCCAGCATTTGCATCCATAGACATGAATGCCAATCTCGGCCCCACCCCCAGCGTCATTGGATTTGATTGACAGCAGTGGGAGCCAATGGCTGCACTGCTATCAATCTATCCAATCAAGAGTAGAGAACCCCGGGCAGAGAAAGAGCACGTCTTCCCAGGGCTCAGGTAAGTAAAACGCGAGGCTAGGGGGTCGGTCACTGCCAGGTGTTTTTTTACCTTAATGCATAGGATGCATTAAGGTGAAAAAACACTAGGGTTTACAACCCCTTTAAAGCGGAGGTTCACCCTAAAAAAAAATTCTAACATTACATTGAGCTCACTTACGACATTGACAGTATGCTGATCTTTTTTTTTTTGCCGTACATACCGTTGTATCGTTATTTTCCCCCCGGCTTCCGGGTAGTGAATCCCGCGGGAGTGGGCGTTCCTATGCACAGGCTAAGTGATTGATGTATGACAAAAGCTTCCCCCCAGCGCATACGGCCACGTCACGAGTTGCCGAAAGAAGCCGGACTGCGAGTCGGCTCTATATGGCGCTATACGGCGCCTACGCACCGACATTCGGCTTCTTTTGGCAACTCGTGACGCGCCCGTATGCGCCGGGGGGAAGCTTTTGTCAAATGTCAATCACTTAGCCTGTGCATAGGAACGCCCACTCCCGCGTGATTCACTACCCGGAAGCCGGGGGGGGGGAAATAACGATACAACAGTATGTACGGCTATTTTTTTAGGGTGAATTCCCGCTTTAAGGTAAAACATTACTTTTCATCTTGCTAATGCTTGCTATTTTCTGTCCATCCCTTTTAACAACTTCCTGGAATTTTTGTAGTGCCCTTCCTGGTCACTTTGTGGTAGTTGTCAAACTTCTGTGCACTATATTTCTCCTTATACCTTGCAGTCAGCAGGCAAATATGATGTGATATGTGGGGAATTTCCTCTAGGGTGTCACTAGAATGCCCTTCTCTTCAGAACCAAAGCAAAGCAGAGTCATAGAGGAGAGGGCTACCAGAGATAGACTGATGTCATTGCTGAACATCTGAAGCAGAGAGCAGCAGGCAAGACAATGTGTAGGGATCCTATGCTCAGAGCATAAAATCCTGCTATCTCCTGCCAAAAGACCACCACATCAGGCTATTTCATAAGACCACGGTGGGTACTACGGCTGTAGTTATTGCTGGAATAAAGCCTTTATTATCTATATGTTATTGGTGTGTGGCTACTTTGCCATTTCATGTGGTTCAAGAGCAGGCATTCTGAAATGGGTGACGCAGCTGTTTATTTTTAATAGCCATGACCAATTTTGATTCACCTTATTAACCTCCCTGGCGGTATGATTCTTTCAGAAAAAACATGCTAAAAGCGGTACCATTATTTGCAAGGAAATTTGGCGTTTTATATTGTAGGTCTGTAATTTTTAGAAATAACTCACTTAAATCTGACCAAACAAGATTCTAATAGGCATCCCGTGTATTACATTTTTTTAAAAACAAAATTATAAATTATAATATAATAAATAATTATAAATAATTATAACAAATAATAATATAATTATAATAAAAATTATTCAATAATGTAATCAAATCAAAATCACTGAAATTTGCTCAGTTGCAGAATTGTCGCTGTCATTACTTTTATTTTTTTATGACGAATTTCCCCACAAATCGCTATCGCACAATTCTGCAAGTGATTATAATTTATTATCGCTGTTTTTTAGCTGATCTAAAACTATTTTTGACATAAAGGGACACTTTTGGTTGCTATGGACAATCTACAGTTTGCAGGGAGAAAAAAAGGTTTTTATTATATAAAATGACATGCAGGACACTGGGCAGACCACTAGGGACAGGGGGGGTGTGTTTTTTTTTACATACAGTACTGTAATCTATAAGATTACAGTATACTGTGTGTATAGTGTTTGTTTACGTTTTTGAATTTGGCGCCGTTCTCCGTCCCCGTGCGTCGTAACGTCGCAGGGAACGGAGATCGGCGTCACACGGAGGCACTATGTGAATCGAGCGAGGTCCCGCTCGCTCACACAGCGCGGTGGCATCGCTGGATCCAGGGACAAGGTAAGTAAAAAGTGCCTGTGGATCTAGCGAGGCAAGCCCGAGACTGACTCGGGGTTACCGATAGTAGCAAGAAAATCTAACCCCGTGTCAGTCTCGGGAAGACCGCCAGGGAGGTTAAAGAAAGGCCCCAGGGGATACATTGGTGTGTTTATCCACATATAGAGCGTTCAATTTCATTGACATTTCTAATAATATGAATGATTTTATTTCTAACCATAGATGACATTGAAACATCTATTCTTTTTTGTACAGCAAACATTGTTTGTCAATGAATAATGACATAAAATATCCAAATTGATCACTACTAAAACTAAGCATATTTCCAGGGACAGTTCTTCAAAGCTTGTGAATTGCTAGAAATACTATTTTAATGCATCAAATCCCACCTTCACCTCTTAACCAATCACCCTCCCCACTTTACCTTACCGTTTGATGCATCAAACTCCACCTTCACCTCTTAACCAATCACCCTCCCCACTTTACCTTACCTTTTGATGCATCAAATCCCAGCTTCACCTCTTAACCAATCACCCTCCCCACTTTACTTTACCTTTTGATGCATCAAATCCCACCTTCACCTCTTAACCAATCACCCTCCCCACTTTACCTTACCTTTTGATGCATCAAATCCCACCTTCACCTCTTAACCAATCACTCTCCCCACTTTACTTTCCCTATACATCTATTCTAACCATTTGAATTACCCTAACTTCTATACCCCCCCCCCAACATTATAACAGAGATATAATCTCCTAAGATATATGTAACTTTAAAGATTTCCAAAAAAAAATATGTAAATAATGGACAAAATAAGATATTCTTAAAGGGTCACTAAAGGAAAAAATATTTTTTGCTGAAATGACTGTTTATTGGGTATAGAGACATAAAAGTTAACTGATTGCTTTTAAAAATGATTAAAAATTGAATTTAATCTATCATATAATGTGCCTCTAGTTTCACTTTCAGTTTTAAAGGACATACATGAAGTTCCGGGTGAGAGGTGAGTCGGGAAGACTCACAGAACAAAAACAAACAAATCCAGGGCAGTGTTTTTTTTTTAAAATGAATCTGATTGGTTCTGAGGAGTTTTAGACACACAGTAATGACAGCTTAGACCACCATGAAAATCTCCCAGTACCATGGTTATAAGGAAACAGGCAACCAGGAAGTGTGGAGATCACAGCAGAATTACAGCTACTTCAAAGCAAAAACGAACAATGAGGACATGAAACCAGTACTGCAGTAAGGTAAAGGAAGCTATTTTGCAAAAAAAAAAAAAATTCCTTTAGTGACCCTTTAAGATCAATGTCTTAATGAAGTGTTAGGTATTACCATTTTTACTAAAGAAACTACACAGCACTACAAGAAATCAGGATTATTACATCAAGATGACACAATACACACATAAGGTTGTGCACCATGCTATGTCTGTATATATTAAGCAATCTCCTTTCTCTTGCTGGCTAGCAATCGGTGAGTGTGGGCCAGAGACCTGTCCTATTCACATTACTAATTCTAATAGCTGAGGTTGCCCTTTTGTGCTCCTGTGATACTTCCATGTATTCTCTAGAACAGCTACTCTTGTCTTTTGATTAGCAGTGCCCTGCTTCTGTCTTTGGAAGATTGCTGACTTCTCAGGGCTACATACTGCTAACAAAGTAACAAAAGAAGAACACCTCTATATTGCTCATAGGTTTTTAAAGGTTCTTCCTTTGAACAGGGGAGCAATATAGGACAAAATAGGAAGAGGATTCACTAATTACACAGAAGCTATTCAGATCAGCAGAAAGTAGTAAAACATGGACTTGCAAGAGCATTAAGATGGATGTCATTTATACCTCCACAAGATGGCCACCATAGATTTGAGCCTTGCCTGTACAGTCTCGGGGCATATGTCCGTGGGTACCTTAGGCTGCCTATGTAGTATGGCAGTAAATTCTCAGAATAATAAAAAAATGTAGTTCTTCACTTTATTATAAATACATACAGTACCAACATGGCCAGATTTCTTTATAGCTGATCCTTTCTTCATAGTACATTCTTTTAGTGCAATACTGCTGGAGCCCTCTACCGTCTCTGCACAGCCTATGCATTTTTTTTTGTGGATAACTACTTGCCGACCGCCCACCGTCGTTATACGTCATCACTTTAGAGATGAATATCTCGGTAACGGTAGCAGCTGCTGCCACAATCGAGATATTCATCTCTTCTGTGGGCGGCCGTGTTAACGATAATGGCGGTCTCCGTGGCGAATCCGCCGCGAGATCGCCGTTATCGGTGGCGGGAGAGGGGCCCCCCCTCCCGCCGCTGTTCCGCGCCCTCCGCCGCTTACCGGAGCCGTCGGTAGCGGCGGAGGAGATCGCGACCATCCGGATGGTGAGCGGGGACGAGACTGAAGGAAAAATCTCCTTCGCCCGTCCCCATAGCTCCGCTGGGCGGAAGTGACGTCAAAACGTCAGTCCCGCCCAGCGTCTTAAAGAAACATTTTTTTTTTTGTCATTTGAAAAAATGACATTTCCAAATTTTTTTTTTTTTTTTGCATTTAAGCCTAAATATGAGATCTGAGGTCTTTTTGACCCCAGATCTCATATTTAAGAGGACCTGTCATGCTTTTTTCTATTACAAGGGATGTTTACATTCCTTGTAATAGGAATAAAAGTGATAATTTTTTTTTTTTTTTTTTTTTCAGTGTTAAAAATTGTAAAATAAATAAAAATAAATGCGAAAAGCAAAAAAAAAATGTTTTAAAGCACCCCGTCCCGACGAGCTCGCGCGTAGAAGCGAACGTATACGCGAGTAGCGCCGACATATGAAAACGGTATTCAAACCACACAAGTGAGGTATCGCCGCGATCGTTAGAGCGAGAGCATTAATTTTAGCCCTAGGCCTACTCTGTAACTCAAAAAATGCAACCTGTAGAATTTTTTAAACGTCGCCTATCAAGATTTTTAAGGGTAAAAGTTTGACGCCATGCCACGAGCGGGCGAAATTTTTAAGCGTGACATGTTGGGTATCATTTTACTCGGCGTAACATTATCTTTCACAATATATAAAAAAATTGGGCCAAATTTATTGTTGTCTTATTTTTTCATTTAAAAAAGTGATTTTTTTCAAAAAAAAGTGCGCTTGTAAGACCGCTGCGCAAATACGGTGTGACAAAAAGTATTGCAATGACTTCCATTTTATTCTCTAGGGTGTTAGAAAAAAAAAATATATAATGTTTGGGGGTTTTAAGTAATTTTCTAGCAAAAAAAAATGGTTTTGTCTCGTAAACACCGACTCTGAAAAACAGGCCCGGGGCTAAAGTGGATAATAACACCCAGAAGTGAAGGATAACAGAGGCCCAATGAGATATTCAAAAGAGGGATGGTTCAGAACACTACTAGTAATAAAAGTGAGTATCCCTCTCTTTTTCTTTTGAAGGGTGCTCTCAGATTTTATGAATTCAACAGGTACAAAGTACAGAGATGACTTCAGAGTAATGATGTCTCTATCACTGGACACACCGGGAGCCTCTGAATGTTGTTCTTCTAATTGTGGAAGCTCCCAATGACCTTTTCTCATAGCCATCACTGGAGGCTTGCTCAAACATAGACAACTGGATGTAATTTATCAAATTGATTGAAATTTGATTTTCCTGTGCTGTCGCTATGACACATAAGATTTATCACTGCCTTGCAAAATAAACAGTTTTAATATGATTGGTTGCTCTGGAGACATATCTACAGTTTTTGTTTTAGATACTACAAATAAGGCTCGTATAGAAAGTCCAGTTCATCTCCTTTAGATAATTAGGCCATGGTTTAACCTTAGAAAACATTTCTGAAAAAAGTGCAATCAGAACTCCTGATCTACATGCCTGCTCCAGATCAGTGACTCATAAACCCACTGTATTTGTATGACAA
The DNA here is from genome assembly GCF_905171775.1 of Rana temporaria. NCBI lineage: Eukaryota > Metazoa > Chordata > Amphibia > Anura > Ranidae > Rana > Rana temporaria. The sequence goes on from NC_053489.1 coordinate 556,668,954, forward strand.
CTGGACCACTAGCATTTTCAAGAGCAGCCATTTAAATCTTCCATGGTGGGCAGATCACTGTATACATGCTGTAAAAAAAAAAAAAAACAGCATCAAACATTGATCATTTTAAGGAGTCAGTCTACTTAACAAAATGCATTTTAGGACTTTTTTGTTCAATAGACTTTGTCCAATGCAGGTGTAAAGAACCTTGCTGCCCATGAGGCCAATTGAGGCAACCACCACAGGCAGCATTTATGAAGACACGGTGGTAGGGCAGCACTGAGGACAGAGTGTGTACACTGGACACTATATCCTCAGTGCATGTTCAGTACCTCTTGGGCTGGACAGCATTATTGTTTGTTATGGTGTAGGTGACCGCACTCCTTTACTAGTGCATGTTCAGCACCCCCCTGGGCCATACAGCATCATAGGCTGTTATGGTGCAAGCCACCACACCAAACAATGATGTTGTGCAGTCTAGTCACCTGCATCCCAACAGCCAATGATGCTGTGCAGCCCTGCCCCTAGTGTCCTAACAACTACAGATGCTGTATATTCTAATGACAGGTGTGTGTGTGGGGGGGCGTGCAAAAATGTCCAGGTGGCACCCGTCTTAATCATGGTCCTGTGGGGGTATGTATTACAGATTACAGCAAAAGTTCTCCTTCCAGGCTATTCTGGATGTCTTTAGTCTGTTAGTATTCTCAGAGTCACCTGATCTTTTTTTAATCACCTGACCTCTTGGAAAACCTGGCCATAAAGGACCACAGTCTGAACACCAAGTATCCCCCATCACAGGCTAAACCTATGGATTTCTGGAGCTTTCTCTCAGAATGAACACTGTGATGGCAAGGAGATACCTATACTTGGAAAGACATTACAAATATAACTGAATGAGCAAGTGCGGCACTTTACCTTTCTGCTCGGCTCAGTGTTACCATAAATCTGCCTATAAATAAAACCTCTTTGCCAGGCATTGAATGAAGGTTACTTGTCCCTGTGTATTTCTGGGAATTTCCATCCGGCTGGTCCCATACGTGATAATTGATTGTATGCTGTGTGTGTGCTTTTCCAAACTGATGAGAATCATCATATATTAATTACACATTTATTTTACAGAAAAGCCAAAGCATTTTTACTGACAATCTCCTTAAATTAGCTAAAATTGATTTTACCATCTAGCAGGTTCCTTAGGAATGTACTCTAAAATTCTACCTATAGCCATTGCATCTTCCCTGTCCATTTTGGATAATGTAGCAGATTTGTGATACTATATATATATATATATATATATATATATATATATATATATATATATATATATATATATATTACATTTAAATAATAGACTAAGTGAACCTACCACCAAATGTAAGTATTCTTTCTGACAGCATGTATTAAATGCTTTCTGTATATGCTTACTGGTCAACTGCATTATGTCATTGTAAAAAAAAAAAAAAAAAAAAAAATCCACCATGGCTTAATGATTAGCATTTCTGCCTTGTGATACTAGAGTCCTTGGTTAAAAACATATCTAGCACACTATCGGCATGGAGCTTGCATGTTCTCCCTGTGCTTGCATGAGTTTCCTCTAGGTACTTCATTTTCCTCCTACACATGCTTGTAGGTTAATTGTCTCTGTCCAAATTTGGCCCTAGCACTGTATGTGTGCACCTGTATGTATGCATTTGAGATAAAGACCTTAGATTGTAAGCTTCTTGAGGGCAGTGACAGATGTGATAATATGTATGTAAAGCACTGCAAAATTTGCCAGCGCTATATTAATACCTGTAATATATAAGGAAAATAAATAAAGCAATTCTGGGGCAAATCATCCCAGAGGATTTAATGATCAAATAAGCAAAATATATTATAGAGCACCTTTGGTAACACAAATAGATCATAATTCAATATGAAGTTCCCTGCCAGGCTCACAGAAGGTATTGCCACTGTGCCACAAGTGTATACTTTATATAAATACCTGCTCAGTTCCCATTACTCTTGACACTCCCTTAGTCTCTCCAGCAATGAATGAATAGTGCCACAGTACCTTCATCAAATTTTCCTCATGGGCCCATATTTAACTCCCAAGGTGCCAAAACATGTTCTGCAGTCCTTTCACCCAGATGAGTGATCATACATCCTCGGGACCCAACTAGCATAGTTTTGTATTAGTAGAGTTGCATTTATAGCATGTGGGAAGAACTGGACAAAGAAGGAGGTTTTGTGTTGCATAGTTTCAATTGGAAAGCTGGGCTGGTATTCATCTCTGTGCTGAATACACACAAATCTATCTCTCTACTTCTCACCTCACTCCTTTAGTCTCCTCTCGCATTACTAACTTACTAACTGACATATCAGCACGAATGTCATACCAATTCCTCTTTCTAAAACTGAGCTCAAATTTTTTCTTCTGGCCCATGCCCCCTCTCCTGACTTCTCTATCAAGATAAATGATACAACCACCCGTTCCTCCCCTCATGCATGGGTACTAGGTGTAATCCTAGACTTTGACCTGTTCTTTCAGCCCCAAAGCCAATCACTGTCCAAATCTTGCAGACTTCACTTCCAAAGCATCTCCAAAATACGCCCCTTTCTACCCTTTGAAACCACTAAGCAACCTATTCACTCCCTTGTTATCTCTCCCCTTGACTATTGTAACTCCCTTCTTATTGGCCTATCTCTCCGCAAGCTATCTCCTTTTCTAGTCTATCATGTATGCCGCTGACAGACTCATCCACCTTACCACCCCTCTCTGCCAATCCCTCCACTGGCTTCCCATTGCCCAAAAAATACATTTCAAAACACGACAACTAAATCGTGGATTTTTTTCCTGACGGATGTTGGCTCTAACTTGTCTGGCATACACACGGTCACACAAATGTTGTCGGAAATGCCGATCGCCAAGAACGTGGTCACGTACAACACGTACGACGGCACTATAAAAGGGAAGTTCAATACCAAGTATGCCATCCTTTGGGCTCCTTCTGCTAATCTTGTGTTAGTTGAAGTTTGGTATAAGCAGCAAAACAATTTCATTATTCTAGCATTATAAAGAAGAGAATGTGCTGCATTAAAAGATATGCGTGACGTATGTGCTATCTCCATTACAAACGCTAGTTTTACCAGACCGAGCGCTTCCGTCTCGTACTTGATTCAGAGCATGCATGGAATTTTGTGCATCAGAATTGTCTACACAAGCTTGGAATTACGAGAACGGATTTTCTTGTCAAAAAATTTGAGAACCAGCTCAATTTTGACAATTCCGACAGCAAATGTCCGATGGAGCCTACACACAGTCGGAATTTCCGACAACAAGCTTCCATCGAACATTTGTTGTCAGAAATTCCGAGCGTGTGTACGCGGCATTACAATAACATACAAAGCCATTTACAACTCTGCACTGAGCTACATCACCAATCTTATCTCCAAAATATCACCCAAACTGTCCTCTCCGTTCCACCCATGACCTCTCTAGTAGCTCCCTTGTCTCCTCCTCCCATGCTCATCTCCAGTACTTCTCCAGAGCCTCTTCCATACTCTGAAACTCACTACCCCAATCTGTCCCATTATCATCTACTCAATCCTTTTTAGGAGATCCCTGAAAACTCATCTCTTCAGCGAGGTCTATCCTATCTTCAGCTAACAACCAAATCTTTTACTTCCCTCATCAGTTCATCTCGCACAGTTACTACTTTGTTTCATCAGCTCCTCACTGTTAGATTGTAAGCTCACAGGAGCAGGGCCCTCCTAACCCTCTTACATTGAATTGTGTTGTTGCTGTATTATCTCCCTTAATATTGTAAAGCACTATATAAATCCTATATATTAAAAATGATAATAATATTGCCTATCTATATTCAGAAATGTAGTCCATTTCCTTTTTCCTAACAATAAATACAGCTTCCAGACAAAAAGAATAGCGTTCTCATTAACAGTTGCACATTACAAACTAACAAAGAGATTCAAGTGAGTTCTATTAATGTCACTATGAACACATTGCACTAGATGTTTGGAATGTTTCCTTATAACAGGTTTGCTTAGTTAAAATAACACATAACTGTTAAACAGTTGCCTAATGATTTCTTTATCTGTTTAGCCTGAACTACTTTGATCTGGTTTGGTATTAGCAAGCCGCATGGTGCTAGCCAAATGGGCATCTGGATCATACCGATTAGTCAGATGTGAATCATTTGGCATTGGCCACGCTAGTTTCAGTGTTCGGTAGTTTCTGATGTTGCACAGGAGGCCAGTTCCTTGTCCCTGCTCCACTTGTGGCTCATCAAATTCTCTGGGCCATAAAATTCTCTTGTTGTCCAGCAAAGGGAGATAATTTAATTCTCCAATCTGATATGGTCTCTCTTAGAAAGCACTTTAATTCATCTTGGATCACTCATACACCATAGAGATGTAGCATTTAAATAGCAAAGGCAGTTTTTTTATTGAAATAAAACCTGTAATTTAGGCTTCATACAAGAAAAAACAAAAATCATTAAGTGCCTGTGCCCAGCTGAATATAGTCCAGACAGGGCCATTTTAGACTTCAATAGCAGAAAATTGTTCTGTGTATATAGAGCAGCTGTTCAGAAAATTGAAAAAATAAAACTTGTGCAGTAAATATTATTGATTACATCCAGGACTGGATTGCCACAACTGAAGCCTATAGGCACATAGGGCCAGATTCACGTAGAAGTGCGGCGGCGTAACGTATCGTAGATACGTTACACCGCCGCAAGTTTTCATCGCAAGTGCCTGATTCACAAAGCACTTGCAATGAAAACCTACGCCGGCGGCCTCCGGCGTAAGCCCGCGTAATTCAAATGGGCGTGTGCCATTTAAATTAGGCGTGCTCCCGCGCCGGACCTACTGCGCATGCTCCGTTTCGAAATTCCCGCCGTGCTTTGCGCAAAGTGACATAATTTTTTTTGAACGGCGACGACGTGCGACGTGCGTAGCGTACTTTCGTATTCCCGGACGTTTTACGCAAGACAAAAAATTTTTTAAATTTTGACGCGGGAACGACGGCCATACTTTAAACAGCACATACGTGTGCTGTCTAAAGTTAGGGCAGGTCAAACGACGCCTAAAATTGCAACGGGAAACTATACTAGCGACGACGTACCGAACGCGAAAATCCGTCGTGGATCGCCGTAACTGCTAATTTGCATACCCGACGCTGGAATACGACGCAAACTCCCCCCAGCGGCGGCCGCGGTACTGCATCCTAAGATCCGACAGTGTAAAACAATTACACCTGTCGGATCTTAGGGCTATCTATGCGTAACTGATTCTATGAATCAGTCGCATAGATACTCTGAGAGATACGACGGAGTATCTGAGATACTCCGTCGTATCTCGGCTGTGAATCTGGCCCATATTGTTTGCATCCCCAAAAAAATACCCCTTTATAAGGATTATCCCTCTACACTGAGGGGGATACACTTGCAGTGAATATTTGGCAAATGTCACATTCATTCGTTTGTTAATATGCACAATCTGGTGGACAGATTACTGGGAGGGGCTGGGGAAGACACAGCTGTCATGGTGTCTATTTGCGGCGTAATTTGGAGCATCCGCACTGGGATACTTTCACGGACGGCGCATGCGCCGTTCGTTAGTAGCGTCATTTACGTGGGGTCACGATTAATTAGCATACAACATGCCCCCTACCAGCCTATTTTGAATTAGGCAGGCTTACGCCGGCCCATATACACTACGCTGCCGTAACTTCGGGCGCAAGTTCTTTCTGAATACGGGACTTGCCTTCTCAAAGTTACGGCGGCGTAGCGTATATGAGATACGCTACGCCCGCCTAAAGATAGGCATTTGTTTCTGAATCTGGCCCATCCTGTATATATATATATATATATATATATATATATATATATATATATATATATATATATATATATATATATATATATATATATATCTCTTCCTAGCTCCCCTTTCACAAGATTTTGAGCACACAAATTAAAATCTGAAAGGGCCGGCTATGTTGAAAGCAAATAGTAAGCATTAAGCACTCCGCTGATGTTGTATTCACATCGCAGGCTGACAAATTGCACGCTATTGCATAAAACTGGTTAAGCTGTCCTCCGGTAACTTGTATGATCATGTCGCTAAGCCGTTTTAATCAATAAAGTTATCTGTCTTCTTATGGATCGCGTTTTAGTGGAAGTTTCCTGGCTTCAAGGTCATATCTTTTAATGCTTTAAAGAAAAATTCAACATTTGTTAAAAATGCTCTAACATACATAATTGCTAAACAAATTGTTCTGTAATTTAACCACTTCAGCCCCAGAAGGATTTGCCCCCTTAATGACCAGGCCATTTTTTGCGATATGTTCCTGCATCACTTTAACTGACAATTGGGTGGTCATGCGATGCTGTACCCAAACAAAATTGGCATCCTTTTTTTCACACAAATAGAGCTTTCTCTTGGTGGTATTTGAGCACAAGTTGATTGGTTTCTGCAAAAGTTATTGCGTCTACAAACTATGGGATAGATTTAGGGACTTTTATTAATTTGTTATTGTTTTTACTAGTAATGGCAGTGATTTGCAATTTTTAGCGGGACTGCGACATTGCAGTGGACACATCTGAACCCTAATGACACTTGGGGACCAGTGACATTATTACATTGATCAGTGCTATAAGAATGCACTGATCAATGTAAAAATTACACTGGTAGGGAAGGGGTTAACACTAGGGGGCGATCAAGGGGTTGAGTGTGTTCCCTCGTGTGTGTTCTAACTGTAGGGGGGCTGGGCTCAGTGGTTAAAGTACATCTAAACTGAAAATAAATCACATTGCTGCTTACAGTTCTTTAGACCTGGTGACTGCTTTTGTTTTCTTTCATTAGGAATTTTTACCTACTTTAGGCCTCATACACACTGGACATTTTTGCAGCCGCTTCTAGGGGTGTCAGATATTTTTTTTTCTTGCCATTAAACTCATTGCGTGTTAGCCTATGTATCCATACACACATAGGCTTTTGGTAGTGTTTTGAGGCAGAAAAAAATGTCTGTCAAACGGTTGTTAACGATGGAGCGTTTATTAATTTTATTGGCCAGAATAAATTGTTACTCTGGCCAATAATATTAATAAACACCCAAGCACTTGGCACCTATAAACACGCCCAAATGCACCTTAATGTGTTACACACTTTTTCTGCAAAAAAATGTCTGCCAAGATGAAAGGCTTTTAATAGAGTTTCCAAACGTCCTGTGTGCATAAGGCCTTAGGGTGGATACGCTCAGTCATCCACTCTATCTATGGAAGACCAACCTTGGATATCAGCACTGTCAACTTGTGGAGAGAGTAGTGCTAGAGAAAATAGTAGATTTGGATAAACTCTGAAAAACCAATTACACTCTAACTTACTTTTTTAATTTGTTGCAGACACTTTTTTCTTTAGGGATAAAGGTTCCATGTAAATAAATAAAAAAAAACTGACCTGTAAGTGCTCCTGTAAATGGTTTGACCCAACCCTCTCATGCCTCACGTACACACGTCCGAGTTTCTAGGAAAAACCTAGAGAATTTTTTTTGCTGAGGAAACCGGTCGTGTGTACATTTTCGTTGAAGAAACTGTCGAGAAACTCGACGAGCCAAAAAGAGAGCATGTTCTCTTTTTCCTTGACGGGAATGGAGAAAATTGGCTTGTCGAGTTCCTCGATAGCCTAACAAGGAACTCGACGAGGAAAACGTTGTGTTTCGCCCGTCGAGTTTCTCGATTGTGTGTACAAGGCCAAACTGACACTTTTGCTGGATAGGACGATCTGTTAAAAGATGAAAAATAACAGCTGGTAGAAGATGGGAGAAGATGCAGATGCCACCATGGGACATCAGACTGTTGAAGAGGTAAGTATTTGGGACTTTAGTTCCGCTTTCACCACTTGCCGACTGGCTAGTGCCGATATACATCAGCAGAAAGGAATGGTCAGGCAAAGCAAAGTACCTGTATGTTGCTTTGAATCTTCACCTGCTTTTATAGCACTGATCGCTGTTTTAATGACAATGGTCCCAAAATAGTGTCAAAAGTGTCCGATGTGTCCTCCGCAATAATTACAATAAAAATCGCATATTGCTGCCATTTCTAGTACAAAAAAAATAATAATAAAAATGCCATAAAACTATCTACCTATTTTGTAGATGCTATAACTTTTGTGCAAACGAATCGATAAACGCTTATTGCGATTTTTTTACCAAAAATGTGTAGAAGAAATATATCGGCCTAAACTGAGAAAAAATAGCCACAGATTACTGTATAAATGTCATTGGCAGGGAAGGGGGTAATACTAGGGGCGATAAATGGGTTAAATGTGTTCCCTCAGTGTGCTCTGACTGTAGGGGGATAGGATTGCCTGGGAGAGGAGACCGATCATTGTTCCTATATACTAGAACACACAATATGTCTCCTCTCCCCTGCCAGAACGGGCATGTGTGTGTTTAAACACACACACATCCCCGTTCTGGCTCTGTCAGGTGCGATCGCAGGTGCCCGGCGGACATTGTGGCCACCGGGCACGTGCATCGACTCCTCAGTGACAAGGCGGGCGGGCGTGCGCGCACCCAATACCCCTTAAAGCAGTCAGCGTACAGATGCGCAGGGTAGCTATGTCGATGGCAGGCGGTTGGCAAGAGGTTAATAATTATATTCTAATATAGTTGAATATCTAGTGATCCTTTCCATAGTGATGTTGCAGCACTATCACCTTATTAGCATAATGCCTTTTTGCTTATTCGTTCATGGTGGGATGCTTGTTTATTCCCTGCAATATTTTGCTTAAGGTCAGATCACAGGGAAAAAAAGGACTGCGGCACGCCTTCATGCACAACTTTGTAGCTCTAGCTTTTAGAAACCGGTGCTTGAAATGAGGGTCTCTATCCCATAGATTTCAGTGGGATTGCTTGAGGGTTTACTTTGAGCCATTGGTCTCTCCACATAACATGAATGATTCTGTCTACATTTTAAAATATCCTTCATCTCATAGTACTTACAGTAGGATCCAGTTTCCTATAAAAGGAAAGAGAAAGCTGTGTACTGTACTGAAGAATTTTGCCAATGCAGATATTTTTTACTGATAGAAGCGCAGCTCAATGAATTAATCTCTTGTTTTTAGGTTTTGATCTTTTATTTGCCAGCAAAGAACCCTAGAAGCATTCATTTTCATGCTTACTTGAATACTTTGTGCTTGTGGCAAACTAGACCCCACTCAGTTAAATCATGCACACTATTCACATCATGTTAATGGCTGAAACGAGTTTTGTGAAACGGCAAGGTAACAGAAACTGGAGAATTATCTGAAGGGGGATTTTGAATTGACCTAATTTGACTGTCTGAAAAAAAAAAAAAAAAGTTCCCATATTTGTATAGTTCAATATAGCATAGTAAGGTCTCTGAAATAAATATTTCATATGCGTGTGTATGTATGTGCATACAGTGTATGTATATACCTGGGGTTATCTCGGGTTACAAGCATAATCCGTTCCATAATCTCGTAATCTAAAGTACACACATATCAAAGCGAGTTTCCCCATAGAAGTCAATAGAAACAAAAATTATTTGTTCCGCATTGACTTCAATGGCATGCCAATACCGCATGTGGCAGAGGTGGGGGGGCACCGGAGAGCCTCGGAAATGGCCAGAAAGGCCCGAGGACACCTCATCTGACCTTAGCAAACCATTCCCGATGTTTGCCAAGGTCAGCCGAGCTGTCCTCTGGTCTTTCCTTGCATTTCCGGTGCCCCCAACTCAGGCCAAATGCGGTACTGCAAACCCCCCTTGCCTGAATCCTGCTCGATTTTCGAGACAACACTCGCAAACCGAGTTAGAATTTTTTTAAATACAGTGCTCGTATTTCGAAACGCTTGTTAACTGCGTTACTTGCAATCCGAGGTTCCACTGTATATATATATATATATATATATATATATATATATATATATATATATATATATATATATATAGTCAAAAGTGTTGAGACGCCTTCCTTTACATGCACATGGCATCCCAGTCTTAGTCCGTAGGGTTCAATTTTGAGTTAGCCCACCCTTTGCACCTATAACAGCTCTTCAACTCTTGTCCACAAGGTTTAGGAGTGTGTCTATGGGAATATTTGATCATTCTTCCAGGAGCGCATTTGATCAGAGGTCAGGCACTGATGTTGGAGAGAAGGCCTGGCTCACAGTCTCCATTCCCCAAAGGTGTTCTATCGGGTTGAGGTCAGGACTCTTTGCAGGCCAGTCAAGTTCCTTCAACCATGTCTTGGACCTTGCTTTGTGCACTGGTACAAATCATTTGGTGGAAGGGGGATTATGGTGGGGGTTGTTTTTTAATTAATAGAATAATATATTCAGATATGAAAATCTTACTATAAGGCTAGTTATGAAGACGTGGGATTGATTTATTAAAGGCAAATAGATGTTAACTTTGCAAAGGAATTATCCCCAGTGCTTAGTAAAGCCTGGTACACACGATCAGATTGTTGGCCAACCGATCGACTGATTTTTGTCTATAGGGCTTGTGCCTGGATCTTGTCTTGCATACTAATGGTACCCAAATGGTCGGCCAACAAACATGAACGTAGTGACGTACTACAAGTATTTTCAGCTTTTGGGCGCCACCCTTTGGGCCCCTTCTGCTAATTTTATGTTTGGTGAGCACTGATTCATGCGTGTTTGTACTTTCAACGTTTGTGTGACGGACTTGTGTACTGACCATCAGAAAATCTGACAACAGGCCATTTTCCACAGAAAGTATGTCATCCAACATTTGTTGGCAGAAAGTTGGACAACAATTGTCTGAAGGAGCGTACTAACGGTCAGATTGTAGGCCAACAGTCTGTCAACAGACAATCCCCTGCCAACAATCTGATCATGTGTACGAGGCTTAAATGAGGTGAAGCTCCGCTATCATCCATCATACAATCATGTGTAAGTAAAAATGCATTTTTTTTTCTTGAATGATTGTAAAGTGACGCACATTCACTAAGCTCTGAGGAAAATTATCTTGCAAAGTGAACAGCGTAGTTGTCTTTCGTAAATCAGCCCCATAGCCTACCTGATGAACAAGAAAGGACTAGGAACCTTTGACCTGGGGAACAATAACAATGGTTGGAACATATTTCTGTAAATAACCAATGCGGGGGGTTGATTTACAAAAAATTGGAGCGTGCAAAATCTGGTGCAGCTGTTCATGGTAGCCAACCAGCTTTTAACTTTAGCTTTTTCAATTAGGCTTTGACAAAACCTGGAAGCTGATTGGTTACTAGGCAGAGTTGTACCATATGTTGCACTCCCCAATTTTAGTATATCAGCCCCTCAAAGTGTACCTTACCTGCTTGTGCGCATTGACTAAAAAATCAGTGTGCAGCAAAAATATAAGTTTTTTCGTTACATCCCCCCCAACAGAAAAGGAGTGCTACATTCTATGAGAGACCAGTGGTCTTTCAATATCAGTCTCAGCTAATTCTCAGAAAATCTAGTGTCATTGGCCAGCCCTGTGTTATTAAAAAAAAATATTATAGAGGATACCATGAGAAATTCTAAGTTTGACGTTGCCAACATCCCAAAATGTATATTTGTAAAAAAAAACTAAAGGAAAATCACCCTCTGGTACAGTGGGACTTTATGGGTGAACTATTGTACACAATGTATCGTAAAAACATAGAATTTATTAGTATTCAAGGATTAAAAAACATTATAGTGGTGTAACACATCACCATATTGTACAGTACAGCATATGAGTAGAATATCATGCTCAGAGCGAGCTACATGAATTAAAATTAAAAACATTTCTCCTAACCCGACCCCTCTTGGGAAATTGAACATGTATCCCTTCTTCAGGGTCTTGGAGGAGATGGTATAGAGATACTCTGGAAGAAAACAAAATACTAAAGTTCCAACAATTAGAACAGAGCTGCGTCAACATATGGAACATAACAGCCATACAAAAATTGACATACCTGGGTCACGAAATCGCATAATTCTAAAATACATTTTAGACAGGAGTTGGATGAAAGGGAAGAAAACTTCCTATTGCACATTCACGAGAAGGTGGAAAACCCCTCAAGGCACGACAGGCCCTCACAAGGATTCCCAGGGGAAATACCCGCTGCTAGCCCAAAGGAAACCCAATAGGTGTTATTAAAAAAAGTGAAAACGGAAAAACTGGCTTTTAAACTCGATCACACTGGCTTCTGCACTGCAGCTGGTATCCATCGGATTGCACTCTTTTTTTAACACAAACTTTATTGAGATATCACACAGACATCTCACAACATGGCATTGGATTGCTTCTCACTGTGCTGCACTGAAAAATATTACTGCATGCAATACTTTTTTTCAGCGCATCATGCCCTCATACCATCGCAACTCAGTGGTGGGAACTGGGCACACAGGAGGCATTTTAGTTTGTTTAGTTTGGGAATATCCACCCAACACAGTCCCACTGTTTCGGGTGTGAACCAGACCTTACGGTCATTCCCCACCGCTGTCCAGACATAAAGAGAAAGTTGTATACTTGAGCTGTGTATATCTTCATTTAGTTTTGTGTTGGATCCACGCGCCTCAATAGCCACATGTCCAGAATATTTGTAAAAGAAATCCATGCGTTAATCGCTTATAATAGAGCTTGTTCTAATCAAACACATTGGACAGTCACACATTTTATCATATGTAGAGATTCACGCTAGATTTTTTTTTTTACATAAAGGAGGTAAGGTCAACCTTTTCAACCAAAAATTCAGATCCCAAAACACACACACTTTTTCTATTTGTTTCCATACAATGGCTTTCTAGTCATTAGCCTTCAGTTAGTCTTTTCAGACAATTCTGACAAGACGGAGTGCTTGTCAGTTACAATTTCAGCATTGCCCTTCATTGAAGCCCTTTAGCCTTCTAACAAATGACACCATGACATTAAGCCATGCTATGTGTCTGCTCTTACACATGAATGGGAAGGAGAACTGAATTCCTTTGCTGAACTATTAGTGAATGCTCCAATGCCTTTCATGAGCTCTAACTGAAGTCTTGAATTTTTGTTGTGATAATCGTTGTGGCATTTCATATAACTGCAGACAATTTGAACTGCGGCATCATTTGTGTACCTGCTACATTGAAGCCACTAGCAAAATTGACCAAGCAGTTAGCCATTGTAAAACTGACAGAGAGACAGCCAATTAACATAAACATCTGGTGTGCAAGTAGGCCCTTTCCAAATGTTTTTATTAGTGCAGATGTACAGCTATGTTTATGCGTGCATGCATGTTTGCTGCTTGTTTTTAATGGGATTAAATACCTCCCCACCGCCCCTTGCAAGTATTCAATTTCTTTATAAGACACATGTTTGCATTATGGTTATAGAGTTAGACCGCACATAAATGGCCGGACTTCTTGCTGAATTTAATGGGAAGTGGCAAGTTATCAATTCTTACACTGGACTCCATGCACCTTGAAGGGACTTTGCACTTATTAGGCAATTTATTTCTATTTAGTTGCACAGAAGACTTGTTTGCAGCATGTCTGACAATCCCTCTTTACAATGATGGACAGCATTATGTCATATGAGCATTTATTATTACTTGCTTGTTCAACGCCAGGCATAGAGCACAATAGCCCTCCTTATGGGACACTCGTTGGTATTTTGTGGATTCTTGCTTACAATTGTGCCATCTGTTTTTTTTTTTTCATAAGTAATACACCGGGAAACTACAGTCTATGATTCCTGCAAGCATAGCTAGATATTTTGTCTGCTCTCTACCATTAACCATTGTGCTTTAGCTGTAGCCACGGTGGTAACAGTAGCACCATCAGACAGTGTTGCCAACCTACCAGATTGAAATTTACTGGCACGACACCCGAAATTTACTGGCGCAGCCACGTTTTTACTGGCATTTCACAAAAGTTACTAAATTGCATTTTTAGGTGCACATTTCAGTATTTAGGCTACAAACAAGTATGCAAGGCAAATAGCAATGTGATTTAAAGGGGTTGCAAAGGTACAATTTTTTTTTCCTAAATAGCTTCCTTTACCTCAGTGCAGTACTCCTTTGATTTTGCTTTAAAATGTCCTTATTTCTTCTGAGAAATCCTCACTTCCTGTTCTTCTGTCTGTAACTCCACACAGTAATGCAAGGCTTTCTCCCTGGTGTGGAGTGTCGTGCTCGCCCCCTCACTTGAGGTGAAGGGGGTGAGCAGGAGAGTCAGGACGCTCTCTACGTTGCAGATAGAAAAAGGAGCTGTGTGTTAGTGGGCGTCCTGACTCTCCTGCTCACCCCCTCCCCCCTCAAGGGAGCACGACACTCCACACCAGGGAGAAAGCCTTGCATTACTGTGTGGAGTTACAGACAGAAGAACAGGAAGTGAGGATTTCTCAGAAGAAATAATGACATTTAAAAGCAAAATGGAAGGATGAGGTAAGTGAAGGAGGACTGCACTAAGGTAAAGGAAGATATTTAGGGGGGGGGGGGGGAATGTACCTTTACATCCCCTTTAAGGTAGATATTAAGGTACAAAAAACATATTTTTGCTATTTTCGATATAATAAGGGCAAATTATTTAGTCACATCACCCCCTGCCTCCATCCCCCTCTGCCACCAACACCCCCTGCATTCACCCCCCTCTGCGGTGCCACAATCTACTCCTGCCTTCAATCTCCCTCTGCCTCCAATCAACCCCTGCCTCCATCGTCCCCTGCCTCCACCCCCCTCTGCGATGCCACCGCAGCCACCATCACCCCCTGCCTCCAATCTCCATGCACAGTTCTAAGCCAAACCGATCTCGGATATTTTTACTGCCACATTCCCGCAACCACGGACATTTATGAACGGGGGAAAAAAGTGCTAGTTTTTACGAACTGTCCGTAAAAATACGGATGGTTGGCAACACTGCCATCAGAGATCCCTCCTACAACATTCCCAACAGCAATAGACTTAATTCACAAAGCACAATGATAAGAACCGTTAGTCTTAGCCATTTGACCATAAACTTCAGTTCCCTTTGGGCTTAGCTGAAAATAGTGATCAAATTTTTGCAAATTGGAATCTTTATTCTGAGGTGTTAGCTTTGTGACTCGATCCCATTGTCACTTATCACATAGTTAAACCCAAAAACAAAAATTCAGCTTATCCGTTTTTAAATGAGGTAACTGCAGTTGTAATTATTTCCAGGCCTTTTATAGTCAAGTGAATAACACACTTCCTGTCCTAGGGTGGCTATGGCTATGATCCTTTATCACTTTCCCTAGGCTCAGTAAAGCAGGTCACATGCTTGTTGTAGGTTCTACAGTGATGCACAGACCTGCTGGTAGGCGTATACAGTGCTGGGGGTATAACGTCATAAAAGTAAGTGACGTTGCTGCCAAGATTCTTTGTTTCCATAGCAATCCATAGAACGCCATCCAGCCTGGTGGCATAAAATCACTTCCCATATTCACAGTTGAGTGCAGTGACAGTGGGGGCTTGCGTACCGACTACTAAAGTTACAGGCATGCTGCTCTCTAGCACAGCATGCCTGTATGCCTGTATATTTATCGGAATGACACAATGTAAACTGACCACGCTAGCATGGACCGCCAGCCATACTTACCATGGTCAGTTTACTTGCAGGAAGAGCAGCACAGGCAGTATCAACCAGGTAAAATGAGAATTGGCAAGGAGACATTGGGGATTATTTACCAAAGGCAAATCCACTTTGCACTACAAGTGCAAACTACAAGTGCAAAGTGCACTTGAAATTGCACTGAAAGTGCACTTGGAAGTGCATTCACTGTAAATCTGAGGGGTAGATCTGAAATGATGGGAAGCTCTTCTGATTTTATTATCTAATCATGTGCAAGCTAAAATGCTGTGTTTTTTTCCCTTGCATGTCCCCCTCGGATCTACAGCGACTGCACTTCCAAGTGCACTTTCAGTGCATTTTCAAGTGCACTTTGCACTTGTAGTTTGCACTTGTAGTGCAAAGTGGGTTTGCCTTTAGTAAATAACCCCCACTGAATACTAAAATGATAAACCATATCTAAAGAAATTAAAGAAATTGAAGCACCTACCTATGTTACGTGGGGGATGTTTGTAGTCCTAATACAATTACTGACTTTGGGTGACAACACTGCTCTTCCATAGATAAAATTATGGGGCATTGTCAGCATAGGACAAGGAGCAACTTACTGGCAGAATCACCAGGTACAAAAAAAAAAAAAAGAATATACCGTATTTATTGGCGTATAACACGCATAGGCGTATAACACGCACCCTAACTTTAAAAGGGAATTTTTAGGAAAAAAACTTTCCACAGCCCCCTGCGTATAACACGCAGTCACAGTTTACCCTCTATTTTCAGGGTAAAAAAGTGAGTGTTATACACCAATAAATACAGTAATATAATGATAAGTTGCAATATATTACACTTTTGTTCTTGGAATTGGACTTTAACGGTCCCCACTGCTTACAGCCTTACATACTACTATATGCATGTAGTGTGTAGTGCAGCTTGATTTGAAAAAAAGTTACATTTAAAACTATTTTTTTTCTCCTGACTGTGGTGTAATCTTTTTTTAAAAAGCTTTCTTGCAGTTTTATACGTTAGCTATGGTATAAAGGGATGGTCCCTTTACCTGCTTAAGTCGTGGTCCTCCACTCTGTAGAATTACATTCACTCATTTTTCTAAGCTGTAAGAATAAATTAACAAATACCTTGCTAGCCTTCTGTTCTTTCTTCACCTAAAGAGATATTATAGTTTCTGAAAGTAGGTTTAACTTGATAGACATGGCTTTTTTTTTTTTTTACATGTGTTACTATGAAACAGTGAGAATCCTTAATTAACTTCCTGTGTTAGTATATCAAGTATTCCCTCACTAGCACAATAAAAGGTACTACCAAAAGTGTGCCTATTCATTGAATGGTGGAGGTACAGAATGCAAATGACCCATTTGTATTATGGAAAATCACAGTGCATTATTCTGCTAAGAGATATATTGGTTTCTTTTCTATGAAGGTGATTGTTTTCAAATGACATGAACCTTAATTGTTTTCTCAATTTCTCTTCTATTTTTGAGCTCAATGTAGAAGAGGATACCTGCGAAAATGCAGTGTGGTGGGGTAAAAAAAAATGAAACACTACTTGGCAGTGAGCAGAGAAAAATATCAGTCCAGAGGTTGGGATCTGTGTAGAGCGAATCAACATATGTAAACAGAGGGCATGCTTAGACGTTCTGACATCCATGGGTTCTGGCCGTCTGAACACAATAGCCATCAATGGGTTATTTGTCCATTTATGTTGTTTATGCATGGACGGGGTACTGTATTTGCTGGCGTATAAGACTACATTTTACACTTAAAAAAAATGTCCAAAAAGCAGGGGTCGTCTTATACGCCGGGTCAGCTGCTCGGATGCCTGCTGGATGTGCGGTAATACTGTATGTAGCTTCGGCTACATACAGTATATACCGCTTAACCAATCCCGGAGAGCGATGTATTCAAATGAATACAGAGCCTGCTTGGATTTGAGTAACAACCTCTGCCAATCCGAGCAGGCTACATACAGTAGCCTACTTGGATTGGCTTTGAGAGTCAGAGAGGCGTGGGCTGATGATGTTACATCCTCTGCCAATCCAAGCTTTGGACTCATTAATATAATGCATCGCTTGCCGTGATTGGCTCCAGCTCCAGCAAGAAGGGAGAAGAATATGGCTCCAGAAGGAAGAAATATGAAGCGTTGGAAGCCTCGAAAGGGGGTGTACAGGCAAAATCTTAAAAACAGTGTAAAATTAGGGGGTTGTCTTATACGCCCGGTCGCCTTATACACTGGCAAATATGGTAATTTATTGATCTCTCTATGTGTATGCCCAGCTTTATTTCAGCTTCAAACTGTCTCATACCTATTTCAAGATGCTGTGGCAAAACTATCATCGCAGGCTATCTGAAATATGCCTCAAGATTGCAATCAGTATTTAGACCACTGACACTTAGACCCCTTTCACACCGCGGCCTCGGCCGCATTAGTGCTAAAGCGCCGCTCATTTCAGCAGCGCTGTTTAAACTGCGCTTTTCGGCCACTAGCGGGGCGCTTTTAACCCCAAAGAAGGGGTTAAAAGCACCCATGCTGCTGCGCTTCTGAAGCACTTTTTAGACATTTTAATGGGCAGAGTGTTTTGGGAGCGCTAAGTACAACATTCCCAAACCGCCCGAAAGGTGCTGGACTTCACCTAACGTCTCACAAGCGCACCGTCCCAATGTGAAAAGTCAAACTGAATTGAATGGGAGGCAGTTTTCAGGCTCTTTACAGGCGTTATTTCTAGTGCTAAAATGGTGGAAAAGGGGCCTATGTACGGGGGTATAGGGGGTATATATAGAAAAAACACTCACAGTCATTCAAAAAAGTCCCACATGATATCTGTAATGTTTAAGTGTGAAGTTTCAGTTTCTACTTGTTGCTATTTGTTGCCAAGAAGAGTGTAAAGCCTCGTACACACAGCCAGTTTTCTTGCCAAAAAAACAGCAAGAAAACTGCTTCTTGCCGAGAAAACCGTTCGTGTGTACGAGGCTTTCAGGTTTCTCCTCTGGAAATCTGGCCAGAATCTCGACGAGAAAAAAAGAGAACCTGCTCTCTTTTTTCTCGTCGAGATTCTTGTCGGCCTGTTTCCCGATGAGAAACCCAAAAGTGTGTATACTTACCTGTCGCCGTGGAAACCTGTGCATGCTCGAAATGACTTTGCGCAGTAGCTTCCACGGCATAGGTAGGGTGAAGCAAGATGGCGGCCAGGGATGGACTGGCCATGGGGACTACAGGGAGTTTCCCGGTGGGCCGGCTTCAGTGACAGCGGACCGCCTCCCCCCTCCGCTCCTCTGTCTCTCCCTTCCCGCACTGCTCACCTGGGGGGGAACAGAGAAGCAAGGGGAGGACCAGAGGAGCAGGAGGGACAATAGAGGAGCATGGGGGAGGGGACAGACAGCTGACTCAACAGCTATGGCCTGGGAGTTTCTCACTTCTGCCTAACCTTGTCCCATAAGGGGGGGCACCGAACTGATTCTTTGCCCCGGGTGAAATAATGTCTAGCTTCCCCACTGGTACTGCCTATAAGAGTACCAGTACCAGCCATTCTACTCATAAAGTAGAATGGCTAGTGAAGGGGGAGAGGGGGCTTGGGTGGCCGGGGGGCTGCGGGAGTTGTCTGGCTCGCCATGGGAGAGACCTGTCATAGTGGGCCAGTCTGGATGAAGTCCAGGGCCAAATTTTTGTCCCAGTCCAGCCCTGATGGCGGCTATGGCATCGAATGTGACAAGCGCATGCTCGTCTTACGCGACGACATCACCGCATTCTTGCCTTTCAAGAGAACCACGGTTCTTTTGAAAGGTCAGTGTGTACACTCAGGCGGCAAGAGATTCTTTCCAAGAATCTCGTCAGGGAAAACGATGGGTTTTTCCTGACGAGATGCTTGCCCGTGTGTACAGGGCCTAACATTCGATTGTAAGAGATAATAGCCTTAAAGAACATTTGACTGATATAGAAATAGCCTAACACTGTAGGCTAAGAAGATTCAACCAAAATGGTAAATAATAAGATGGAGACCTCTGCACTGTAAACTAAGTGGTGTATTTAAAAAAATTAATAAAATAACAGGGCAATTCATCCTGTGAAACTGCATGTGGTTTGTGCAAATGGAGGCAAAAATTTTGTTAGGCTATTTTCTCTCTAGTTCAAATGTTTTTCATTTATAAGAATATAATGAATCATGAAAATACTATATTATGACCACTAGATGGAACTGAGGAGCATAGATAATAATATTTTAGGTGTAATAAATCAGCTACTACAGAGAGTGAAACTGCTATACGGAATTGATAAAGTGTTGCAGAGATGAAAGTTTGTTGCCTGACAAGTTTACTGGACTGAAACCCAGAGTTCTGTGCCTGCAACACTGTTTCTATTTTGTATTGCAGCTCCCTCTGTAGTAGCTGATTCATTACATTGTCAGCGAAGCCCATGAATCTCTATACACTTTGTACACTTAGCAGAGGTCTTGCTCATTTAAATTTCTCTTCTGAATAAGTCTATAGTGGTAGGCTATTTTCTATATTGGTCAAATGTTGTTTACGTCTTCTGGTTGTAAAAATTATTTTCTCAGGAATGAGTGTAACAAATAGAAACTTAGGGCCAGATCCACAAAAGGGATACGCCGGCGTATCTACTAATACGCCGTCGTATCCCTGTTTCTATCTATGCGACTGATTCACAGAATCAGTTACGCATAGATATTCCTAAGATCCGGCAGGTGTAATAGTTTTACACTGTCGGATCTTAGGATGCAGTACCTCGGCCACCGCTGGGGGCATTTCTCGTCGAAATTCCGCGTCGGGTATGCAAATTAGCACTTACGGAGATCCACGAAGCGGTTTCCCTTCGTGAAGTCTCCGTAGGTTGTTAGTTTGCAAACGCAAAATTAGGGCTACTTTTACAAAGTGTAAAGTTAGTACACCATGTAAAAGTAAACCCTTCTTTCCCGCGATGCTGTCAAATTTTTTTTTACATTTTTTTCCGGCCGCATCTCTTTTTTTTCCCGACACAACATTTTTTACCCGGCGCGATTCCCAAAACTCGGCATAACGTAACTTCGCGCAAAGCACGTCGGGAAAATCGCGTCGGGAGCATGCGCAGTACGTCCGGCACGGGAGCGCGCCTAATTTAAATGAGACTCGCCCCATTAGATTAGGCCCGCCTTGCGCCGGACGAATTTAAGTTACACCGCTGAAAATTTCTAGGTAAGATCGGGCACTTAGGTAGAGATTTTGCGGCGGTGTAACTTAAATAGGAAAAGTTAAGTTACGGCCGCTCGTTGTGGATCTGGCCCTTACATTTTACACATATTGCAAACATTATCGGAATTTTTGTGACTGTCATGCAATTGCGACTGCATTAGCACAGGGTTTTTTTTTTTTGTTTTCAATGATTTTTATTTTGATGTAGCCAGTGATTTGTACAGAAAGGGATAATGCATCAAAATTATTGACGTTGAAATATGGACAAATAAACGAAACAAGAGGTAGGCTAATATTGGGGGGGGGGGGGCTAATATCGGGGGTCTCTGCTTAGTTGGTATAGCACCGCAGTTTTTTTATAAGCAGATCCCTTAGAGCACTTTTCTCACTGAGGCGCTGGGGGCATTGTCGGTAAAGCACCACTAGTTTTAGCAGCGCTGTACTGTCGTTTTTGCGGCACTTTTAGTTAGAGGTGCCTGCAAAGCATTAGGGGTGGTGTTTACGATTTTTTTTAGCGTCCTGCCAGCACACCGCTCTAGTGTGAAAGCACTCAGGCTTTCACACTGGAGTGACAATGAAATTATCCCATCAGAAGCTGTGACTATTACACACCAAAACTATCTCTATGAAAGAGCATTGGCATTGCATCAGATTCCTTTCGCTCCTTCAAATTGACTTGGGAACAATGGGTTAGCTGGTGCCTAAATATTTGATGTATGGTTTACGGGGTCTTTTCCCCTCAATCTTCCCATTCTACTCCTGTTTACACTCGTAATTTCCTGAAATGTCATATGTCTGTAGTGTTTGAACTGCTGTTTGATTAGGCTTCTGGAGATGTACACTCTTTGCTATTTCTTTTTCCATTATAGTGGATTGCCTTTTTTCATCTTTGTTCCTGTTATATTGTCTAACTGCCTGCAACTGTGTCCTCTCTAGTCCCTACCTTACCTGATGTTATGTGGTATAATTCCAATAAAATTTACACCAAAAAAAAATTGGCCAGTTGATCGGTGTGCAGACTCCCTCTCTACAGAAGTTGCTTGTTTAATCAACTTCTGTCAAATAGCCATGTTGGAAAATTTTCCATTGATCAGTGGCTTAAGTCAATTAGCTGTAACCAGCAATTAGTGTCCTCTGACAGTGGCAGGTGTCTCTATCAGGCCTCGTACACACGACCAAGTTTCTCTGCAAAAACCAGCAAGAAACTTGCTGGTATTTTTTTTTGCCGAGGAAACTGGTCGTGTGTACACTTTTCGACAAGGAAACTGTCGAGGATCTCGTCGAGCCAAAAAAGAGAGCATGTCTTCTTTTTCCTCGACGGGAATGGGGAAATTTGGCTTGCCGAGATCCTCGGCAGCCTAACAAGGAACTCAACGAGCAAAACTATGTGTTTTGCCCATCGAGTTTCTCGGTCATGTGTACGAGGCCTCGTACACACGACCGAGTAACTCGTCGGGTGAGACACATCGTTTTCCTCGACGAGTTCCTTGTTAGGCTTGTCGAGGAACTCGACAAGATTGCTTTGTGTACACACGGTCAAGACCAAATCTCCTCATTCTCAAACGCAGTGACATACAACACATACAACGGCAGGGGAAGTTCGATTCCACTGGCACAACCCTTGGGGCTGCTTTTGCTAATCTCATGTTACTGCGTGTTAAGTAAAAGTTTGGTGAGAGACGATTTGCACTTTTCAGTCTGTTACAGTGTGAAAAATGTGTTCTCTCCATTACAAATGCTACTTTTACTCCGGTCTAATACTTTATTCTGAGCATGCAAGGGTTTCTTAGCATACACACGCTCGAGTTTCTCGTCGAAAACCAGCCCGACGAGGAACACGGCGAGGAAATTGAGACTCCCGTCGAGGAAAAAGAGAACTTGTTCTCTTTTTTCCTTGTCGAGTTCCTCGACAGTTTCCTCGATAAAAAACATACACACGACCTGTTTCCTCTGCAAAAAAGCTCTCTCGCCAAATTTCTTGATGGATTCTGTCGAGTTTCTCGGTCGTGTGTACGAGGCCTAACAGTGTATGGCCAGCTTTAGGTCATATGTGTTGGGATTTGGATCTGTCTCGTTTTCACACTCAGATTATTTGTTAAAGTGAGTTGGGGTAAATTGGAACTAAGAGAACCCTTGTTCATTTCAAACAAAATAATCCAGTTATACTGAGGGAAATTAAAAAAGCTTTACTTTCACAAGTTTGGATGTTTGAAGTGAACACAGGTTTGTTTCTCTTTATCTCATATAACAATTTAGTAAATGAGACCTGTAGTGACACATGACCATCAAGCCAGATGATAACGTGCAACTACTTGCTACTAACACTTTTCTATGAATGCTAAGGCATAGAAATGAATTTCAGAGCTCGGAGAGCTCTGGCAGATCTGTACATTCTCCAGGGCATATGTTCTGAGAGAATGCATCTCTCCTCGGGGGTATACTTGTCTAGTGAGGGGGTAATGAGAGACGGCTTCATTTGTGTGTAGTGTTTGGTATTATTTCTAATGTGTAGGCTTCAGTCTCTAAACCTGAGTCTTAATCAGACAAATTTGCATTATTAATTAACAGGGCAGAAGTACTGTCTTTGTATTACTAATGAAATCGCAGCATAACCCATTATTGTTTTAGAAAAATGGCAACTTCTTCTTTGAACAAATGTTACTAGCAAATACAACTACAAAATGTAATTTTGAAGTAACAGTTGCTTTCTTATTTGTATCATTATTCTAATTGTTTGTTTAGCCCTGGTTCACACCGGTGCGTTATTTAAGTCAGTAAGAATTCAAAGCAGTGCGATTTCATGTGCAGCTTGCTGATATTTGTACTTCACTTAGCAGAAGTCAATGCAAGTCACACTGAAATGACACAGAAATAGTCCAGGATCCTTTTTCAAAGTCACTGCCACTTTAAGTCGCAGCAATTTGAACATTGCTGCAAATGGGTGCGACTTGTCATGCGACTTTGAACTGTCAAGTCACATTGGGTTGAACAAGGGCTTAGTCAGATCTCAGTTGGTAGGGAAAAATATTTGTTGCACCTATGACCTACCTGTATATTTTATTTACATTCTATGACTATGTTTCACAAATGGACCTTAAGGTGTCAGTAACCTCCCTAAAAAAGTAAAAGCTTCCTAATAATCCTGGTAATCCTTCTACTGTCTACATAAACAAGGTTAGGAGTGGGTCGAACTGCGGGGGATAACATGCCTTTTCAAGGGCTCACCCCTTGTCCGTGCAGAGACTTGTCAGTCAAGCATATGATCCTCCCTGCAGACGTAGCTGTCTAAAGTTTGGATGAGATGCTTGATTGATTGATATCTCCACTTGGCTCTGCATGGCTTGGGAAAACAAACCCCTTTGTAAATTAGCCCTTCCCATGACCCAAGTGGAGGTGATAGAAAGAAATAACTCGGGAATTGCAGTTTAGGTAACTGGGAATTACAGGTTAGGTAAGGTATTAGATACGAATAGATTGCGGCTTTATTTTTTTTAAATGGAGCTCCACTTGTTTGCACCCTCCTCCATCCACTGCCACATTTGACACTTTTCTAGGGAGAGGAGGAAGCAGGTACAGTATCTAGTTTTGACAGGTACCCACTCCCACTTCCGGGTAAGATCGCTGTGGTGATCTCTGAGTATTTCCAGCCCCTCCTCCTTCCCCCCGCTGCCTTCTGGGACACACACAGGTCCCAGAAGATGACAGTTCCACTTGTGTATGCGCAGAAAGAAACCGGCTGTAAAGCCTGATGGCATCTTAGTGAAGATGTGAATTCAATTGATGAATTGGCTCAGGGTACCGACATCACTGGATCCCTGGACAGGTAAGTGTCTTTATATTAAAAGTCAGCAGATACACAATTTTTTTTCCCAGACTGGAGCTCCTCTTTAAGTGATTTCTCAGTAAACTAATTGCTAATGTTGTGCCCTACCCTTGAGATGTGGGAACATTATCTGGGTTAACAACCACTTAAATGGGCCTATGACCACCAACAACTGCAACACCTCTTGTTCATGAAAAAAGCCTTAAAAAAATTGTGTATGTTCAGTGGCACATATTTGGATTTAAGCTAGCCATACACCAATGGAAATTCCACCAGTCCGGCAAGAATTGGTTTACATTTTTCCATATTTGTGCTGTCCTATGTTTGTTGTTAGAGGGAAAGTTAGACACTGAAGGCAAGTTCAATTACTTACTTCAATGACTGCCTATCTGATTAACAACTGTTGAAATAACATATCATCTGCAAAAGTTCAAAGTATTCAATGTGTTTGCAACCTAATGCCGCGTACACACCATCACTTTATGTGATGGAAAATAAGTAAAAAATAACGTTTTTGAAACTTAAATTTTTAAAAACGAAGTTGCCTACACACCATCGTTTTTTCACAATGCTCTAGCAAAGCGCGGTTACGTCCACCACTTTTTTCCATTGAAGCTAGCTTCATAACTAGCTTCTGGGCATGCGCGGGTTTAAAAACGTCGTTTTAAACGTCGTTTTTTGCTACACACGGTCAATTTTTGTGAAACAAAAAACGACGTTTTGAAAAACGACACAAAAAATTGAAGCATGCTTCAATTTTTTTTGTCGTTTTTCACAACACATAAAACAACGTTTTACCCCACACATGGTCATTTAAATTGACGTTTTTAAAAATGTCGTTTTTTTCCATCACACAAAGTGATGGTTTGTACGCGGCATAAGGCTTGCCATAGACAAGCCCGAGGTTGCAGAAAAAAAATCGCTCAATTTTCCCATCAACACAGTCAGTGTTGACAGGAAATCCCTCCCATGGAGCCATTTTGTTCTAGCAATGGTCACATGAAGAAGAAAGGGTAGCCACTCCAGGTAAGAAGCCTTGATGATAATCCACATCACAGAAACCACAGGTGCTGGCAAATGCATTCAGCAAGGCAGAAATAAGAAAGTACTGTATTTATTGGCGTATAACACTCACTTTTTTACCATGAAAATAGAGGGAAACTGTGTCTGCGAGTTATACGCAGGGGGCTGTGGAATTTTTTTTCCTGAAACTTCCCTCTTAAAGTTAGGGTGCGTGTTATACGCCTGTGCGTGTTATACACCGATAAATACGGTATATTTCTGGACAGCCACACTCTGAACAAACGTTGCCTTTATTAAAATAGGACAGCACTACAAGCCACAGCAAACTGGACATCTGACGCGTTTCACACTATTCCTAGTGTTTAATCATAGCAATAATCGCATGTACAATCAGGCTGGGTGTATACCCAAGTTGATCGATTAATTAGTACATTCAGCCTGCCCATACATAGTTTGAATCTCGTCCGATTCCTTCTGAACTGGCTGAGATTAGAACCGTCTATGGCCGGCTTAACAAGGATGATTTACTAAAGGATTAAACTAAATGTGCACTTTGTGGATATATTATCACTGCATTGCAATTATTAAAAAACATGTAAGATGATTTCTTTATTTTTTTCTTCCTTTGAACATGGTTTGGTATTTAATATAAACATTCACTTTGTTTTGGAAACAGTAAGGCCTTGTACACACGGGCAAACATGTCCGCTGAAAACGGTCCGCCGTACCATTTTCAGCGGACATGCCCGTCCGGAGATTTCTGTATGATGGCTGTACACACCATCATACAGAAATGAGAGACAATCCGCGTGGACAGACGTGTTCGCGCCGTCCCCGCGATGATGACGCAGCAACATGCGCGACGCTGAAAGGTCAATGCTTCCACGCATGCGTCAAAGTCATTCGACGCATGCGAGGGATGGCGGCTGCTCGCACATGTACAGTAAGTCTGTACAGACGACCGAACATGTCCGACGGACAGGATTCCAGCGGGCATGTTTCTAAGCAAGTTTAGAAACATTTGTCCGCTCGAATATGGTCTGGCGGGCAAATGTACGCTGGAATCCTGTCCGATCGGACGTACACACGACCGAACATGTCTGCTGAAACTGGTCCGCGGACCAGTTTCAGCACACATGTTCGGTCGTGTGTACGGGGCCTTAGGCTTGGTTCACACTGCCGCGACCTAAAAGTCAAATCAACCCAGAGAGTAATGGAACACAACCATTTTGTAGTACTGAGAAATTAAGGAGCAAGACCTGGTACTTTAAAAATTAGTAGATATGGGTGCCCCATAGGCATATATAATTAAAAATTGTAAATAGAAAAAAGATTTTTAAAGATTGATGCACATGCATCAAACGTATTTTCTTGAAGCACTAAAAATACTACACTTTCCTTTTAATGCAGGCTATTTA
This sequence comes from Rana temporaria, assembly GCF_905171775.1. Lineage (NCBI taxonomy): Eukaryota > Metazoa > Chordata > Amphibia > Anura > Ranidae > Rana > Rana temporaria. Next base: position 556,695,958 of record NC_053489.1, read on the forward strand.
ATAAAATTATTTCTCAAGTTGAATAGTGTCTGAAGGTCCGCACAAAGTTTTTTTTTCAATATTTGACTGATTATTCTGATAACTATGCATTAGGGATAGTTGTGAAAGTTTGTTTATGTACAAAAAACAGGGGTTCGGGACTGTGTGTTTTTTTTTTTAACTTAATCCTCTTTTTTTTCTTTACAAAACCACCTAAAACAGTTAAGCCAACACTCTAGTTTCAGGCAAAACATATTGATTTATATAATTTCGGTAGCATTTATGTTCTATTTTATGCTAGGAATTTTCTCCTGATAAAAAAAAAAATGAACAAAAATGTCTACCCTTCGGGATACTCTTCTATATTCCAGTCACCCAAATAATTAAATTTATAACTGAAATAAATCAAAATGGCAAGATAGAAAATAGATCTCAAAACCATTACTACCGGAGGTGCTTTCTGTGCACTTAAGCACAGCCCTCCTTCATAGCAGAGGGGTTAATATAGTTTAGCTTGCATATTTAATGGAAAAAACATAAAGTATCTAAAAGCATACAATCTCTGAATGTTTTCTGCTTAAACTGACCCAGGGTGCAGGAAACTGTTAGTCAACAATCTCTAACAGAAGCGCGCTTATTACAGCAAGCACATTTCACTTGTATGCCTAGATCATTTCAGTGGGGAAGAACAATATCAAGTCTAACAAGGGCATTTTAAGTCTCACTCTAGTGTTCTGCTAATGCACAGAAAAATGAGGTGCAAAATTGCCCTGTTAATTACGAATGAGGATACAGGCTCTTAACAATACATTTGCTATGAGTAATTTTGTAATTTTGTATTGGCTGGTTTGTATAAAACTTCTACCAATGCATTAGCAAATAATTTCTACCTCGGTTCCTGTGCCGATTAATAGGCTAGCAGAGCAGTGGGGAGTGAGTTGACCCTTTTAAGTCCTAATACATTTAAAGGTCTTATTAAATAGAGGCAAAAAGCATATACTTATATGATATGTAGGACATTGGGGCAGGGTATTAAAACTCTGAGAACTTTCATTTATTTTTCTAAGTCTTGTATGCTTTTTTAACTTTTTCACATTTTCTTTTTTCATCTTGCATTCCTTTAAAGTAAAAGTCTACTTTGCTGACTGAGTTCAATAGAGGTATGGATAGGGGTTGGCTTGAGACTCACAATCTCATGTCCAAGAGGCCTTAGGCCCCGTACACACGACCGGATCTATCCGCTGGGATTGATCCGCGGATCAGTTCCAGCGGACAAATCCGGTCGTCTGTACGGCCTAGCGGAGATTCGTCCGGCCGATCCATTTCAAGCGGATAGAAATTTCTTAGCATGCTAAGAAATCTATCCGCTTGAATCGGGACCAGCGGATTGATCCGGTGGTCTGTACAGACTCACCGGATCAATCCGTCCGCTCCCCTCCCTCGCATGCGTCGTAATGATTCGACGCATGCGTGGAAGTACTTACCTTCCAGCGTCGCGCACGTCGCCGCGTCATCATCGCGGCGACAGCGCGACACGTCACCGCGGAGGAATTCCGCACGGATTTTGATCCGATGGTGTGTACACGCCATCTGATCCAAATCCGGAGGAGGAATCTCCACTGGAAACGGTCCAGCGGACCGTTTCCAGCGGAGATCCGGTCGTGTGTACGAGGCCTCACTGAGCACTTTTACCCCCTTCCTGACCAGGCCAGTTTTCAGCTTCCAGCACTGTCACACTTTGAATGACAATTGAGTGGTCATGCAACACTGTACAGTGTACACATATGACATTTGTATAATTTTTTCCACACAAATAGATCTTTCTTTTGATGGTATTTATTTACCAATGGGGTTCTTTCAACATTTTGAAAACGGTTTTTTTCATAGTTTGTTATAACATTTTGCAAACAGGTAATTATTCTCCTTCACTGATGGGCACTGTTGAGGCTGCACTGATGGGCACTGATAGGGGGCACTGATGGGTAGCACTGATGGGTATTGTTAGGTGGCACTGATGGGCACTGATAAGGCAACACTAATGGACACCAATGAGGTGGCACTGGTGGGCACTGATGAGAAGGCACTGATGGGCTGCACCGATGAGCACTGATAGGCAGCACTGATGGGCACTGATAGGTGGCACTGGTGGGCTCTAAAAGGCGGCACTAATAGTGCCCTGATTATTAGTGCCAATGTCCCTTTAACACACGCCAGTTATCATCTCTCTTTTTCTCCGCACGCGCTGTCAGCATGAGGAAAGAAACTGATAACCAGCTTGTGTTTACTTACGTGATCAGCTGTCATTGAACACAGCTGATCATGTGGTACAGGGCTCAGTGATCACAGTGTGTGCCGCAGGGGGTGCGAAGGCAGCGCAGTCATGGGAGGATGCCCATGTACGCACTCCCAGCAAATTAAGCCCATGCTATAGATGAAAGATGGCTGGGAAGGGGTTAATTTCCCTGCTGCCACAAAAATCCCAATGACATGAATAGGTTTAAACAGAGCCAGGCAAAGGGTCCATGCAGGCTTAAAAAAATCTGCTTCTGCAGAGCGTTTTTCCTGTAGAAGCAGCTCAATGTTATCCTATGTGTTTATGCTCAGCGTTTAAAGTGGAGGTTCACCCTAAAAAACATCTATGTACCATTACATGCAGCATACTTGCGTCAGCTACAGTATGCTGGTATTTTTTTTTTTTTATCGCTGTACATACCGTTATACAGTTCATTTTCTTTTCGTCCTCCCGGGGGGAATAGGCGTTCCTATGAAGAGGCGTAGATGATTGAAGTGCGGAAAAGGCACGTCACGCGTTTCGAAAATAGCCGATCTGGGACACGGCGCTATACAGCGCCTGCGCACAGACTAGGAGCTGACTGCGCAGGCGCCGTATATAGCCGAGTCTCAGATCGGCTATTTTCGGAACGCGTGACGCGCCTTTTCCACACGTCAATCATCTACGCCTCTTCATAGGAACGCCTATTCCCCGCGGGAGGAAGAAAAGAAAATGAACTATATAACGGTATGTACAGCGATAAAAAAAAAATACCAGCATACTGTAGCTGACGCAAGTATGCTGCATGTAATGGTACATAGATGTTTTAGGTTGAACGCTTCCAGAAGCCTGTACTAAACTCTCTGTACTTTTTTTCTGTCATAAGAACTGGCTTTTTTTAAGCCCAAAGTGCATGGAACCCAAAAAAATGATTTGTGTTTGCTTTGTGTCAAAAGGCTTGTCTAAATTTACACAAAAAGGTCAGATAGTAAATGTACATTGTGCTTTTAAATGTGGTTCAACATGTCCCTTTAGCTGTTTTTCTCAAATGTATTAAATGATGTACTCTTGTATAGAAAATGTTTTTTTTAAAGCAATTTTGGTTATATAAAGTGCGCATTAAATGTGAGTAGTTTCTATTACTTTTTAAAATGAATCTATCACTTTGGTGATTCAGGGTATAATCTATTCCTAGGTCTTGCTGTTTTTGAATTTGCAGGTAAAATCTCACTACATCCCATGTCCTACTGAGACAGTTAGGAATTGAGTCTCTCTGGAGTACATTCTCCACCGATTTCTTTAAAAGACTTTACTTATAAAAAAATCGCCATGCAAATTCCTCAAGCATTCACACAACCATCATGAATAATACCTGTAAATTGCATAATATTTTTTATTATGGCTGCATTACAAGCAATATATGAAGCTAGTGATTATAGGAAATAAACATATTAGGCAAATTATGTGTGATGGCTATACAAATGGCTCATGCTCTGTACACACGACCGGTTTTCCTGACATGACCAAAAACCAACGTTTTTCCTGACGTGATTCCTCTCAAGTCTGCCTTGCATACACACGTTCAGTCAAAAAAACATTAGACCAAAGCGCGGTGACGTCCAACACATACAACGGCCCTATAAAGGGGACATTCCATTCAAACGGTGCCACCCTTTGGGCTACTTTTGCTGATTCTCTGTTAGCAAAAGTTTGGTGAGAGACGATTTGCGCTTTTCAGTCCGTTACAACGTGACGAATGTGTTATCTCCATTACAAACGCTAGTTTTACCAGAACGAGCGCTCGCGTCTCATACTTGATTCTGAGCATGAGCGTTTTTTTCCCCTCGGAAAAGCATACACACACAAGTGGTTTCCGCGACGAGAAAAAGACTGACTGGAAACACGACGGGAAAAAATAGAACAGGTTCTAATTTTTTGGCGGGCAGTTTTCTCGTCAGGAAAACTACTATGGAGCATACACTTAACCGGTTTTCCTGACCAATCTAAAAAATGGCAGTTTCTTCTCGGGAAAACCGGTCGTGTGTACGAGACATTAGACATTCACACAGCAATGTTTCAAAAGAGTCTCCACTGAGTCCAACATAGCTCTTTAGTAAATTATTAATTGGAATATATGAAAAATTAGGCAAATAAGGGGGTTTAGACCAGAGGAGAACATCCGCTGTCTTGCAAGTATTAGTTTTTATAGAAATCATTACAGTAAGTTAATGGAATTCAGTAAAACTGGGCAGAGGATCGGTGCCTGGTTATACTACCCTACGCAACCAATAGTTTTGTGGGGGGGGGGGGGGATACATGTTATCAACATAATCATTCTTAAATTACCTAAATGCTCAGATTTGTTTCAGCCATTTTTTTTATTATAAATTGTAAACAGATATTCTTAATATACTTGTATAGGAGGCAAAATTCCACTTTAAATCTATAAAAAAAATACCTCTATGATTACATACCCCACGAGCTGAGAATCTATGTGCTCTAGCCACTGCAAGATGTTGATCTTAGACATATTAAGTTTTCTTTAAAATGAATTTAAATAGTTCTTATATGTATTTCTCTCTCATACTGTTCAGTTAAGTGTTAGCAAAGTTTTAAAAATGTATCAAAGCAAGCCTATGCTATGCTGGTACAAAGCAAAGCAACAACTTTACTTTAATGCCCGTCTCTCCAGCAGCACATACTTACATAATCGTTAAATTTTTAATGATTACTCACCTTTCTGTCACTCCGCCACCACTCCTTTAAGTCACTTGGAGTGAAAAAAATACCTGGTACTTGGGGAATGGAGGAGCAATTGATTCACTCCTTTCTTTCTTATATGACAAAGCTTGTGGTTGGATGATTGTCCCATTTCTGTCACTTGGGTGGGAATAGAGGGCCAGATTCTCGTAGAATTACGTTGCTCCATGGCAGCGTAACGTATGTGATTTACGTTACACCGCCGCAGGTTTACAGCGTAAGTGCCTGATTCTCAGAACTCTTACCTGTAAACTTGCGGCGGTGTAACGTAAATGCGCTCGGCGCAAGCCCGCCCAATTCAAATGGGGCGGGCGCCAAACGTACTGCACATGCTCCGTCGGGTAAATTACCCGACGTGCATTGCGCTAAATGACGTCGCACGGACGTCATTTGTTTAGACGTGAACGTAAATAGCGTCCAGCACCATTCACGGAAGACTTACGCAAACGACGTTGTTTTTTAAATTTCGACGCGGGAACGACAGCCATACTTAACATGGCTTAGGACAACTAGGGCTCAGCCCTAATTTTACACGGCGTAACTCGACGGAAACAACGTAAAGTTAGATCGACGGGCAGCGCGGATGTTCGGGGATCGCCGTAACTATTCATTTGCATATTCTACGCCAACCGCAATGGCCTCGCCACCTAGCGGCCGGCCTAGAATTGCATCCTTAAGATCCGACAGTGTAATTCAATTACACCTGTCGGATCTTAGGGCTAGCTATGCGTAACTGATTCTATGAATCAGTCGCATAGTTAGGACGGCCCTAACACAGAGATACGATGGCGTATCAGGAGATATGCCGTCGTATCTCTTTTGGGAATCTGGCCCAGAGTCCTCAACCTTGTGTAAGCTCTAATTTAAGGAACTCAGAGCTTGCATAGAACTTTTTACATTGCTCTCAGTTGCTATATTGAGCAACGGGGGAGCAAAAGAAAGGTGCTACTGGGAGGGAGACATTTTTAAAACTACGAACTGTATATTATTTTTGTAAAGACAAGTGAAACCACTCATAACCAGCCAAAAAACTAATTCAGTACATGTACTGACTTGAAGATCAGTGTTTGCATGCCCCCAGTACTTACATTTTAAATTGAAGGAAGAGGCTACCATGAGATTTGAAGATGTAGAGTTCTGCCTGTTTACACTTACTTTAGCTAAAATAGATTCAATTAAATTTTAAAAGTATTCAAAAGTATCAATCCACTGAAAACAACCTGTCGGCTTTTTGACCTCTTGCATCATCTAGTTATCAGGTGTCTGGACCAAAATTTGAGTTTCACCTGCTCTGTTGGATTCTTGCAATACAGACTACCAGTGCCCATCCCTATTGTAAATGGATTGACGCTTCAGATGTTATCAGTAATACCTTCATGCCTGTCAATAGATTTCAAGATTAGTGCTCAGAATTTTATTTTGAACAACAAAATGATTTGACACTTGTCATCTAGCATAATGCTAATAAAAACAATTCTGTTTCTGACAATACTTTTGTATAAAGGCCTGAAATCTGCATGGACTAGCGTAGCCCTAGAGTTGCACAACCTTCTGGATTTTAATTATGAAATTCTGCATATGCAAAAGGCTGAGGAATGACCATTAACACCTGTTTAGCAATGCGAGCTCTATTAAGGATGCTTCCTTTTATGTCTATAAATATGAATAAAACATTATAGTACATTTTGGAATGCTAAGTAGCTAAGTGGTTCAAAGGCTAAAAAAATTGTTGCATTAACATTTCATATAAATATTTGCATAGTTGTTTTTGTGCATTCAGTTGACTTAATTTATTTGTATTATTTTAATATTGTTTGTCATAATTCATTAATGTTAGGACATATTTAGCATGTGAGTGAGTTAGACAATGAGTCAATTTTATCAGCAAAATACACACAACAGGTTGTATAGAAAATCATTTTGAAAACTTCTAAGAGTAGAAAATATATCAGATCCGCTGTAACAATAATGCATTTTTAAAATCAGAATTTGTTAAACCAGAAATATACATGCTTAAATGCTTCTTTATACACTTCTTACTTGAAATTTGACTTCCATCCACAATTGATATATATTTTTTTTCTGTTGGGAGAAGAAGGAAGAAAAACAATTGATATTTTAATGTTATTCAGTTGCTGATTTTTGATATCTCTCATGGAGTATTGCACAAAAATCTAAACTAGGCCCATATGTTATGGTATCACAACCTTACCTAAAACTTAAAATAATAAAAATAAAATAAAAAAGCAGAACTGAAAAAGGGGAAGTTACATACACTCCCCCTGGACCAACCCAATCCCCGCCCGCTTCAGCTTTTTGGCACATGATTTTTTTTTAATTTTTGGTGGTTGGCGGGGGGGGGGGAGCAGGTACCTAGTTTTGACAGGTACCTGCTCCTATTTCCTTTCAGATCCCCTAGGCAATCCAAGTTTCTGGGACACATCACAGGTCCTAGGAGGTTGTGAGACCATACACAGGGTGCAGCACAGCAGCCCGTTCCTACAGAGTGGGAATCTGGCTGTGAAGCCACAAGGAGTTACAACTAGCTTCCCACCTGTAACCCGAAGACCAGCAAAAAACTGGCCTGAGTGAGGACAAGGCTGGATCCCTGGACAGGAGAGTGTCTGCTTATTAAAAGTCAGCAGTCACAAAAACTGCAATTTTATTTTGGGACATCTAGCTGAAGAACCTCTTTAACCTCCCTGGCGGTATGATTATGTCTGGAATTTTGTACCAGAAGCGGTACAATTATTTTTCATGGAAATTTGGCATTTTATACTGTAGGCCTGCAATTCCTAGGAATAACTCACTTAAATCTGTCCAAACAAGAGTCTAGTAGACATCCGGGTATGATAAAGTTTGAAACACAAAACCATAAATTATAATATAATAAATGACTATAAATAATTATAACAAATAATAATGTAATTATAATAAAAATTATTCAATAATGTAATCAAATCAAAAACACTGAAATTTGCTCAGTTGCAGAATTGTCGCTGTCATTATTTTTATTGTTTGATGATGAATTTCCCCACAAATCGCTATCGCTCAATTCTGCAAGTGATTCTAATTTATTATCACTGTTTACTAGCTGGTCTAAAAGCACTTTTAAAGTAAGGGGACACTTTTTGGTTGCTATGGACAATCTCCAGTTTCCAGGCAGAAAGAACGTTTTTTATTATATAAAACTGCATGCAGAACACTGGACTAACCACTAGGGACAAAGGGGGTGTGTATGTATTTCATACAGTACTGTAATCTGTAAGATTACAGTATACTGTATGTGTATTGTGTTTTTAACTTTTTGAATTTGTCGCCGAACTCCGTCCCCGAGGGTCGTAACGACGCAGGGAACGGAGCTTGGCGGCACTGTGAATCGAGCGAGGAGAAACAGCGGAGGAGCCCGCACACACAGGGAGACACATCGCAGGATCCAGGGACAAGGTAAGTAACTTCCCCCTGTATCCTGCAATGCGATCCCGAGTCTGGCTCTGGGATACCACTTTTGGTATAAAAAATTCACCCCGGGCCAGACTCGGGATTACCGATAAGAAGGTTAAAGATACCCTTTCAGTATCCCCCCGCCTTTGTTTAGAAGTCTTAAACATATCTAAAGTCATGTTAAAACACTGTGTTTTGTGGAGGTCCTGGGCTGGTGTGGTTACACGTGGTCTGCGGTTGTAAGGCTGGTTGGATGTACTGCCAAATTCTCTAAAACACCTTTTGGGGACGATTTATGTCAGAGAAATGAACATTCAATTCAACAGCTCTGGTGGACATTCCTGCATTCAGCATGCCAATTGTACGCTCCCTCAAAACTTGCAACATCTGTGGCATTGTGCTGTGTGATAAAACTGCACATTTTAGAATGGCCTTTTATTGTGGCCAGCCTAAGGCACACCTGTGCAATAATCATGCTGTCTAATCAGCATCTGGATATGTCACACCTGTGAGGTGGATGGATTATCTCAGCAAATGAGAAGTGCTCACTAACACAGATTTCGACAGATTTGTGAACAATATTTGAGAAAAATAGGCCTTTTGGATACATAGAAAAAGTGGTAGATCTTTGTGTTCAGCTCATGATAAATAGGGGCAAACGCCAAAGTGTTGCATTTATAATTTTGCTCATATATATATATATATATATATATATATATATATATATATATATATATATACAAGGCTTTTTTTTCAGGGGGAACTTGGGGGAACTCAGTTCCACCACCTCTGGCTCAGACCCTTTGGTGCCTGATCACCACAATCACAGCCCCTGAACTCTGCAGTCTGTATGTAATGCAATCCTGGTATTTAATGCCCCTTTAAGACCCTTGTACTGGTTTTGAAATCTGAACGGGGTCGTGGTTGAGTTCCTGCACCTATTTTCTAAGAAAAAAAGCTCTGTGTATATATATATATATATATATATATATATATCTATATATATCTATATATATATATATAATTTATATACTGTATATATAGGCAGCTCACCATATATCTCTAAATTCAAAATTAATATACTTGCATAAGTTCTAAAGTGTCAAATCTTAAGTACCTATGTTCGTCTTCTGTTCAGTTGTTTTGTGCCTGCAAAGGGTACTGGGTTTAGACCAGGTTATATGCAGAACCACAGTTTCAATCTTAACCTATTTTTACTTATTGACAGAAGGTTCATTTTATTGCCAATGGGGTTGGACCCAATCTCAAACCAGAGAGAAGTCAAAGACCTGTACTGTATACAGTTGGGACCTTAGTTTTAAAGGCCAAAAGGAATCAATTTCCCAAGCAAATCTACTTACTGATATCACAAAATGAATACATAGTACCAGTAAAATCAGTGTATACACTTTGGTGGTACAGTTAAATTCAGTGTAGGCTGAAACATCTAGAATACTGTAGTTTCCTATATGTATTCATCAACAAAGTATATAGTATAATGTGTATGCTACTAAGACATATGGTACAGTTTGCATTAATGAGCAATTATTTCTTATTATTAGTACTACCGGTACTACCAGGGAAATTTAATATGGTCTTGGATACGACTATATATGTGCAAACTGAATCGCTTTTCTTAGTTAAAATAAAAAGAAGGCCTACAAAGATTGATAAATCAGTGCTGGATGAACCTTGTGCTTCTTACATACCTGTGAGAAGGGAGATTATATTGTGTGTTTAAGTAACAGAAATGTTACTTTTGTGAACATATGTCTTGGTGTTTAGTTTTAGTTTTGTCTTTAGTTTCTGTAAACACAAGTAGAAAGGGACAACTATCAAGGGCAATAATGTATGTAGGGTTGCTAAGCAGCTTACCACTTTACCTATCATTTGCAGAGGAAGAACAAAGAATTGTGGCACCGACTAGAACTGTGATGCATTTCCCACATGCGCCATTCTGCTGCTATTTTAAAGTTTGGGAATTGTTGTACTGATCTGCACGTTTTTTTTTTTTATATATAAAGTAGGGCTGTACACCATTCTATATCAGTTGAGATGTTTTCGCTACCATTGGTAGAAATTCTTTTTCTCGTTTAAACTGCACTAAAATATACCAACACTTTAAAAGTCTAAACTGAGCTATTCGCATCAGTTCCAATTCCAATTATATACCTATAGCTACCAAATATAGTCACTGGTGGCTGTGATGTCCGCCGGGCACCCGCAATTGCCTGTGATCACAGCAGGACTGTGGATCTGTGTGTGTAAACACACAGATCCACGTCCTGTCAGAGGTGAGGAGACCGATGTATGTTCCCAGTACAGAGGAACACAGATTGATCACCTCCCCTTGTGAGTCCCCTCCCACTACAGTTAGAATCACTCCCTAGGGAACATATTTAACCCCTTGATCGAGTAGTGTTAACCCCTTCCCTGACAGTCACATTATACAGTAATCAATGCATTTTTATAGCACTGATCACTGTATAAATGCAAATGGTCCCAAAAATGTGTCAAAAGTGTCCGATGTGTCTGCCATAATGTCACAGTCACAATAAAAATTGCAGATCGCTGCCATTACTAGTAAAACATATAAATAAATAAAAATGCCATAATTCTATCCCCTATTTTGTAGACGCTATAACTTTTGCGCAAACCAATCAATATACACTTATTGCGATTTTTTTAACAAAAATATGTAGAAAAATACGTATCAGCCTAAACTGAGGATTTTTTTTTTTAATTATGATATTTATTATAGCAAAAAGTAAAAAATATTGTGTTTTTTTTCAAAATTGTCCCTCTTCTTTTGTTTATAGCGCAAAACATAAAATCTGCAGAGGTAATCAAATACGACCAAAAGAAAGCTCTATTTGTGGGGAAAAAAATATAAAAATTTCATTTGGGTACAGTGTTGCATGATCGCACAATTGTCATTCAAAATGCAACAGCGCTAAAAACTAAAAATTGGTCTGGAAATGAAGGGGGTGAAAATGCCCTGTATTGAAGTGGTTAAGGCAGGAGTCTCCTAACTCAATAGGATATTCTAGAATTTTGGGAGAAAACCAAGATAGTCGTAAGAAACCAATGCAAACACAAAGAGTATATGGAACGTCTATGAATGAATGAATGAAAAATGAATGAAAAACGTATAAAGCGCGGCGCATGCGAACTGAATCGCTTCTGGGCGCTAGTTGTTCGTGTCTCATGACATCAAAAGAGCAGAGTTTTTATCTGTCTTCTGAAAGTCAGGTGGTTTTCCTCCAACCGAATGCTGGTTGGTAAAGCGTTCCATAGTCTAGGACCCTGAAAAGCAAACCTTCTTTCTCCTTTGGACTTGTATTTGGTTTTTGGTACCCTGACCAGATTTTGGTCGGTGGATCGCAGAACGCGATTCGAATTGTGAGGTTCTATCTTGTCGCAAAGATATTGCGGAGCCTTCCCATGGATGCACTTATGTGTCAGGCAGAGTGCTTTAAATGCAATTCTGTCTTTTACTGGCAGCCAGTGAAGGGTTCTCAACGAAGGTGAGATTGATTCCCATTTTTTTTTCCCAGTCACCAGTCTGGCGGCCGTATTCTGAACGACTTGCAGACGGGAGATTTGGTACTTTGGGAGTCCGAGGTACAGGGCGTTAGCATAGTCCAGTCTGGAATTCACGATTGTTCCCACCACGACTGCTACGTCTTCTTTGGGGATAAATGGAATAAGTCTGCGTAGTAGGCGCAACAGATGGTGCACTCCGCTGACTACTGACCCTATTTGTGCGTCCATTGTCATGAAGGTGTCGAAGATGACCCCGAGACTTTTGACTTTGGAGCTAGGGGTGATGATTTGGCCCAGAATGGGCGGGGGTGTCCAGGTTGTTGCCAGCTGACTCTTTCGGCTGGCGTGAAACATAATGATCCAAGATTGTAATTGAACCCGGGGGTTCTGGCTCTCAAAGGCAGCCACAGAAGTGGATCTCGGGTTGATTTACAAGAGGCAAATAGGCTGTTCACTTTCCAAGAGAATTTTCTCTTTGCCAGGTAATGTTGCCTTAACTTAGTGTAGGAGCTTAAAGTGATTGTAAAGTATTGTTTTTTTTTTCTCTAGTAATAAAAAAACATGATAAACTTACCTGCTCTGTGTAGTGGTTTTGCAGCTCAGATCCTCCTCTTCTTGGGTCCGTCTTTGGCTCTCCTGGCCCCTCCCTCTTGTCACGTGCCCCCACAGCAAGCAGCTTGGTATGGGGGCACCAGAGCTAAGTCACAGCTCCCAGTGTCCAGTCAGACACGAATCTCTGGTTTGGCACCACCCCCTCTTTCTCCTGATTAGCTAACTGACTTTGATTGACGGCAGCGGTAGCCAATGGCGCCGCTGTCTCAGCCAATCATGAGGCACTCATGGATATTGCTGGAGAGAGATGGGGCTGAGGTAAGTATTAGGGGGTTGAGAGTGGCTGCTACACACAGAAGTTTTTTTTTTTTATCTTAATGCATAAAATGCATTAAGGTAAAAAACCTTCTGACTTTACAACCACTTTAAGCTCTGCTGACTTCTTTCACCATTATGTGCAAGCAAAAATATGGTTTCCTTGTATGTGATTTGTTATATTTTCCTTGTATGTGATTTATGTATTCTAAGCTAAGGGATCATTTACTTGCAAAGTGAAAATTCTCTAGCAAAGCAAACAGCCTAGTTGCCTTTAGTAAATCAACCCCAACAAGTCTATATCATAAGCTGGAGGGGAAGGGTTATGGCCTTTAGTCTAAGCTGTCAGCTGCACTGGGTGGACAGCCCCAGCAGATGAATATTGTGAAGGAAGCTCTGTGGGTATCAGATATACCAGCCTGTACTGTAGTATGCCAACATCCATCCAGCACTGAATTATTAGCATTCAGTAGACTTAATTTTTAGCTTCCGAAAAAATCAGCAAAGGTCACTTTTTCTCTCAGATGTGTCAATTATTTTTTCTGTTTGACAGCCTAACACTGACTCAATCTGGCTAGTAAATGGAAAACAGCATCTGCTGGGCCAGTCCTTTATATCTGCAAAAACATGTTGAATGTACTGAAACGTCTCTTGTCTTTATTTGCCTGGAAATTGTCCGGTCTGTTTCCACACTTCCACTCAGACATCAGACATTGTAATATGTACTTCAGCTCTAAAATATCTTCATTCTTTTTATGGCATGGGAAATAGTTGAAGTGCATTTTCCTGGCTTTGTAGTGTTGGCGTATTAACTCTGTGGTAAATCAGTCATTCTGTTTCTGTCCATTTGTGCCTGACTGCTGATAAATCAGTTGTTGAGTACAATAACATTTTAGAAGTACTTTGGACGATAGATGCATTTAACACAATTTGCACAGGTTTTAGAAGTAAAATGGGCACACTTTTCTCCAGTTTGGAAATGATTTCCTTTCTGTTTTAGTCTTCAGCTCATTTTGCATTTCAAACCTGCTACAGTTTGTTTTATTCTGTTTCTCATCTACTATGTTCATGTACTTGTGGGAGCTTGTCTTGCTGTAGGAATAGAACAATGTGCCATGTCTGCACTTAGTGAGAATGAAAGTAAAGCTGGCGCATCATTAAATCTCGATAAAGGTAAAACCTACCCCTCCCAAAAATCTATTTTTTGGGAGTACAGAAACTTTGGGAGTACAAATCGTGTAGTATACATTTTTCCTGAGGGTTTTTTTTTTCAGTGAATGTAACATAATATAATATAATATAACAGGGGAATATAACAGGGGACCTCACATTTTGCTGAAATTTTTGGACAGTTACGATGCTTCCAAGGATAAAAATCATTTAGATTACCATAAAACAGCCATTTATCTAAAATTATATATACAATTCCTCTTGCTGCTAACCCATCGGAAAGTAACTATTTATCGAGGCTGATGGGAGCTTTTTTCTTACCCCCTCTTTTATGGCACAGCTCTCTAACAATCCCTAAATAGCAGCTGTGAAAACTCTCATGCCGCGTACACACAATCAGAATTTCCGACAACAAAACCGTGGATTTTTTTCCGACGTAATGTTGGCTCAAACTTGTCTTGCATACACACGGTCACACAAATTTTGTCTCCGAACGTCAAGAACGTGATGACGTAAAACACTAAAACGAGCTGAGAGAAATTAAGCTCAATGATTCCGATCATGCATAGGATTTTTGTGCGTTGGAATTGCACACAGACGATCAGAATTTCCGACAAGAACTTTTGTTGTCGGAAAAATTGAGAACCAGCTCTCAAACAATTGTTGTCGGAAATTCCAACAGCAAATGTCTGATGGAGCATACACACAGTCGGAATATCCGACCAAAAGCTCACATGGAACATTTGTTGTCGGAAATTCCGATCGTGTGTACACGGCATTAGAAGAATTTCAGTCCCTTTAATCATGGCTCCACCCACCCACAAGTGCTGCCATGTTGAACTGTTTGGCACATTTGTACATGTGCAGAGAATTTCTCATACACGTGCAGACACTGCAACGTTTTGGGATTTTGGGACATTTATGGCAATTCCATGCTTGTGAATGTACTGGGGCACTGTTATGATCCAAAGCCCTGTTTTAACATGTTAATATAATTTCAGAAGTAATTGCCATGCAGTAAACATTTAAAATACCATCCACCAGTCCCAAAAAAATAAAAGGGGCTGCCACCCTGACCGCTGACATCATAGTGATGTCATAAACCTGCCTAAAGTAAAGTAAAAACATCCTGCCTAGTCATGGATCACATAAACATCAGTTGTAGTTTAACATACTGTAGGAATGGGGTAGTAAAAAATGGAAGTGACAGTAGGCACAAAACAGCAGAATTAATTTGCCATAGAAAACTGTCCAATCAGACAATCTGTCAGATACACCCAATCAGGGAGGGTGTCAGGAATTTTCCCATGAGACGTTTGTCCTGTTGCTCTGCAACCATGCAAACAGCACTTTGTCATGCCAGTTTAACCAATGGGGAAGTGGTGCAGGGCATGCCCACATGTAGTGTTACTAGCTGCACCTTAGTAACAGGTGGCGCTGTGCAGCCCAGCCGCTGGTGCCAGGGATGCTTATAATGTTAGAGCGCCTGGACGCATTGTCAGTTATCAATACAAGAAGTGTGCGAAAACCTGAGAATCAAGGCTGATGGGATCATTTTAATAGAAGTTTGGACATTATTTTGAAGATTCATAGTATGCTGCCAATGTTCTGCCATGTGTCTCTCCAATGTGATGCTCACAGCAAAATACTCCTTTGAAGTTTATTTTTTTTAAAACACCTTGCACCTGTTGTAAACTCCAAATGAGGAGACCTTAAATATCTTTTTACTTTATACCATGAAGCTGTCTTCTACTGTTCCATGCAGAGCAAACCCTCTTGTAATGACCATCCTGGTGCATTAGGAATTTAACATAGGGATCTTGCCACTGGGGTTCCAAGATATAAAATATGATAAGATATGAGTCAAATAAGCAGCATATTTCAACATTACAATACTCTCTGTCTGGAGTGCCATCTTACCTTTTGTGGTGTCTGTATTTTATTTTTAATTTGCATTTATGTATTTTTTCCTTTTATCGCTGAACCACAGACTACTTTGTGTGTCTGATCATTTTGACAAGTGATGTGAGACATCCACAAATACAAGCACACAATTAAAGCACACTTATAAAGACACATGCTGCAGCATTAATAATTTGCGGTTAGAATTCTACGGCACAAGTGCCTGCACAAATGAGGCATGATTGCAAAATGCTTCATATAAATAAGTCATTGTTCAAGGCAGTTTGAAAGTTTGTCTTGGCTATGTATGCAGCATTCATTAAATTGTTTGTTAAATAATGTATTTAGATTAAGTAGTGTTTCCCAGCTTCTCCGTCACCCATTATGTGTTCTAGTAAATTAAAGCGAGAGAACCTTTGTCAGACCTATAATACTCAAACTGACATCTAATTCCCCTAGACAATAATTCTTCCTCCTAATTCCTTGCAGTCTTTACATGTATTGATTATTTTGTGGACCTGTTTCATTCAATCTGCCATAACTGTTTCCATTTAAAATGTGAACTATAACACATCTGACCTGTACCGCATTAAGAAAGTAATAGTGGAGCAAAACTTTCATGTGTAGTTATTTGTTGGAAATCTGATTTTGAAAGTAAACATTTATTCAGAGGAGCATCAGATGCCATTGGGTGTCTCTTCCCTTTCAGACCAATGCTTGCTACGATTGTGGGACCAAAAATTGATACTAAAGAATACCCTGTTGTATTGCACAGCGCAATGTAGGGGGCAGGTTCTCGATTTTTCCATTGGGATTCCCAGCGGACTTTATACCCCTGGAAATCCTGGTCGTGTGTACAGGGCTTCACAGTTGTGGCCTGTACAGAATTAGCTGTTGCACTGTTTTTTCCCCAAGTGTAAATAGTTTACTATGTCCTTGAAGACACCCTGACTTCACAGAATTCATTTATGGCATCCTGTACATGAATTCTAATTGTCATGTGTCCCAAAATATATATATATATATGCCCGGATTCAGAAAGGAGTTACGTTGGCGTATCTCCAGATACGCCGTCGTAACTCCAAATGCGGGCCGTCGCATCTCGGCGCCTGATTCATAGAATCAGATACGCCTCAATGTTGCCTAGATACGAGCGGCGTAAGTCTCCTATGTCGTCGTGTCTTAGGGTGCAATATTTACGCTGACCGCTTCCCTAGACTTTCGCGTTGAATATGCAAATTAGGTAGATACGCCGATTCAGAAACGTACGTCCGCCCGGCACATTTTTTTATGTTGTTTACGTAAGGCTTTTTCCGGCGTAAAGTTACCCCTGCTATATTAGGCGTAGCCAATGTTAAGTATGGAAGTCGGGCCAGCGTCGAATTTTGCATCGTTTATGTCGTTTGCGTAAGTCGTTCGCGAATAGGGCTTTGCGTAAGTTAAGTTCACGCCGAAAGCATTGACTATTTGTGGCGTAATTACGAGCATGCGCACTGGGATACGTTCACGGACGGCGCATGCGGCATTCGTTAGAAACGTCATTTACGTGGGGTCACACTTAATTTACATAAAACACGCCCACATCTTCCATATTTGGGCTTACGTCGGCCCTTTACGCTACGCCGCCGTAACTTCGGGTGCATAATCTTTCTGAATACCATACTCGCCTCTCAAAGTTACGGCGGCGTATCGTATAGGAGATACGCTACGCCTGCCTAAAGATACACAATTGTATCTGAATCCGGGTCATAATTTTTAATGGACAGGTGCTCAACATTACAGAAAGCTCAACATAAAAAAAAAAAAGACAAAATAGCATTTTGGTAATCATATGGTATGTTAAAGTGGAGGTTCCATCAAAAAAACAATTTTGCTTTAAACTGTAGCTTACGACTAAAAAAGAAAAAAAAAGAAACATTTTTTTTTTTACTCATCTGGAAATGCCTGTTGCTATGCGGTCCCACGAAATCTGCCTTTGAAACAACCTAGGATTCTGACATCATCTCCCTCCAATGCTCATGGGAAATGATGACATTTCCCAGGATGCAGTGCGCTGTCCAATTATCACTCCCCATCCAAGACTTCCAGGAAGTAAGTGCCTGTAGGCTTCAAAATGCCCACAAGCAAAATGACAACGGTGTAGATATAGCTTTATAAACTATCTTTTTTGAATATCTATGCGGATCGGCGGCGGATTGTAAAATAGTAAGTGACCAGATTTATATTATAAAAACGCAGGAGGAAAGGACATACATTTAAAAAATGCTAATTGTGGTTGGAACTCCGCTTTAATATGTATCTTCTATGTGTGGCAGATGCAGTGGCTGGCAAGGCAGGCTGCTACTAAAGTTGTCATGTACAGAGCATTTTTATTCATTTTAAAGGTCATAGCAAATACATTTTGTTCTGCGCATCATGTTTGGATTTGAAAAAAAAATGGTGACTGGCACCAAAAAACGAAACCAACATACTCTGACCCCTAACCAAACAATCTCTTACCCTCACTGACTTGTTAAAACTTAACATAGCCCCTAAAATTAACCTTTAACAACCAAACCCTTAACCTAAATATGAAAGGTAGACTGTGCACTTTGCAAGTGCCGTTGCACTCTGCATGGGTGTTTGCTCTGGTGCTTTAGTAAATGAGGTGATGTGTGACTTTACAAGAAGTACCCAATCAGAAGGACAAGAAAATGAAAAAACAGCAATTCTTCTTGCATTATGGAAGTCAGCAGACTTTCCCCTCATTTACTAAGCTCTGGAGCAAATTCCCTTGCAGAATACAACTGTATTTGCAAAGAGCACAATCTATTTGCCTTTAGTAAATCAACCCAATAGTGTTTGCTTATGTTCCCTCTATCAGCAAGGTTAATGACCCACACTGTTTCATTGCTTCCTTGCTACAGGAGTACATCCTAGGGAAGCTTCAGTTTCAAATGGTGTTAAAGCCTAACAGGGTGGATGACATCAGGTCCCCTCCACACACAACACTGTCTCATGCTTCTCCATACCCTAAAGCAATGTTCTGCTAGAGCATTGGAGCAAGGCAGAGAGACAGAAACGGGCACTGTGTACCCTTTTCTCATTCACACAAGGGGGTCAGTATCTGATGTCTCCCTTATTATTAAATGGGGCTTCCAGATTCCAATAAGCCCTCCAACTGCAGATGCCTACAACCACTGGGCCAGGGTTGTGGGGAAGCATCCCTAGTTAGGACAGAGTCCTGCACATCTAGTTTAAAATTGATAATGAAATCTGCCAGTGCAGTACAGGCAGGGTTATTTATGGCAAACACAACTCCCCAGTCCCATCCTACACCTTGCATAGCAAGTAAAAGCTAAGTAACATCCTTAAGTCTTGGAATTTTCACAAGTAAAATGGTAAGCTGAATTTTACACTATCTGAGCAGGAACATGTGATAAATAAAAAGTAGATGTTATTTTAATTTGGCTGAAAAAGTGGAAATACAATTTAAGCCTAACTTACCCCTTAACCTTAAGCCAGCCATAGATAGTTTTAACCTTGTCCGGTTCAGCAGGAACCATCTATGGGCAGGCTTACCAATTTAATTGTTGTACGCTTTGGGTACAACCAGCCTGTCAGATTTTTCATGTGATTATTGCCAGTGGCTATAACCGCTAGCAATAATCACTATATTTTCCCGACAGAGACGGCTCCCCTCACCTTCCCCCACACCTCCCTGTTGGGAGAACCCAATTGCTCCACTGGAGAGATTCCTCCATCAACACTGTCAATTGATGGGGGAATCGAGCGCATCATCTATGGCCAGCTTTAGCATCTTTGCAATCCTGACACACTGGTGCTTTATCACAGATGTAGCAAAAAAACAAATAAACCTCCTGGATTTTTTTTTTACTAGAGAGCAGCTAAGGAAGCTCTATGGTTTAGTGTGTGACCACAGAAGAGCAATTCCATAAGACTCTCATTGAACTCAATACAACAAACAACCAGTTATTGTGCTGATCATAGAGTCCTCAAACCAGGCTGGTAATCTTAGTACATAACAATCTTCAATTACTGCGGTAATGGTGCTGCAGTTCTCTTGATGATCCACTGGGTGGTGGAGATGCATCTAGACCAGGGGTCTCAAACTCAAATTGCCTGAGGGCCACATGACAAATTTTCAACTCCCATGGGGGCCGCATGCTGCGTTTTGATGTGCACAGTGGCTGTGTTTTGACGGGCACAGTGGCTGTGTTTTGACGGGCACAGTGGCTGTGTTTTGAATGGGCACAGTAGCTGCATTTTGATGGGCACATTAGCTGCATTTTGATGGGCACAGTGGCTGCGTTTGACAAGCACAATGGTTGTGTTTTTATGGGCACAGTAGCTGCATTTTGATGGGCACAGTAGCTGCATTTTGATGGGCACAGTGGCTGCAGTTTGATGGGCACAGTGGCTGCAGTTTGATGGGCACAGGGGCTGCAGTTTGATGCGCAAAGTGGCTGCGTTTGTACGGGCACAGTGGCTGCGTTTGATGGGCACAGTGGCTGCATTTGATGGGCACAGTGGCTGCGTTTGGATGGGCACAGTGGCTGCAGTTTGATGGGCACAGTGGCTGCGTTTGACATGGGCACACGCTGCCTAAAGATGGCAGAGGTGGGTGGAGCCGAGCGGAGCTATATCTCCAGCCGCAGAGGCGGCGCGCTGTGGATGCTGGGGCAGCCGCGGGCTCTGACGTCACTTCATCACTCACATCCCGTTCGGCTCGCAGATTGCTTTGGCGGCTCGGCTTTAAAAAAAAAAAAAAAAAGTCCCGGCGGCTCACTCGGCACCTCGCGGGTGACAGCGCTCGGGTGCGGGGCACCCACTGCACCCCGTGTAGGATCGGCCCTGGGTCCTACATGTCCAGACACTGGATGAGGATTTTTCATAAAAAAATAAAAAAAAATGAAAAAAAAACAAAAACGGGACTTGATTGCGGGCCATTTTTAACCGGGCCGCGGGCCGCAAATAGCCCGCGGGCCGGTACTTTGAGACCCCTGATCTAGACAAACAAGAAAGAAGGAAGAGAGCACATGTCCGCCCTAAAATAACATTGTTTCTTGAACCACAAGATAAAAAACTCTCAATAAATGCACTCACATTTAGTAGCATATGTAAAAGCATGAAGGTCACTTTGTTGCCCTTTCTTGGATCATCACTGGAAGGTGTAAATAAAGACATCTATCCCCTATAAAGACCGACGGCAGCTCAAAAACCGCCAGAACACAGCTTTGGCGTGCTTGGTCTAGTGCACATGCGCCCGGACCATCAAGCGCCGCGCAGCCATGTAGGAGCCTGTGACACTGGGAAGAGTGGAGTAAGCAAGGACAGTACATCAATACATCAAGGTTGCTATGATGACGCGTTTCAGAGACGTGGTCTCCTTTATCAAGTCCCAGCAGTTTGTGGGCTGCCATGCAACTCTATGGTGGATGTCCTTATTTACACCTTACAGTGACGATCCAGGAGAGGGCAATCAAGTGATCTACATGCTTTTACATATGCTACTAAATGTGAGTGCATTTATTGAGAGTTTTTTTTTTTATATCTTGTGGTTCAAGAAACAATACAGGGCTGACGTGTGCTCGCTTCCTTCTTTCTTGTTTGTCTCATTAAACTCAAAATGCAAGTGAGCAACACGTTATGTTTTCTTATCTACCTAGGGCGCTCATATCTGTGCATTTGAAACCGCAATATGTGTTTAAATGTATGTAGCTTTTTCACACTTTTATTGTGTTGAATAAAGTCAATAATGTACATAATGTGTGTTACCTGCATTTTGCATGCATAAAAACTCATGTTTTGTTTTAGGTGTGCTACCATTGACTATAATGGAAGGTACATTTTTACCATGATAAATGATACAGCAGAAAGCAGTGTTTTTCAAATGTGCAGCACATTGTACAAAAATGTAGCGCACAGATGTGAACAGTTACATAGCATTTAACCACTTAAGACCCGGACCATTATGCAGGTTAAGGACCTTGCCCCTTTTTGCGATTCGGCACTGCGTCACTTTAACTGACAATTGCGCGGTCGTGCGATGTGGCTCCCAAACAAAATTGACATCCTTTTTTTCCCCACAAATAGAGCTTTCTTTTGGTGGTATTTGATCACCTCTGTGTTTTTTTTTTTTTTTTTTTGCACTATAAACAAAAATAGAGTGACAATTTGGAAAAAAATGCAATATTTTTAACTTTTTGCTATAATAAATATCCCCCAAAAATATATAAAAAAAAAGTTTTTTCCCCTCAGTTTAGGCCGATACGTATTCTTCTACCTATTTTTGGTAAAAAAAAAATCGATAGCATTTACAAAATAGGGGATAGTTTTATTGCATTTTTAATTTTTTTTATTTTTTTACTACTAATGGCGGTGATCAGCGTTTTTTTTCATGACTGCGACATTATGGCGGACACATCGGACAATTTTGACACATTTTTGGGACCATTGCCATTTTCACAGCAAAAAGTGCTATAAAAATGCCCTGTTTACTGTGAAAATGACAATTGCCGTTTAGGAGTTAACCACTAGGGGGCACTGTAGGGGTTAAGTGTGACCTCATATGTGTTTCTAACTGTAGGGGGGGCAGGGCTGGACGTGTGACGTCAGTGATCGTATTTCCCTATATCAGGGAACAGACGATCACTGACATTGCCACAATGAAGAACGTGGAAGGTGTGTTTACACACACCTCTCCCTGTTCTTCAGCCCCGGTGACCGATCGCGGGACACCATCGGCGATCAGGTCCGCGGGTCCCGCGGGAGTGGTCACAGAGCCTCAGACTGAATCGCGAGCACGCTGACGGCGGCGCACTCACGACCCCACGGCTGGGCTTAAAGAGACATGTACAGGTACGTGATTGTGCCCAGCCGTGCCATTCTGCCGACGTTTATTGGCGTGAAGGGGTCCTTAAGTGGTTAAAGGGCACTATTCAATAAGTGCTTTTGACATGCTGGACAGGTGTGTTTAAACGTGACAGCATAGGATAGGCCATTCATTTGATTGGGCTGTCCTATGCGTGCCAAATGCGCCAAAAGAAGCTCCAGCACCTTTTCCAGTGTTGAACTTTGCACTTTTTTACTGTGCGTTTTGGTGAATTTGTCGCATGACAAAACGTGTGCCTGCTCGCTGTATTTGGGATGCCATTAACATTTTGCTAAAAAAAACTTTAAATAACCGCTGTTCTCTAAAATAGTCATTCGAGTGATTTATTCTATTATATTTCTTAGCTATTCTAAAAATTGATTGCAAATATTAATTATCTTTGTAATATTCTCCAGTTGCTGTGCACAAAATAAGATTAGAATCAGGAGAACATAGACGGTGCTGTCATTATACAGTGGTGTTTTATTTTCCCAAAGCTTTGCCATCCTTTGAATAATGTTTGGTAAAACCTCACTGGGATCTATCTAAAGCAAGGTGGATGGGGAGATGCTTTTATCTTTTCCTGTAGGCTTCCAGAGCACACCAGAAGCCTAGTGATACAGTATGCCGCTTTTATTTTTTTTCCTTTATTTTTATATTTTAGCAGTTTCATAGTAACATGATGCCACCTCAATCTAAAATGTCCTATAAATGGCAAAACAAGATCAGATATTTCTTTGATAGAATCTGATTTGAACAGAAGTGTGGAAATTCTGTTTTAAGTCATTTTTTCTTAAACGTCATTATAAAAGAAAATAAAGTGTGCACGGGGGCGAAGGGGTTGTGATCAAATATACATGAAATTGTTTTATGTATTTTTTTTTTCCTAGAAGTATTGGGAGTTTGGGGCTGAATGACAGGATGTAGCTGGAAGCTGGGTAAGTGGTGCAGGACCATCTGTACATGTTAGCAATGCAGTAATTCTGAGCACTGTGGTGACAGATGAGCTGCCAGTGGAGGCGGCAGGTCAAGGATGGATGAACTGAGGATATTTAGACATTCTCCTGTGTGGTTTGTAACATTGGTCTTCATCCTCATGGACATGTAAATGATGTTACAGATGTACGTGATATGTGCCTGAGGGGGACACTTGTCAATTTCCCTACAAATTAGCATCTGCTAATTTATTCTTATTGCTAGGCTGCTGATTGTGAGTGTGAAGCTGTTTCATTTGCTTAGCCACATTAAAATGAGCTCTCCATACAGACATAAAACTTTTTTATTTATTTATTTTTTTGTTATTATTGCTGTGTAACTTTACTTTAGTTGCATTGCAGTTGTTTATCACTTCAGTGCAGCCCAATCTGCTTTATAAATCGTATTACATAATACATAATAACTATTTACACATCGTAGGATTTCTCTAAAAAAGCCAGGCCAGCCACGCACAGCTCAATATTTATGAGGTGTGACCAATTCAGATATTGTTTGTGACAGTAAAGAAGTATGGCCATTAACCTCCCTGGTGGTATGATTCTTTCAGAAAAAAGGTGCTGAAAGCGGTACCATTATTTGCAAGGAAATTTGGCGTTTTATAATGCAGGTCTGTAATTTTTAGGAATAACTCACTTAAATCTGACCAAACAAGAGTCTAGTAGGCATCCCGGTAATGAATTTTTTTTAAAAACAAAATTATAAATTATAATATAATAAATAATTATAAATAATTATAACAAGTAATAATATAATTATAATAAAAAATATTCAATAATGTAATCAACTCAAAATCACTGAAATTTGCTCAGTTGCAGAATTGTTGATGTCATTATTTTATTTTTTTTATGACGAATTTCCCCACAAATCGCTATCGCACAATTCTGCAAGTGATTATAATTTATTATCGCTGTTTTCTAGCTGCTCTAAAACTATTTTTGACATAAAGGGACACTTTTGGTTGCTATGGACAATCTCCAGTTTGCAGGCAGAAAGAACAGTTTTTATTATATAAAAGAACATGTAGGACACTGGGCAGATCATTAGGGACAAGGGGGTGTGTATTTTTTACATATAGTACTGTAATCTATAAGATTACAGTATACTGTATGTAAGGTGTTTGTTTACGTTTTTGAATTTGGCGCCGTTCTCCGCTCCCGTGCGTCATAACGTCGCAGGGAACGGAGATCGGCGGCTAAGGAGGACGCTGTGTGAATCGAGCGATGTCCCGCTCGCTCACACAGCGCGGTGGCATCGCTGGATCCAGGGACAAGGTAAGTAAACACTGCCTGTGGATCCAGCGAGGCGAGCCCGAGTCTGACTCGGGGTTACCGATCGCAGCACAAAAATCGAACCCCGAGTCAGACTCGGGAATACCGCCAGGGGGGTTAAAGTGGTTGTACAGGCAGAAGGTTTTTAAAATCTTAAAGGAGAAGTCCAGCCTGGGCTTTTTCGTCTGGGCTTCTCCTCTGGGTTACAGGAATACAATTCGTTTTGCACTCCTGTGACCCGTTTTCAGCAGAGAGCAGTCTGACGTCACTGCCGTCAGTCGGGGCAGCGCGTCATCACGACTTCCCATGTCAGGATCCGCCAGCTGCCCTGATTTATGGCAGTCTCAGCGAGCCATTGAGACAGCCTCTCCCCGCCCCTCCACGGCTCATCGCTCCAATGAGCGTGGAGAAGCAGAGAGGGAAGAGGCTGACTGACAGTCAGCCTCTTTCCTCTTGGGGATCTGTGAGTCAGTGCACAGATGGCGGAGGAAAGATGGAGCATTGGTCTGATGCTCCATTCACCGAGGTAAGTATAAATATGGGAAGAACTAAATTCCCATACTTCTCCTTTAATGCATTCTATGCATTAAAATAAAAAGCCTGCTGTGTGCAGCAGCCCCCCTCAGCCCCCCTAATACTTACCTAAGCTCCATCTCGTTTCATCAATGTTGCACAAGAGACTTAGCAGTCAGGGACGCTCCCTCCTCATTGGCTGAGATAGCAGTGAAGCGCCATTGGCTCATGTTGCTGTCAATCAAAATCAGTGAGCCAATGAGCAGAGATTGGGTCAGGGCAGTGCTGGGCTGCGGCTCCACGTCTGAATGGACACAGGGAGCTGTGGCTTAGCTCGGGTGCCCCCATAGCAAGCTGTTTGCTATGGGGGCACTCAACAGGAGTGAGGGTCCAGGAGCGCAGAAGAGGGACCCGAGAAGAGGAGGATCTGGGCTGCTCTGTGCAAAACCACTACACAGAGCAGGTAAGTATGACATGCCTTGTTTTTTGGCTTTGTTAAAAATAACAAAGCCGTTAGTATCACTTTAAATTGTAAAAATGGGTGAAATTAAAAATTACTTCTATAATGCAGTTTGTTACTAGCATTGACACAGCGGTATTTTCTAAAGCCCCACCTGTAACAAGTTTTATTACCATGGAACCCAGAATTCCTTGGAGAGGTTGGGAAACCCTTGTTTCAGCTCCCCACGCACCTCGTATGTCTAAGTTACCCTGTGTCTATTAGGGGCAGAGGGTGACCGAGAACCCCAGTCTGATCTGTACTAATCGGACTCACTGTACAACCACACTGGAATGTTGTGTGTGTGTATATGTATATATATATATATATATATATATATATATATATATATATATATATATATATATATATAGTATATTGTCTCATACTGTTGTGGACTGTTTGGGGGTGTGGCTGTATTTCATTGTTCTATTGTTTGTGTCTGCCTTGTGAGCAAAGTATTATGGGATATACTGTATGTCTGTGTGGATAAGTTGTGAGAGGGGAGGAGGCAGCCCCTCCCAAAGACAGTCTACTATTGGATAGCTGAATACCTGTGTATCATGCTACTGGAGAAGGTAAAGTTTACCCTGCCCTGAATGCACAGGAGTTCATGTCCCAGCTTTGGAACTGTGCTTGTCTCGTCTAGTTCTTAGTTACAATGTCCAGCTGTAAAATCTGATATCTGAAGGTCCAGATTGGAGGAAGCAGTGCACTCAAGTGGAGTGCGACGGGGATTCGTTACAAACATGTTATTTGTATCTGCTCTGTGTGATGGTTCTCCACAGAGCAGCTTTGATTCCCCTCTTCTCGGGCCCCCTGCCGGCACTCCTGGCTTCTCCCCTTGGCTACTTGCTATGGGGGCACTCATGCAGGCACACTAGTGCAGCTCGGCCCTGCGCCCACTCCCTCCTCACTGGCTGTGATCAACACTGGCTCCTGCTTCCGGTTCTGAACCGGTGAGGAGAGAGAGAGAGAGAGAGAGAGAGAGTAGTTCTGCACAGTGTTGGTTTTGGCTCAGGCAAATTTATGGGGGGGGGGGGCGCATGCAGAATGCTTTTGTGGTAAATCTGGTGTGACCACTGTTCCCAAGCCAAGCACATGGCATCCCCACCAGGAATATACCCAGCCACCCTGAGAAGCCACTAGAGCACATAATAAACTGCCACACACCAAACATTTTGAGATAGAACTAATGATGATCCCCTTCACCCCTTTTCTCAAACATTTTAGATACCATTTGCAAAGCGTTAGCTATAAAATCTTTATATACAATTTAGCAGTTAGTTATTGGATGTTTAAAAAAGGTTTGAAGGTTTCTGATATGGGGCATCAATATTATTATGTATCTCAGAATCAATTGTGTTTTTATAATACTTTTATACAATTTTATCATATGTATAAATAAAGCATCGATTTTTTGTTAGTAGTTGTAAATTTTCCTTTTTTGGAATTGGTGCCTTTAAAACTCAGAGGCGCTCTTTGGTTCAAACCTCTTGGTGTTAAAGATTTCTCCTCTTCCTTTACCCTACGTTCTGAAGACCTTTATTAAAAAACATAACAATCTGGCCTTCTGTTCCAGTCTACCCGAAATGCTTCTCATAGATTTCAAATGATTCAGCCATTGAATGATCTTTTGTGAGAACAACAAGCACATAAGCATGCATTCTCGCCTACATGCCTTGGCAAGGCCAAGATGTGAAAAATTATCAACAAGGAATACCAAAATGGTCCCAAGACTGTTTGGCATGGAGTATCTGCAAAGACTATATAGTTCACTGTATAGACCAGGAATGGGCAAACTATGGCCCGCGGAGCCAGGGGGGCAACATTCCGTGCCTCCTCCTAATTTTAATTTCCCGTGTCACCTATGTCTGGCCGCCACGTTTAGTTACCGGTGCCCTGTGATTGGGCATATGGGGGTCATGTGAGGCGTGGGGCTGGAAGCGGGTAACTCTGAACATGGTGGCGGGCCACCGCCCCCCCCTCCTGACTCCTCACCTTCAATCCCGGGATCCGCTGCCCCATCTGCGGCCCAGGACGGGTTCGGGAGGGTGTCAGGAGGTAACATCGGAGGGAGACCAGCATCTTCCTCCTTGCTGATCTCCCTCCAGGCTGTGAATGCAGAAGTGATATGTATTACATCCGCATTCACCTGTCAGTCATCTGGCTGCTATAGCCAGAGACAAGAAGCAGATCTGTGCTTCATCAGCTTCTTTTGGGGTCCCCAGGTGACATTAGGAGTCCTAGAGACCCCTAATGTCTCCATAAAGAGGACCTGTCAGTGTACCCTTGCTATTATATAGGGGAATTTTTATCCCCCTATGTAATAGCAATGACATCAAGTGTAAAAAAACATAAAAAGAGTAAAAAGTAAATAAATATAAACAAAGTTTTAAAAAAAGCTCCAAAATGTTTAAGTCCCCCACCCCCACGTAAACGTGGATGTTTATATAAGGGGGGGGGGCGTAAAAAAAAATTCCGCCCCGGGCGCCCATAACTCTGGTTACGCCACTGCCAAGGCCAGGCCTCGGGGTGGCAGTGGTGCAGGGACGGTACGGCCGGCGCCGCTCCTGCGGCGACTTCACGGCTTTCGCGGCCGCCCCCCGCATTTACATAGCCAGGCACGCGGTCCATCTACTCTTGGTCTGGCCCCCAGGTCCAATATATGAACCCATTGCGGCCCTCGAGTCAAAAAGTTTGCCCACCCCTGGTATAGACTGTATATATCAAAACGGTTAGCACCATGTGATCATGTAATGTCTATGGGCACCTTAAGCCTGGCTCAACAACTTTGTCTAGTCATAACTGGGAAGCTGATCTGACATTTTCCCTTGATATTGAGCTTTCTTTCAGTAAAAGGAGTTTTACTAATATCTATGCACTTAAGCGAACTGCAGTTTCCATACACACACACACACACAAGTAAGGCAGGGCAGATAAATGATATTCTTCTGAATCCAGATAGATTTTGATCTCTGCCTGTAAGTTAAACTGAACGTGCATCAAGTGCTAGATGCTTGTCTCTTTGGCACTATTAAATTCTCACTTGTATGTTCAGCCTAGTCCAAACCATGCATTAGACAAAGGAAAACATGTTTTTTCTTTGACACATTTTATAGACAGAAAATCAAA
The DNA here is from genome assembly GCF_905171775.1 of Rana temporaria. NCBI lineage: Eukaryota > Metazoa > Chordata > Amphibia > Anura > Ranidae > Rana > Rana temporaria. The sequence goes on from NC_053489.1 coordinate 556,725,183, forward strand.
AAACTGTTTCACATTTTTGAAGAATGGGGATAAATTGAGTAATTAGTTTTCACAGAGCTTCCAGAATGGAAGTAGAAAGAAGAAATATCCTTTCTGGTATCTTCCTCATGCTATGTCAGTGCGCTCAGTAAAAAAATTTTTTTAGCCATTTTGTGGAAATTGTAAAGAGCCATTGTGTTAAATGACATTTGAGTAGGACTTATAAATATAAATAGGCACTTCCATAATTTTTTTTTATTTGAATTACGGGCTTTAAAAGCACAGTAATGTTTTTAATAATCCATAACGTGTTAAGAAATGTTTATTTTTTTAAATATTTTGTATTTTTATTGATTGTATTCCCCGTGGAGAAGCAGAAGGCAAAGCAGTCATGCACATGTAATAATTCTCTAGAATTTGGAATTAGTATTATTTAAGAAAGTCTAATCCTTATAAATTATCTTGCCCACATTATTCTGTAAAAGCCTGATTTGTATTGAGAAACATGGTTATGATAATTTTCAGTCAAATACAACCTACATTTGTGTTGATAATCTCCAAGGACCTTCTATTCCCCAGGATGGTAGTAATGACACAAAGGCCCTCTTTGGAGAACAGATCAGAGATAAAAATTTTATCAGTGACAAAGGCAATTATTATTTATGTGTTTTTTTACAACAAAGTCTGATGGGAACTATAATTCATCTGCTAAATGCACGCAAACATGGTTACAGTAATTCTAAAAGCTGAAGTTTTTTTTTTACCTTCATGCATTCTATGCAAGAAAACTTTCTGTGTGCAGCGGCCCCTCAGCGCGCCCCCCCCCCCACTCAAACCTTACCTAAGCCCCCTCCAATCCAGCAATGTTCACGATTGCCTTGGCTGTATGGGGACACTCCCTCCTCATTGACTGAGATAGCAGTGGGAGCCCATTGGCTACCACTGCTCTTTATCACAGCCAGTGAGCCAATGAAGAAAGATCGGGGGGTGGTATATGTCTTATGCTCTGTGTTTCTTACGCATAGAGCAGCAGCTTGGGAGCGAGCATGCAGCGGTGCCCCCAGGGCAAGCCACTTCCTCTGGGGACACTGCTTGAAGGGGAGGAGCCTGGAGCGCCGGCAGGGGACCCGGAAAAAGAAGAGGATCTGGGCTGTTCTGTGCAAAACCACTGCACAGAGCAGGTAAATATAACGTGTTTAATAAAAAAAAACAAAAAACAACAAAAAAACAAACAAAGCTTTAATCTCCCTGGCGGTATGATTAATTCAGATTTTAGGTGCTGAAAGCGGTACCATTATTTTGCATGGAAATTTGGCGTTTTATATTGTAGGCCTGTAATTCTTACAAATAACTCACTTAAATCTGTCCAAACAAGAGTCTAGTAGACATCCTGGGTATAATACAATTTGAAACACAAAATCATAAATTATAATACAAAAAATAAATATAAATAATTATAACAAATAATATAATAATAATAAAAATTATTACTTTTAATTTTTTGATGACGAATTTCCCCACAAATCGCTATCGCTCAATTCTGCAAGTGATTCTAATTTATTATTGCTGTTTTTTAGCTGATCTAAAACCACTTTTGACATAAAGGGACACTTTTTGGTTGCTATGGACAATCTACAGTTTCCAGGCAGAAAGAACAATTTTTAGTATATAAAAGTACATGCAGAACACTGGACTAACCACTAGTGACAAAGGGTGTGTGTATTTTTTACATACAGTACTGTAATCTATAAGATTACAGTATACTGTATGCATTGTGTTTATTTACGTTTTTAAATTTGGCGCCGATCTCCGCCCCCGTGCGTCGTAATGTCACAGGGAATGGAGCTCGGCGGCACTCGGCACTGTGAATCGAGCGAGAAGGACACAGCTCGATCACACAGCGGGGAGGCATCGCAGGATCCAGGGACAAGGTAAGTAACTTCTGGCTCGGGGTTACCGCTTTTGGTGCAGAAATTCCACCCCGAGCCAGACTTATAGAGGAAATAAGACATATCTACCTACCAGTAGATCCAGTTCTTTGCCTATACGGGGCGGGCACTCATCAGAAGTGCTGACTATGCCTGCCCATTCTGTGCCCCCTTCTTCCATTCATAAAAGCTGTCCTAAGCTTCCATGAATTAAAAATGATCTCCCTTAAAGGGGATGAGGCAGATCATTCATTCATCTCTCCACCTTTCATTCACAGAGTACTTGTCCTCCATGGAAGCTATAGTCCAGCTTCAATGAGTGGAGAAAGGGTGGGCATAGTCAGCACTCTTGATAAGTGCCTGTCACAGGTCCCACGGCTATTGACACCCTCAGCACCAGAAGATTACCGCTACAATGGAGGGTCAGAGAACGGAAGATTTAAACTAAGCAGCAGCCATCAGCACAAGTGACACTTTGATCACTGCACTGATAGTAAGTACTGTGCTTTGTGCTGATTTAAAAAAATATATAATTACTAAACTTACTGTAAGCTTTAAGGCTGACACTTAAAGATATAATTCCAGATATGGGGATCACACAACCTACCCCCTTTCTCCAACTTGACAGCCTTGGCTTTTGGCAATTGATGCTCACGAACCCAGGCTTGTCACATAGAGGACATTAAGTTTGAATAGGATTGGTTTGAGCTGACACAGAGCTCCCTCTACTTGCTCCTTACAGTGAATAGTGTGGAGGGGGGAGGAAAGGGAAGGTAAGTATAAGTTTCTGCACCTACCTAATGAGCAACTATTGCTTCCAAATATTATGACCAATATGTGAACATAGAACTAATAATCATCCAATGTGCAATACACTCATATCGTCAACAATAAATTAATAACATATGTATAATCAATATACAAAAATAAATAAAACAAATAAAAAAAGCATGGTATTAATACTGTATATTACAGCATAACACTGTGTCAAAATGCAAATAATTTTCACTTGCACCAGTGCAAATCTGTGTATAAATGTTCCCTTTAAAATAAATCATAGTTCCATATTAACGTAAATTTCCAATAAATTCTATACATTCAGAGAATGTAACGCTTTCCCCATCTTGGGGCTAATTTTTTGTTCCACTCGGTTAAGCCCTCACTTGTTATCTTCTCCTATTGCCACTTTAGATGGTGTAGAGCAAACACACATATATGAGTGTATGGCCCTTCAAGAAATTGCAAATTCTTCCTCCATGAACCCACTCTGCCTTCACAAAATTTGACTCCCCTGTTTTTATTGGATGGAATGCCATTGTTCATGTTTGTAAATGGTTGTGCTTTGTCCCATAATCAATGCAGTATTTTCAAGTTTTACTCAAACAAGGTCATATTGCTTATCAAATTCTCTTCTATATGAACGTACATGTTATAGTAGAGAGGTACATCTTAAATAATACACTTCTGCAAGTTATATCTGTATTTGTATATGTAACACATTCTGATGCCAAAAAATGTTTATACAGTATAACATTTTGGAGAAATTAGAGAACTTTTAGAACATCTATCAAGTACTTATTAATGTATGTGAACCCACTGGAGAGATTTCACCGACTTACTATCCTGGTGACACTTATGCCCTGTACACATGATCGGTTCATCCGATGAAAACAGTCTGATGGATTTTTTCATCAGAGATCCGATGAAGCTGACTTTCATCAGTCTTGCCTACACACCATCAGTTAAAAAAACATTGTGTCAGAACGCGGTGACGTAAAACACAACGACGTGCTGAGAAAAATGAAGTTTAATGCTTCCGAGCATGCGTCGACTTGATTCTGAGCATGCGTTGATTTTTAACCAATTGGTTTCCCCACAGACGATCGTTTTTTTCTATCGCTTTTTTAACCATCAGATAATTTTAAAACAGGTTCTAAGTTTTTTCACCGATGGGAAAAAAAAACGATGGGGCCCACACACGATCGGTTCATCAGACCGTTTTCATCAGACGAACCGATTGTGTGTACGCGGCATAATGATACTGTACATAGCATTTCCTTGCTGTATCCAAACCTATAAAAAAGTAGATCTTTTTCAAAGTTTAATAACCCTAATAAATAAATTGGATCTATAGCATTTCTATGGTCCCATGACCTGTCCAGCTTCTATATTAACCACTTCAGCCCCGAAAGGTTTTACCCCCTTTCTGACCAGAGCACATTTTACAATTTGGCACTGTGCTACTTTAACTGGTCATGCAATGTTTGTACCCAAACGAAATTTGCATTCTTTTTTTTCTCCCACAAATAGAGATTTCTTTTGGTGGTATTTGATCACCTGTGTCGTTTTTATTTTTTGCGCTATAAACAAAAAAAGAGCGACAATTTTGAAAAAAACAAAACAATATTTTTTTACTTTTTGCTATAATAAATATACTCAAAAATGTTTTAAAAAAACAAATTTCTTCATCAAGTTAGGCCAATATATATCCCTCTACGTATTTTTGCATATATTGATTGGTTTGCACACAAGTTTTAGTATCTACAAACTATGGGAAATATTTATGTAATTTGTATGGCATTTATTTTTATTTTTTTTACTAGTAGTGGTGATCTGTGATTTTTTAGTGGTACTGCAACATTGCAATGGACAGATCGGACACTTTTGACACATTTTTGGGACCATTGACATTTATACAGCAATATGTACTATAAATATGTACTGATTACTCTGTAAATGTCACTTGTAGGGAAGGGGGTTAACACTAGGGGACAATCAAGGGGTTAAATGTGTGTTCCCTCAGTGCATGCTAACTGTATGGGGATAGGAATGGCTGGGGGATGAGACATATCGTTTTTCGTACTTACTAGGAACAAACAATATGTCTCCTCTCCCCTGACAGGACAGGGATTTACACAAATACCCAGTTGGCTCTTGTGCACGAGATCCTGCGTGGCCGGCAGCGATCGTGACCACTGGCCACGTGCACTAGGTCCCCTGCCGTGCAGCAAGCGAGCGTGCGTGCCACCGGCGGCACGTGCGCAAACTCTGGCGGCTCTTAAAGGGAACCCTGTGTATATATATATATATACAGGGTTTTGCGCAGGGGTGCCATTCTGCCCCCGTAAAAAGACGTGAGGCGGTCGGGAACCGGTTAATAATACAGTGTAATGTTCTCCAGTATGAACAAAAAGCAGCTAGGGTAACAGTTTAGAGGTGACCTAGGCCATCACACTGTAGTTAGGGTTTCCCTAATATTTAACTCTAAATGGTTTAGTCACAGGATTCTGGCTACTTCCCAATTCTCAGAACTAAAAACAGACACATTTATATCCATTCAGTATTGTTAATGGCTTTCAAGGCTACTCTGAGAAAGTGTGATTTAATTTCTCAGCTTGCCTCCATCATCTTTAGGGCTTCTGAGTTAAGTGGATGTATGAACCTCTGCACTGTGGGAGATTTGGGTCAATTTTTCTTCTGAACATTCAGTCTAATGGTCATTTTCCAGTCACATACCCACATAAGTTATATACTCATTTCAGGGACCCATCTCACTTGTAATTGTGTTCATTATTCCTTGTAATCTGTTCACAGACATAACAGGTTTCAGAAAAATGCCTCTAGCCTATGTACATATTTTATAACTTTATTATAAAGGCCGATAAGTAAAATAACAACATTAACATGTAATATTATTGCTACACACAGAACCTGCTAATTGAATGTGCAATTTTTAATTGCTTTGTGACATGTTCAATCAAAATATTTAACAAGAGAAAAATTCCAAATAGATTTGTGTTGTGGTCTTGTACTAGCTCTACTTGTTGCTGTCTGGACCCTAAGCAGAAAGACATGTCCACGGCCCTGGCAGGGCTGTGACCAGACAATATTGTCTTTACAGCTGAGCTACTGTTGTCTTTAGCCTAGGTGTATTCAACTTGTAGTCCTATGGGAATAAAACTAAAGGGTGCAGGACGAAGAAATACTGTATCATCTACCCCAATGGGGGATTCTTAACAGGAATCTACATAACCGTGTAGGCAGGTTGCCTACAGTTTGACCAGTATTATAAAAAGGGGGAAGGCCGGGTTTCAAGGGCATGGAGGTTCCTGCTAAAATAATTATGTTCCTGCAGAGGAGAACTTCTGCACCTTGTAGTCCATCAGCAGATATGGAAAGTCTGGAGCTCTACCAGCTTTGTGGAGCATCAACCATTTACTACTAACTTATGAAGTTTTGCCCATTGAGACTTTAGATGAAGTGCCACACAGCCAGTAATATTTCTGGGGTCCCTCAGTGCATCTCATGGCTCCTCTCCGCATCAGATAACCCCCTGGGAAAAGTGCACTCCCAGGGGGTTACCTTGCGGGCACCCTCCCGAGTCCAGCATTCGGCGGCCATAGTCAACGAATGTATGACTCGGCCCCACCTCCTGCGTCATTGGATTTGATTCACAGCAGCAGGAGCCAATGGCTGTGCTGCTATCAATCTATCTAATCAAGAGGCAGGACTCCGTGAAGAGAGGGACAGCGCATCCCTGACGAGGGAAATTCAAAGCTCAGGTAAGTTAAACGGGGGGCTGGGGGGGGGTGACTGCCAGGTGTTTTTTCACCTTAATGCATAGGATGCATTAAGGTGAAAAAACATGAGGGGTTACAACCCCTTTAAGTATATGCCAGCAATGGAACTGGGAAAGGGTGTCATATTGCCAAACAGTTGACCCAAATGTACAAATCCATTAAATGGTTACATACAGTAATCAAATAGTCCATGGTAAGTGTGTCATAGCATCTATGGTGACCCAACATGTTTCGTGAGTTCAGTCTCACTCTTCAGGGGTTGATGCATGATCTATAATGTAAAAATGGTTAAAAAATATAACATAGTAATGAACTTGGAAATGTATCAGGTAGATTGAAATTTGGGAATCGGACTAAGGGATCCATACTCACAAATATGCAGGATTCTGCATGCTAAAGTCGCAACAGTAGCCATCAGAGACATTTGACCCAGGAGCTGTGGGAAAAGAATCCAAAATGAGCCAGCAAAACAAACAGGACAGATGGAAAAACAGAACCATCCAGCATGGCCTGCCAGGATGGTGGCTAGAATAAACCTGTACTTTGTTTTTATTTCAGGCTGTGTGGCGCTTCATCTAAAGTCCCAATGGGAAAAACTCTGCATTTGTATGTACAATGGGGATGGAGGCGCCTCACAGGGTACTACCAACCATATTTTGATTTTTACTAACTTATGGATGTGTGCCTGTCCAGCCTGTTAGAGACAGTTATGCCTCGTTTGCACTGAGCGGAACGGTTCGGGTTGGTACAGTTTGGAAGGGTTAGAATGGTCCGGCCTATTCAGGTGAGAGTTTCCCCTGCACGTCGGACCGTCAGGGGCCATACAGGGTTTATAAATAATGTCTAGCGTGTCCGCCAATCAGTGGAATGTATTGTAGCTCCACCCTAACTAAACCGTACCATTTTCTATGGCCCCACATCTGAAGCAGGACCCAGAATGGTGCAGTATGGTTCGGTTGTATGGGCTGCTTTCATAATTGAAACACTCAAAATAGCGTACCGTAACAAAGCAACCCGAACCGATCCGCTCAGTGGAAATGAGGCATTAGAGACATTCTGACTTTGCTGTTCATGTTGGACTGTACCTTTCAGAAAATGTAAGAAAAAGTTGCATCAACTGTTTGAAGCCTGGTCTGAAGCTAAATGGGTACATGATGGTTCTGGGCATATGAAAGAACAAGGGTCAGTAAAGCACATATGGAGTATGAAGCAAATGCACTATGGAAAGTGTACTCAGGAAGACAAGCAGGAGGAGGAATGCAGCTGTTATGGGTAGCCAGAAATAGTGCAAGGTACACCCACTGGTGTAGGTCAAAGATCCTCCAGTAGCAAGGGGGTTGGTGTTCTGGCTCCCATCCTAGCGAACAGTTTCCCAAAGCATTTGGGACCCAATCTCTGTAGTACAGAGACCTCATGTGCCTGCCGCATGGTACGGGAGGAAAGGAGTTAACAAGTGCATGCATGAGGTCCGTGCCATGTGCACAGCGGGACCCCATTCTGCCACTCAGAGTGAGCTTGCAGGGGTACGCTGGACAGGCGGAGAGAGCATGGGGAAAGCGATGTCCCTCCTAAACTAAACTAAGGAAGGACCCTGTACATTCTTCTGCTGCACACTGTGTACATCTAATCTCTGAGTTGGGGAACAGCATTAATGTTTGATTCTCACATGAAAGCAAGATCAACGTGGTCCTGCCTCAATGATGAGTGAGCTCGGCGTGAAAGGTGCCCCTCACGTGCAGGGCGAGTGCCCCTGCCCACAAGCATACTAGGCAAATTTACAAATACTGTATATGTGGAAGCTACACTGTTACTTCAAGGCACTAACAGCTGGTCTTGTCACTTGCCCATCTGCCCGTTTGCTTACCTTTGGGGGCAGACGCTTTTCTGTGAGGGCAGCGGCTCTATGGAATAGTCTCCCTGTTTGCATTCGGTCTCTCCCCTCTATTATGTCCTTTCGTAAAAGGCTAAAAACGTGTTTTTTTCAGGAAAAGCAGGCAGAGTCATGTTAGTTCTCCCTTTTGTTCCCTGGTGATCTGTTTTTTATTTTTTTGCTCTCCTTTTTTCTTTTCCTTCTATTCCTTTCCCTCCCTGACTTGATTTATTAATTTACAGTTATGTCTTCTGCGCTTAGACACTGCCCTGACGGGTCAGTATTTGGTGCATTATAAATCTACTAAATCAATCAATCAATCAATCAATCAATCACTTGTAAACATGGCCCCTAACTCTGTACACCCTGAGTTTCCTGACTCTGAAATGTATATAGCAATGCAGAAACAGAGAGTTGGCTTACCTGGTGAGAAATACAGCAACACACCAGAAGGCCATTCATCATCTTTACAAGGCAGATGAAGATTTTTAGTGTGTGTCTGCACCACATCCCTATTTTTCATATGTAGTGTGAATTTTAATGACAGATCTGCTTTCACTTGAATGTTAGAAAAAAACTGCAACCAAATTTAGCATTTCACAGGACTTCTGGACAACACTGCTGCCTTTTGTTACATGTGCCATAGTAATGACAACCTCCTTGTAATGGACAAAGCTTCAAAGGCTTGAATTGAGGGCCATTAGGTGATGAGGATACTGACAACCATGGCTAGCCAAAAGAATAGTCATGTGCAGAAGATGAATGCCGATATGAAACCTGTAACCATTCCGCCGTCAGGTTGTGTCTGCTGAGTTTAAATGCATAATATTCATGTCTTATTGGAGTGTATTTTCATTAATGGACCCTGCATGACCTAGACAGCACAGAGGGAGGTTTTGATGTAAGTCACGTCATTATCAAATAACAAGTTCTACCCCTGTGGTTCATATCCAAAAGCTTCAATCTTTCAGTTAGTTCCTTTTGAACAATCATTTGTTTGATGAGCTTTATCCAGGTTACATGCTGACAGATGGTATGACATCCACATAAAAATGCATTGTGGTAACATGCCCTGAAAATGCAAGAGGTTCTAATAGATGATGTAAGAGAATTTCACAGAGGAGCTTGGTACAATAATGTCTTGTATAGAGGGTTAAAAAGGGTACATGAGACATTACTGAAGGTCTCTGTTCTCTTGCTGACACAATGACGCAATGTCATGTCTGTACGATGCCCTGCAGATTCTCCAAAAAACTGTCATCATTCTGTATAGAGGGACCCTTTTCTCCAACTCTGTTAACACCCTCAGTCTTAGACTGCCTGAAATGTATTGAAATTGGCAGCAAAAGCAAGTTAAATCCATTTCCCTGGGCGTCATTACATTTCCAGACTAACAGATCTCAAATAATTTGTTCGGTTTAATCAATGGAAACCACAGGACAGAGGACAGGTGGCTGTGCATTTTATTATAATATTATGTTGCTGCTGTGGTGAGAAATACATGCATCTGCCTATTTGTGTCAAACTTGTGAAATCAAACTGTGGAAAAAGGAAAATAACAAGAAAAAACCCGGTACAGCTTCTCAAGAACGAGGACTCATAAGACATAATGTTCTATGTTATATTACTGCCACATTGATTAATGCATCATTATGAAATCTTCCTTTTTTAACAATACCTGGGGTAACATTCTGATCCAATTAGCCATATTTTTTGTTGCAGAGAACATTTTAGCATAGATTTTCTTATTGTGCTTATTGTGTTTCTGATACTTTCCAACCCTCTCCAGTTATGACAGTTACGATTTATAATTGGAGCTGTGTTATAAATGAAAGCCTTGTTAATCTCTTAAAGGTTAGAACGATATAACAAGTCTACCATATACCTTGCTATAAAAAAATATAATATACTAATTTGAGCATTCAAGGGAACAGTGTAAATGTATATATCTAGTATGCACTTGTCTTGTTGTGGTCTTGTTAAAGAGGATATAATAGGGACACACAAAATCGCACCTATGTCTGGACAGGTGCTCTGTCACTAAATGTGCAACACCGACATTGTGGTCTTCAATATTGTCTGCCTTTAATATTCTGTGTGAAGGTGTCATTGACTTGACAGGAAAACAAATTATTAGACAACTGCCCATTTACTGGCATAGAGCATGCTGCCTGTGTTTTATGTTAGTTCTTACAGGCAAATAGCGTAGAATACCGTCATAAAACTTCACATCCATTTGAAAATGGGCAGAGGCTCACAGAAGAAATTTCTAGCTGTAGCTAGTCTAGGCTTTATAAATGAAAACAATCAGCGACAAAAATTGCTATAAATATCGTGCTACTAAATCCTAGTGTTAATAATCTATTATAAACATACACAGCTGCTAAACATTCTAAGTGATACACCACACTGGTTGCAAAAACCAGTGGCTCCCGCTACCGGGCTCGTAGGTGGTCAATCTCGCCGAGAAAGGGAGCGAGATTGACACAATATCGCGGTCACCTACTGTACGTCTAGGTAAAAATCACAAAGCGGACTTTAATTAGTGTGTCACGCATTAACATGCGTGCCATTAAGGCTGTCTGTATGTTAACGTACTGAAGTGCTATAGTGTGGATAGAAGCTAAATGTGGTGTACAAAGCTAATGTACAGCCAACAGTACAATGAAGCCAAAAATAAATATGCATACATTTTATTTTACACAATGTATTGCAGTGCAGGAGCATTTGCACCAATGTATTAGTGTGTTGAGGTGCCATTCAAAATGAGCGGTGTTGCAACGCACTGTGCCAATGTATCAGACTATACCACAACACCGATCTGAAAGGATAACTGTAAATTTGGGACATACAGTTCCATGCACTCAGGTCACCCTCCTTTGAAGTCAGCATATACACAGATTCTTGAATAACCAAATGCTACCCATCTGGGGTCAGACTGAGCAATGGGGTTTCTTTACTAAAAGCAAATAGACTGTGCACTTTTCAATTTAATTTGAACTAATTTTCCCCAGAGCTTAGTGAGTGTGGTGAAGCTCTGCTGATTGCCACACTCACTTGCCTGATTTTTTTTTTCTTGAATCTGATTGGGTTTTAACTTTAGTAACTTAACCCCAATATATATCAAAAACAATCATATGCTTACAGCTTGTTATGATATATACAGAGCTAGATTTAGGCCATGGCATAGAGCAGGGATCTCCAAACTACGGCCCTCCCGCTGATGCGGAACTACACGTCACATGAGGCATTGTAAAACTCTGACATTCACAGACATGACTAGGCATGATGAGAGTTGTAGTTCCTGAACAACTGGAGGGCTATAGTTTGGAGACCCCTGGCCTAGAGCAGTGTGGTAACAAAGGGCAGCACACAGTTGCAAACACATCATGATGCTAACTATCAGTAACACATTCCTGTGTATAACTAAAAAAAACCTTGCAAGCTGCTGCCTTGCCTGTGCAGTTTGTCTATCTTTGCTAGTGGATTTATATACCAGGTCTGTACACCAAGAACTAATGCCGTGTACGCACGATCGGTTTGTCTGATGAAAACGGTCTGATGGACCGTTTTCATCAGACTAACCGATCGTGTGTGGGCCCCATCGGGTTTTAACCATCGGTTAAAAAAATAGGAACTTGTTTTAAAATTATCTGATGGTTAACTAACCGATAGAAAAAAACAATCGTCTGTGGGCACGTCCATCGTTTAAAAATCCAAGCATGCTCAGAATCAAGTCGACGCATGCTTGGAAGCATTGAACTTTTTTTTCTCAGCACGTCGTTGTGTTTTACGTCACTGCGTTCTGACATGATCGTTTTTTTAACTGATGGTGTGTAGGCAAGACTGATGAAAGTCAGCTTCATCGGATATCTGATGAAAAAATCCATCAGACCGTTTTCATCCGATGAACCGATCGTGTGTACAGGGCATTAATGTCAAGAAGAACAGACAGACAGGTTATGGGTGCAGATATTGGTGGCTGGAGAAAATATTCAAGCAAAAATATTTTAGGCCAAAGCTGTGAAGAGTTCTATGTAAATGGCAGTTAAACAAATGGCAGTTGGTTCAAAGAGATCTTCTGTCCACAGCAATAGCATTCCATGTGTTCCTAAGATGTCTAATCTTGCCAGTGTGATACTAAATATAATTAATTGATCGGCATGGGGTGGAGTGGCATAAGACAGTTAGGCTGCATTCACACCTTGGCGTACCTAATGGTGGCGTTTTGTCCCGCGAATTGTGGCGACAAATTGCGGTGTTTTGTACCGTGATTTGCGGCGACAAAACGCCGCGATTGTGAATGCAGCTTACCCCCAGGTCCACATCTCCTATGCCGAACGCCGAAAGCTGCCTGAAAAAAAGGTCCGGGACTTGTTTTCAGGCGGCAGGCGTACGGCGTTCGGCGTGGAGATGTGAGCCATCTCCATAGAGAGCAATGTAAAATCATCCCTCCAGCGTCTTAGGGGCTGCTGACGGCGTCAGAACTTGTGTTTTTTTTTTTTTTTTTCACCTGTCTCTTGAGGATTGACCACATGTTTTCAATGTCATTAGGGTTTGGAGAGTTTTCTGGCCATGGACCCAAAATTTCAATGTTTTGTTCCCCAAGCCACTTGGTTATCACTTTTGCCTTATGGCAAGGTGTACCATCATTCTGTAAAAGGCATTGTTTGTCACCAAATTGTTCTTGGATGGTTGGGAGAAGTTGTTCTCAGAGGATGTTGTAGTAACATTTTTTATTCATGGCTGTGTTCTTAGGCAAAATTATGCGTGAGCCCACTTTCTTGGCTGAGAAGCAACCACACACATGAAACGTCTCAGTATGCTTTACTGTTGGCATCACACAGGACTGATGATAGGCTTAACCTTTCATTCTCTGGGCAAGGTTTTTTACGGATGCCCCAAACAACCAAAAAGGCGATTCATCAGAGAAAATGACTTTACCCCAGTCCTCAGCAGTTCACTCCCTGTACCTTTTGCAGAATATCAGTCTGTCCCTGATGTTTTTGCTGGAAAGAAGTGGCTTCTTTGCTGCCCTTCTTGACACCAGGCCACCCTCCAAAAGTCTTTGTCTCAATGTTCATGTAGATGAAACTGACACCTGCCTGCTGCCATTCCTGGGCAAGTTCTGCACTGCTGGTGCCCTGATCCCACAGCTGAATCAACTGTAGGAGACGGTCATGGCACTTGCTGGACTTTCTTGGGTGCCCTGAAGCCTTCTTCACATATACAGTGGAAATGTTTTTTCCATTTTTATGGCAAAAAGGGACTTTGCAAGTAAACGGGTTGTAAAGGAATGTTTTTTTTTATAATAAGCATCCTTTACCTGCAGACATTCCTCTTTTCACTTCCTCATTGTTCGTTTTTGCTCAGAAGTTGTTCTATTTCTTCTCTGTTCTGTTCACTTCCTGCTTGTCTGATTGTTACTCACCACCGTGAAGGGAGGCTTTACTGCAGTGGTCAGTAACATGCTCACCCCCTCCTGGGAACTACATCTGTGCCGAATGAGGCTCTCTACGTGTTAGAAACTTCAAGGAGATGTGAATTACTGGGCGTGCCGCAATTCATACTGGGAAATGTAGTTCTTACATGAACGAGCGCCGCAAACCAGGAAGTGAATGAGAGAACAGAAACTACAACGCCGGAGGTGATATAGATGAAGGAATTTATTAGGTATTTACTCGTTTTTTAAAAGAATCATTACACTATTCTGTCTGTCTACCTTGCAGACATTAATTTTAGGCAAAAAAATGTTTTCCTTTAATTGTAGTTCATCTGATCACTCTTCATAACATTCTGGAGTATATGCAAATTGCCATCATAGAAACTGAGGGCCAGATCCACATACATTTGGATCGGCGCAGCGTATCAGAGATACACTACGCCGCCGTACCTTACCTTGCGTATATTCAAATCCTCAGCCAGTTCGCGCCTTAAGTTACGGCTGCGTAGTGTATTTCTGGTGGCGGATTTCGAATTGGGCGGGTTGGGGGCGGGTTTCATTTAAATTAAGCGCGTCCCTGCGCCGTTTGAACTGCTCATGCTCCGTTTTGAAATTTCCCGCCGTGCTTTGCACGAAATGACGTCGCAACGACGTCATTTTTTGAACTTAGACGTGAGTTACGTCCATCCCTATTCACGGACGACTTCCGCAAAAAAAAAAAAAAAAAAATTTTGACGTGGGAACGACGGCCATACTTAACATGGCAAGTCTATCTATATGCCGCAAAATACCAGCTTTAACTATACGCCGGAAAAAGCCGACTACAGACGACGTTAGAAAATGCGACGGCCGCGCATACGTTCGTGGATTGTTGTAAATTGCTCATTTGCATACCAGACGCGGAAAATGACCAAACTCCACCCAGCGGGCGCCGAAGTATTGCATCTAAGATCCGAAGGCGTACGAAGCCGTACACCTGTCGGATCTTACCCAGATGCCGTTGTATCTTGGTTTGAGGATTCAAACTAAAGATACGACGCGGGAAATTTGAAAGTACGCCGGAGTATCAGTAGATACGCCGGCGTACTTCGTCTGTGGATCTGGCCCTGAGGCAGCAGATTTGTGAAAATGTATATTTGTGTCATTCTCAAAACTTTTGGCCACGGCTGTACATCTGGTTATGGATAATGGTCCATGGTTACTGTAGTTCTAATATATTTATTGTAGGCTGCGCCTTCTGTTTAGTGGTACAGTACAATGGTTTTATATCTCAGTAACAGTCTACAATTTAGGTTTGAACAATTATTTTATCTTCACAATTGTTTCTTAAGAAAGTTGAATGACTGCAGTAAAATACCTACAGACAGAATACATATGGAAAAGCAAGCAATTATAAATGTGAAGTTATATCGAAATTGTTAAAAGGTAAAAAAAAAAATATTTATTTATTTCTTAAAGGTAAAAATGACATTATTAACTTGAAATGTGTCCACGAAAATGGCACTAGTCTCCCATAATGAGCTGCAATACATAGGTTAAAGGTATTCTAGAAGGAGCACCCCTTTGAATTTTTCTACATGTACTATTGCGTTTGAAATGTGACTATCCTTTTCTCTTTCATTATCTGTAAAGTAATGATTTTTTGTTAGCTTTAACCAAGCTATTTTTAGTTTTATAGATCTCCTGATATCCACAGTATTATTTCTCCAGGACAGATGAGAAATTAATCCTGTGTCTTTGCTGGGGTTAGGCAATAAAAGGCTACAGTGACAAGCTCTAATAAAATGATTATTTACACCTTATTGGAAAAACTTCTGGCCTTTCAGTTGTCCAAGGGGGGGGGAGGAGAGTACCTTAGCATGCAATTACTTTCTGACCAGCAGGAAAGAGAGGAAAAATTGTAATTTAAGAAAATAGATTAGGAGTCTATAAATCTTTTCTTTCTGCTCTCTAATATAATTGACCTTTTTCAGCAAATTAGGGGAAGCTCTCAATTTTCGCATGAAGCTGACAACTAAACAACACAGTGCATTGATTTGGACAATTTCAGATTATTACTATTATTTGATCTAGCTGAAAACCTGTAGTGTACTAAAGTCTTCTGCTCCAAAGGTCTATGCTGCATCAAAGGCAGAATAGAGCAGCGGATTATATCCCTACTAATACAGTAAGGGCCTTGAAAGCAAGCACCATCAAACCAACCCCCCAAAATAATTCTACTCATGGTATATGAAGAGAGAAGGCACGTCCCCTACCCCATCCTTCACTGCATTCTCTGCTCATGAGCAGCCTATTGCCAGGGGCCAGCATTGTATAATGGCAGGTGGGGTGGCATACCTAGGCTTCTGTAAATATCATCTTTCAGAAAGTCAATGATGAAGAAAATGGTGCAATTGGGCATCTCATGGTTCATCCTGACCAGCACCAATTTTAGTTTAGGAGACTTTAAGGCCCTGTACACACGAGAGGATTATCCGCTGGAAACGGTCCTCAGGACCGTTCCAGCGGATAAATCCTCTGGCGGATTTTGATCTGATGGTTGTACTAACCATCAGATCGAAATCCGCGCGGAATCCATCCGCGGTGACTTGTCGCGCCGTCGCCGCGATGATGACGCGGCGACGTGCGCGACGCTGGAAGATAAAGACTTCCACGCATGCGTCGAATCATTACGACGCATGCGAGGGAGAGGAGCGGACGGATTGATCCGGTGAGTCTGTACAGACCACTGGATCAATCCGCTGGACAGGATTCCAGCGGATAGATTTCTTAGCATGCTAAGAAATTTTTATCCGCTGGAAATCCGTCGGCTGGAATTTTTTCCGCCGATACATGTCCGCTCGGACGTACACACCACCGGATCTATCCGCTGGAACTGATCCAGGGATAAATCCCAGAGGATAGATCCGGTGGTGTGTACGAGGCCTAATACACTACTTGTTTATTTAATAGGGGATGGCCTACTTTTATTATAGACAATATCCTTCTGATGGTTTAATGTCTGAATTTCCTGAAATTCCTGTGAATGAGCCTCATTTATACCCAGTGTCCTTAACCATTTAAGGACTGCCGCACGCCAATGTACGTTGGCAGAATGGCACGGCTGGGCACAAGGGCTTACAGGTAAGTCCCCTTTAAGATCCCAGCCACTGCCGGCGCGCTTGCGACCAGGTCCTGAGCTCCGTGACCGCGCCCGCAGACCCGATCGCCGCCGGTGTCCCGCGATTGGGTCACAGAGCTGAAGAACGGGGAGAGGTAAGTGTAAACAAACCTCTCCCCGTGCTTCCTAGTGAGAGTGTCATTGATCGTCTGTTCCCTGTCATAGGGAACGATGTTCAGTGATGTCACATGCCAAGCCACGCCCCCACACAGTAAGAATCACTTCCTAGGGAACACTTAACCTCTGCAGCGCCCCCTACAGGTTAACCCCTTCACTGCCAGTGTCATTTTCACAGTTATCAGTGCATTTTTATAGCACTGATCACTGTAAAAATGACAATGGTCCCAAAATAGTGTAAAAAGTGTCCGATGTGTCTGCCATAATGTCACAGTCACGATAAAAAAATTCTCTGATCGCTGCTATTAATAGTAAAAAAAAAATATTAATAAAAATGCAATAAACCTATCTCCTATTTTGTAGACGCTATAACTTTTGCGCAAACCAATCAATAAATGCTCATTGTGATTTTTTCTACCAAAAATACGTAGAAGAATATGTATTGGCCTAAACTGAGGAAAAAATATTTTTTATATATATATATATATATATATATATATATATATATATTTTTTTTTTTTTTTGGGGATATTTATTATAGCAAAATGTAAAAAATAGAGCGACAATTTTGAAAAAAATTCAATATTTTTGTTTGTAGCGCAAAAAATAAAAATCACAGAGGTGATTAAATACCACCAAAAAAAAGCTCTATTTGTGGGGAAAAAAGGACGGCAATTTTGTTCGGGAGTCACGTTGCACGACCGCGCAATTGTCAGTTAAAGCAACACAGTGCCGACTCGCAAAAAGTGGCCTGGTCCTTTAGCTACAAAATGGTCCAGGGCTTAATTGGTTAAAGAAAATCTCTTTTCTCATTTAGGATTTTAGATGTAATCTTTCAGAGTACTTTAAAGCCAATATCTGGCCAAACTATTTATTTTATTTTTGACATGGACAGTTTTTTATTGTTGTTTGTGTCCCTTACATCCAATAAAAAAATGTAAAAAAAAAAAATTCTTTGTCGATTTAGGCCAATATGTATTCTGCTACATATTTTTTTTTTTAAATAAATCCCAACGTGCGTATATTAATTGGTTTGCACAAAAATTATAGCTACTACAAACTGTGGGATATATTTATGGAACTTTTTTTTTTGCTAGTAATCGCAGTGATCAGCGACTTATAGCAGGACAGCGATATTGCAGCGGACAAAACAGACACAAGCTGATACGTTTGACACTTTGTGAGACCCAGTGACACGAATACAGTGATCAGTGCTAAAAATATGCACTGTCACTGTACAAATTATACTGTCTGGGAAGGGGTTATTATGGGCAATCAAAGGGTTAACAGTGTGCCTAGCCTGTGTTTGTGTGCTGTGTGGGAGGTGCTTTTATTAGAGGAAGGCATGGATCCCTGTTCCTGCTGTGCAGGAACACAGGATCCATGCCTTCCCTACTGACAAATCTGGCTTGTTTGCATAGGCAAACTGCCATTCTGCATGTGTACTGAATGATCGGCGGGTGCCGGCGGACATCGAGTCTGCGGTACCCACTGATTGGCTCACATGCGTGCCTATGACCCGGCGGTCGTGGGCGTGATCCTGTGCACAGCGGCCACCCTGTAGCAGTAAAGCTACAATAGGGTGGTTGTAAAATGGTTATTGAAATTCTCTACATCAAATGGGAATAAATATAAATATTTTCTAGATTAAGAACCAGACTAAGACTAAGATTAAGAACCAGACAATAGCACAAACACAATGGTATGGTTTTGAAATACTGAAAGCATTTTTTTTTGCCTGTGACATTTTGTCCAGGTGACAACTGCCCCCAACCCCCCCCCCCCAATTTCTTGGGTAGGTGTCAAAGGGACAAAGGAGTACTAGAAAAACTACCCAATAGGGTCACAGACAGAAATAAAATCTTGACAGAAATGTGACTACCCGAAAACTAAAGGCTTGAGACATTTCGAATAAAACAATGTGATTGCCTAGTGCAGACACCATGTAGGTAAGTGATGGATGCTACTGATAACTCACATGCACCCATGTGTTCACATTTTAGCAACTTATCGTATTCCTAATGCTGGGATAGATTTGTTTGTGAATGTACACTTTTTTAGTTTTTACCTTTTAGTTATATACAGCCAAGTTAATGATTTATTATATAGTTTGCTATAATGTATGTTTTTTTATAGTGTGTTTTGTGTTTTTATGCCATTTGTCTGTGAGCTGCTGCTGCTAATATTGAATAGCATTAATAGATATGTTATTTAATTGCCAAGATGCCCAACAGTAGCAAAGAAACTGGATGGCAAGTTTTACTCTGTGCATTTTTGTAAATTCAAGCAATTGTCTGGAAATGATACAAGGTACGGTACATGTGCCTGTTTTTTAATTATGGGAGCATAGGAAAATATGGGTCAGTGTGTCCTAATTGGGCCTTTGGCAATTTAAAATGCGGAGCTGGCATGGTGAATATTTTTCTTAGTTAATTGTTTCAGGCAACTATGTCAGATGGCTAGAAATGTATTGCAATTAGTTTGCTTGAAAGTTGCGTATGGCTTTAGAAGTGAACTAAGTTTTAGATGACCAAAGGTCATTTGAAATGTAGCTTTGGGCTTGAGTAATTTCTGAGCACAATCTAATGGTGTGCCAGGTTTCCAGTCCACCATTCTCATTCAAGAGTGGAAATATGAACACAGACCTATGTGTAATTTCCGTTACTGAACACGTACCACTAGGTAGAGCTAAGTCTTTTTTTTTTTTTTCACAAATCTAAAATTACCTATGGATGATAAAGATCAAATGCATTCAGGTTCATGCAGTTTCCATTCTCCAACATCATTTGCAAATTACATTTTTGTAATTGAACTTGGTTGATAATCCAGTATAATTTTCATGTATTATTGAGGAACCAAACCACGGCTTGTACCCACTTGAATAAGGAAGTGCAGCAAAAGAAATATAAAACCATTCATGCTTCCCTAGATGGCTGCAGCATTGATCCAATGATGCATCTGTATCCTGCCAGCTCTACAGAGAAGTGAGTGATCAAAGACCGCTGATCGCTCAGTTCTCAGTCTTCAGCGAGCAGAGAATTAATGACTGTCAATCAGTGGGGAGAGAGCTGGAGAAGCTGGCTCAGGTTCTTAGCAGTGCTCTGAGTAGCTGAGCCAGCTGCCTGTCCAGGCATCTGGATGAATCCCAACATTATAGTCAGGATCCCTGCAGAGTCTGGATCAGCTCTGTGATGTCAGCAGACAATGGGCTTTAGCCCACTGTTGGCTGAATCTGGGTCATAGGAGTGCAGAACTAAGTGCACTTATGTGACCCACTTCTCCCTCTCCTTTAGGACTGCATTCACACTTCAGCATTTCAAATCGTGGGCAGATTTGCAGCGATTCTGCCGATGTGTGAATGACAAATCGCGGGACTCAAATTTTTAGATGCCATTCATCTGAATGACATCTAAAATCATGGTGCAGGTCTGCCGTGATTGTCACGCGATAAATCGTGCACCAACCCACATTGCGTGTAGCTAGTCACCCCAAAAAAGTCCAGGAGCTGCTTTTGGGCAACATTCTTCACGCAATGAGCCCCATTCACATCTAGGCGTTTTTATGCCTGTATCGCTACGCCGCTGCCGCCAGAGGGCTGGAAACACATTTCCCTCTATGGAGAGGGTTCACATCTCCACGCCGAACGCCGGACGCCTGACGCCTGCCGCCTGAAAAAAGGTCCCGGACCTTTTTTTCAGGCGTCTTTCGGCGTTCGGCTAGGAGATGGGAAGCATCTCCATAGAGGGGGTCAATCTGGGGCACATCTAGGCGGACAATACCGGCGTTTTGTCGCCGCAAATCGCGGTACAAAACGCCGCTATTTGTACTGCGATTTGCGGCGACAAAACGCCGCGATTTTGTCCACCTAGATGTGAATGGAGCCTTAGGGCCGTGATTTTAGTGCAATTTATTATGCGACAAACGCGCACCATAATTGTAGGTGTCATTCAAAGGAAAGTCATCTCAAATGTCAGGCCCCGTACACACATCCGAGAAACTCGACGGGCAAAACACATCGTTTTGCTCGTCGAGTTCCTTGTGAAGCCACTGAGGATCTCGGCGAGCCAAGTTTCCTCATTGACTAACAAGGAAATAGAGAACATGTTTTCTATTTGGCCCGACGAGATCCTCATCGGTTTCCTCGGCCAAAAGTGTACAGACGACCAGGTTTCTCGGCAGAATACGGCTCCGATCGAGTTTCTGGCTGAATTCTGCCGAGAAACTCGGTCATGTGTACGGGGCCTCAGTCTCACTACTTGTCATTCACACATCAGCGCTTTGAAATCGTGCCATCAATTAAAATTGCTGAAGTGGAAATGTAGAGAAAAGAACATGAATATTACTAATATAAGGGCTTAGTAAAACATGTTTCCTACGTATGTACACATTGCTTATGACTAACTGCCAACTGGTGCCAGCAAATCACAAATCTGCAAATCTCTAGATGGCAATACTTTGCAAGTCATTGTATTACTATATACAATAGATCTAATTAATAAATGTTATATATCTTTTTTTTAATTCTCACATAATTGTAAGTTTCATTAAAAATAGACATAACTGAAAACTATATAAGGTACAAGTGAAGCTAGATATTGCTTTTAAAAAATTCAAAGGAGGCAGCCAAGAAAAAGATGTAAAGTTGTTCATTTGCAGCCCTGGAATACAAGGTCATATTAATTATAATTTTACTTGTCTTTATAGTAAAATGCCATCCTCTGCTGTTATTTGTCAGCTGTTTTATCTCTGAGCAGAGGCTTAGCCTCTTCTTTAATCATTTATACCAAGATTGAAATGTATTAAATGGTATTGTTGCTGGAAAAGCCTCGAAACTCACTAGTTAACTCTACCTCCATCTGGCCAATAAGCACATTCCATTTTTAGCAAACTGTTTAAAAATCTAAGCTAACCAGGGTCAGGTTACATCAAACACTTCAGCAGTCTTGAAAAGCTTCAAAGTATCTGTAATGAGTTTGTAAAAAAATAAAATAAAAAATCACACACAAGTCCAAAGAGAAATAGTTATTTTTAGGTACTTCAAAGTTGACCTAACCAATTACATGATTGATAAAAAAGAAAACCATGGCAGTTGACTCAGAGTTTAGAAATCAAATGTTCATATTGCAAACACATATGAGGACCTGACATCTATTTTATAGCATAGATACTACCCAAGACCTGACAGTATGTTTATTATTAAATGGCTGAAGGCAACAGTTTATTAGCAGGAGTTCACATCCAATGACTTGATCCACACAAGTTAAAAGCAGATTGTAAATCCAGCAATATTTTACAAAGTAAATCAACTATTTAAAAAAATATTGTTCTAATCTACAATGGTAACTCAACTTTCTAAGATTTTGTACTAAATAAAGACATACTGTATTATAATTGTATAAATCTTTTGTTTACAAACTTTTATTGCAGGAGATAGAGAGCGGTACATAGTTGGTTATATATAAAGATACAGCATAATTACAAAAGATGTGGTAAGTTCTTATCAGAAACAGAAATATAATATGACACAGCAAAGCAATTGGGGTTGACAGGCTTCACTTAGAGATGGGAAAAAACCATGGAGGATCTTGAAAGAATATTGAGGGAAGCCATGTTAAAAAGAATGTGGTATAATAAAGAAATTAGTTTGTATTAAAAAAGAGATGTGAATATTCAGACCAGGGGGACCATTTATTGTTGAAAATGTGCATGGTGTTTTGTAGCGTATGGGAGATTTTTTCCATCAAATTTATCTCATTAATCCTGTGTTTGAGTGGAATTAGGAGTATTATTGGAGATTTCCATTGAGATGCAATCAGCCAGTGTATGGCTACACATAAAGTATGGATGAGTCTCATATGGCATGTGGAAAGGTCCGTGATGGGGGAGAAAAGTAAACAGTTATGTATTGTGAGGGTGATTGGGTTGTCTGAAATTTTAGAGGCAAAACTTTCAAGCTGTGACCAAACATTCTTAACCTTATCGCAAGACCAAAAAATGTGGGGGAAAGAACCCGAATCATCGCAACCTCTAAAGCATGAGGAGGGGATTGAGGGAAAAATGGCGTGGAGTTTGGTTGGGGTATAATACCATCTGATAAACACTTTTAGGGCTGTTTCCTTGATTGCAATAGATCTGGTGCATTTGTGTAAATTGGTTATACAGTTGTCCCAGTTTACTGGGGAGTACGTAAAGTTAAGGTCTTGTTCCCATTTTAGCATATATGATAATTTATTGGGCTCTGTGTTGTTAGACATGATGAAATAAAGTTCTGAGATGAAGCCTTTCATCCTGGGGGAATCGCGACAGAGTTTTTCAAAATGAGAGGGGGATTGGGTGTTTGTGGTTTTGAAGTGAGTTTCGAAAAATTGTTTGATAAGGATGAAATTATCGAATTCCGAGTCCGGAATCTGGTATTTAGCTTTCAGGGTGGAGAAGGAGATGAAGTTTGTACCTATAATTGTATAAATCTAAACACTGACTGGATGGCATTTAGTCTGCCAAAGGATTGTTTATAATAAACAGTTTATTTGGCTTTTATTTCATAATTTAATGTTTTCACTATTTTTCATCCATGTTTGCATTTCACCATTACTGATCTCCTTCAGCTTTTTTTCAGCCAATTCCTGTTCACATGCTTATCATTGCTCAGTACAGAGAAGCTAGCCTATTTGTTTTGTCTGTAATGGCATGGCTCGCCCCATCCTCCCTTTAGAAATGACAGGTTGGTGCACAGCTTTGACCAATTGCTCTATCCACTTGTTTTTTTTTTTTGTAATTGTGTTTTTGTATTGGTTAATTTTACAGAAAACACAACAGCGGTACATAAATTGAAAAAGAAAATCACAAAATGCTGAGATAATTAAACATTGAAAACAAAAACATAAAGTAAACTGAGTATTCTGCAGTCAAAACACATAACATTCAAATAGGAATCATTGTACAAGGTCTAGGTACACAGTATTGGGTAAAAAGGCTATACAGGCATACCCCACTTTTAAGTACACAATTGGGTTTATTTACTAAAGCTGGAAAGAACAAAATCAGGCTCACTTCTGCATTACGGTCTCTCTCTGTATCACACATTTGGATGATTTAAAGATTAAGGACCAAATGTTGGCCCACATCTGTAAGGAAATGGGTCTCTGCAAAAGGGTGGTCCACTTACGCATATACAAATGGGAATCTTCCGTAATCAAGGTAGTTTCATGCAGAATATGTTAAATGGAAGACACCCGGTGTAATTGGTGTGGGCCTTCATCACGCAATTCGTTGAAAAAGTGTAGGTTTGTCTAAAGTGAGAGATGGGGACTATCCACCTGGTTTTACTGCAGGAGCAAGAAGGTTGTAGTTGGGCCTCCTGGACATCCACCAGTCCTTAAGTTACCTGGAGGATGACCTGGCTCTGAATCAACCCCGTGGAATAAATATCAATGTTTCCTGGCTTAATTTTTATGCCCTGTGCTTTGTTAGTAAAAGAAAGTTAAGTTGTCATGTTTTATTCAGTGGTGTAAACTAGGAATTTGTTATTTCAAACAATCCAAAAAAACACAAAGCTTGATTGAATCTCTGTGTTCCTGTTTTAATATAAAATGAAGCCTACAAGTCTGTCTTTTTAACCTTTTTGCTACCCTACACTGTTCTACGGCTATTTCTTTGTTCTTCTAGCCTGTTACATGTTTTAGTCTACAGGGAATTGAGATCTCAAATAATGCATGAAATATCTGTTCACGGTAAACTCACTGGCACAGAGATGTCTTTATACGTGAGATGTGGCCAAACTGCTAAGTTGCCTTTTTTTGCATCGTCTACACTTTTGTTGCTTTTAATCACTATATACTGTCTTTCTTCATTTATGTAACCATATATCAGCCTGAAATAAAGTAAAGCCAGCTGTAAACGTCTATAATGTATAGTAAAATTGTTACGCATCACCTATGAGTGGTCAGATCAGATTAATGCATTTACATCAAAAGGATGAGTTGCTAGTTCTGTGTAGGATGAAGTTATAGACAGGGATGAATGAAAATAGCTGTCAATTACATAAGGAGTATTCTCTCTCTTTTTAATAATATGTAATTTCATGTTAAGGTTTTGCATGATAGCTAATCTTTTGAATCAGACAATAGATTAAAGCTTAAAGTTATACTAAAGTCATTTTTCTTGTGTTTTTAAAAATAACTAACATGTTATACTTACCTGCTTTGTTGCAGTGGTTTTGCATAGAGCAGCCCCAATCCACCTTTTTTTGGGTCCCTCTTCCGTGCTCCTGTCCCCTCCCTCCTGTTGAGTGCCCCCATAGCAAGCTGCTTGCACCCAAACTGAGCTGGAGCTCTGTTTATCCATTCAGGCACAGAGCCGTGGCTAAGCCCACCCCCCTTTCTCCTCATTGACCCACTGACTTTGACAGCAACGGTAGCCAATAGCGCTCCGCTGCTGTCTCAGCCAATCAGGAGGGAAAGTCCCAGGCAGCAACATCGCTGGATAGAGATGGGCTCAGGTAAGTATTAGGGGGGCTGGGTTGAGCTGTATAGAATGCATTAAGATAATAAAACATTTACTTTACAACCACTTTAAAGTGTTACTAAAGTATTTTTTTCCCATTAAAATAACAAACATGTTATACTCACCTGCTCTGTGCAGTTGTATTGCACAGCACGGCCCTGATCCTCCTCTTCTTGGGTCCCCCAGGGGCGATCCTGGCACCTCCCCTTCCATGTTTGTCCCCATGGAAAGCTGCTTGCTATGGAAGCAAACAGTGTCTGTGCCTTCCCGAGCTGTATATTTATGCTCTATAGACTTTCACAGTAGGACTTGCCCCCCACTTCCCCCTCATTGCATTTGGTTGAAAACAGCAGGAGCCAATGGCTTCTGCTGCTGCTCGAGTGGTGTGTGAGGAGGAAAAGTGGGGAGAAGAGATTCAGCCATGCACAGAACTGAATATATTCTCCACTCTCTAATCCTTTCACATAGGGAAAACGAGGGGGGGGGGCAGAGGAATAGAAAACATTCTTTATCTTAATGCAAGGAATGCTTTAAGGTAAAAAAATATTTTTAGCTTTAGTATCACTTTAAATACAGGTGTAGCGCTTACATTCAATGAGAAGTATTCCCTCTCCTTAGCACCAATGTAGTGGTAATCTTTAGGTGCTTCGGGGTTAACACAGGCCTTGGACCTGCCATCAAGAGTGCCAACTATGGCTGCCATTTCCACCTTCCTCCTAGATTCATAGAAGCCATACTTTAGCTTCCAGTGATGAAAAACACTCTATGAATGGAAGATAGGCAGAGAAATGAAAGGTCCACCTAAGGCCCCGTACACACGACCGAACATGTCCTCTGAAACTGGTCCGCGGACCAGTTTCAGCGGATATGTTCGGTCGTGTGTATGGCCTATCGGACAGGTTTCCAGTGGAAATTTGTCCAGCCGACCGTTTTCCAGCGGACAAAAATTTCTTAGCATGCTAAGAAACATGTTCGCTGGAAGCCTGTCCGTCGGACATGTTCGATCGTCTGTACAGACGTCACCGTACATGTCCGCTTGGCCGAAAGCCCTCGCATGCGTCAAAGTGATTCGACGCATGCGTGGAAGCATTGACCTTCCAAACCTGCGTACGTTGCTGCGTCATCGTCGCGGCGACGGCGCGGCCATGTCACCGCGTATCGCGTCCGCGCGGATTTCTGTCTGATGGTGTGTACAACCATCAGACAGAAATCTCTGAGCGGACATGTCCGATGAAAACGGTCCGGCTGACCGTTTCAGCGGACAGTCCGTCTGTGTGTACGAGGCCTAATCCATTCATAGATCGCTGTTCATTGATAGCTATAGTACAACTTCTATGAATGGAGGAAAGGTTAGAAAGCACTGATATAGTTGATATGCTTGATGAGTGCCTATGACAGGTCCAGTGACTGTATTAGATTCTGTAGCACTAGAGGATTGCCACTGCATAGGTTGAGGGAGGGGCAGAGAACTTCAGCTAAAACAGCAGCCATTTGAATTTAAGTACCGTCTCTTGTGTTGAATAAAATAAATAAATAAACTTAGGGCCCATTCATACACATGCTAAACACTCAGTTTAAGCATGCAGGCAACTGTCAGTGATCACAATGGGGGTGATCACATTGTTTCCTTTTTTTTTTTAAGTGCACAAAGTGACACGTAATTCATATTTCTGCACAGCAGTGTGGCACATTACACTGTGGCTCAGTGACGTGTGGTGCCTGTCTGTGCATTGTGATAAAATGCAGCAAGTCTGATTTATACCACATCTCACTGCACCACATCTCTGTGAATGGTGCACATAAAAAATAAAACAAGAAATTCTAGTATCATAGTGATGACTGGTAGGGTAAGATATACAGTAAGCTACCAATTCTGCACTAACTGATGTTGAAAATAAAAGATAAACATTCTTTAGTACACAGCGTTCCAGTTTTTGAATATTGATACATTTTCTGCTTTTGTGTTTTCTTTTTAAATGTCTTAAATGGATATAGGCATCCATTCCTTCACAATACCTCAGGACATACGCAATATTGACTGGATAGTTTTGGTAAATTATGCACATAAAATGTATGAACTTTTGTATCCACAGAAAAAAAGTGAGGCGGAGGTATAAAACAAGTAGAACACAATGTCAAAAACCAAATCTCTATTGCTTGAAACTGAAAAAAAAAATAAAGTTTCTCAGTGAGCATTAGAATGACTGCAGACTATTTGTCCTTGTATTTATTGTGTTTTCTTTTGAAATGCAACAATCAAGCAGTGTCTGTTGTATACTTGATAAACAATATACAGTGCCTTGAAAAGGTATTCATATTATGTGGCACATAATTGTGAAGTAGAAGGAAAAGGAAAAATGGTATTCATTTTTTTTTACAAATAAATATCTGAAAAGTGTGGCGTGCATTTGTATTCAGCCCCCTTTACACTGATACCTCTAACTAAATATAGTGGAACCAATTGCCTTCAAAAGTCACCTAATTTGTAAATTAGTCCACCTGTGTGTAATTTAATCTCAGTATAAATACAGCTGTTCTGTGAAGCCCTCAGAGGTTTGTTAGAGAACATTGGTGACCAAACCGCATCATAAAGGCCAAGGAACTCACCAGACAGGCCAGGGATAAATTATGGAGAAGTTTAAAGCGAGGTTAGATTATAAAAAAAATATCTCAAGCTTTGAATATTTAACGGAGCATTGTTTAATCCATCATCTGAAAATGGAAAGAATATGGCACAACTGCAAACCTACCTAAACATGACTGTCCATCTATACCTAGAGGCCGGTCAAGGAGCTTGTTAATCAGAGAAGAAGCCAAGACCAAAACTGTGACGGGAGTAACTTTGGGTGTGGGGCTTGTGGAACCCAGCTTACCTAGAAGAGCACTAGAAGCTCCTGGTCCAGCTTCCATGGCCCCTCCTAAGTGGTAAGTCAAGGGGGGGGGGGGGCGGGAATTCTTCCAACAGCCCTCCCTGCTGATAAGGTAGTCTATTGGTCAAATGTTGAATACCTGTGTGTTCCTTACCCCGCCCTGAATCCAAGGGACCTAGAGGCCGGACCAGGAGCTTGTTAATCAGAGAAGCAGCCAAGACCAAAACAATTTATAATTTTTCTTTCACTTCACAATTATGTTTCACTTTGTGTTGGTCTGTCACATAAAATCCCAATAAAATACATTTAGGTTTTTGTTTGTAGCATGACAAAATTTGGAAAATGTCAAGGGTTATGAATATTTTTTCAAGGCACTGTACATTAGAGTCTGGATAGGTTTGGTAAATGTGGGTATTAGCATCCAAGTAAATGGCACAGGTAAATGTTTGACACTCTGCAAATCTGTGTTGGGTTTAGTGGCACCCACTTTTGTCTCCTCAGTAAGGTACTTGGTACAATGAGTTTACTATACAGG
Source organism: Rana temporaria (assembly GCF_905171775.1). Lineage (NCBI taxonomy): Eukaryota > Metazoa > Chordata > Amphibia > Anura > Ranidae > Rana > Rana temporaria. The sequence continues at coordinate 556,754,167 of NC_053489.1, forward strand.
GAGATTGCCAACATAATATTATAAGAATCTCCACACTACAGCCCGAAGGCCAGCCAGCAGCATGGAGAGACTTCTGATGTGATGGGTGTTTCTGGTGCGAAAGGGGGGCTCTAATGCAAAAAGGTGGACTCTGATTTAAATGGGAGCTTCTAATGTAAAAGTGAGTAGGGAGGCTGATTTTTTTTTACCACAAAAATTTGCAAAATATACAAGAGGGCCTTCATACTAAAAATACTGGAAACTCATATATTATAGAAAACATAACATTTCAGCCAGTTCCAGATATTATTAGCTTCACAGATAGGCCTCTCCACCTACACAGCCATCCTAAACAGAAATGTTCTGTCCCATTTAAAGTGACCTTGCCATAGGAGAAGTACAGGGACTGCCATTCCTGGTCATCAAAACTTTTTGTGTCATAGCTACAGAATGTAATGTGACCCCGAGGGCCCTGAAGCCAAAGGATGAGAATAACAATAAGACAACTAGCATTTTCAGAATGGATGTTTCTTTCATGACAGGTTTCCTTTATAAATCCACTACAGCTTTTACTGGCCAGGTAAAATCCTGGCATGGGCTGGTGGCCAGGGAACTCTTCCTCAGTTTCCCGGCCCAAGCACCTTCCACAGCCTGTAAAATAAAATAATGGGTATTACTTTCCCAAACCAATGTCCAGGCCATCTGGGACAGTTTGACATATAAAGTATTCAAATAAATGTGCAAATTGATATAGATAGGAGATTCGACATGATGCTGACAATAGCGATCTGTGTCTATCGAACCGAATGTGCCTAACCTTAACTCTATTAGTCCAAGATTATTCTACATAGAGAGGAAAGATTCGACATAGTGATAAAAGATTCGACATTATAGAGACAGTGTTGGAATAGACCATTTGTCATGAACGACGAAGATTCGTTGGAGCAGAGAAAAACATACAATCGTCAAATCTGTCATTGAAGGCTTATGGTGTCTGTCGAAAGTTCTAAGAAGATTCGACAAGCAGCTAAATTGTACGATGCCACAATCATACACTTTCGGTCAAATGCTCTGCCCATAGGCTATTGAAGAATTTGAATGTTGGTTGTCTAGTAATAATAATTTATAAATTAAATTATTATTAGTGTCATACAACATTAGAATTCTTCTATAGCTTGTAGGCGGAACATTCAACCGGAAATGTATGATTGCGGCAGCGTACAGTTTAGCTGTTCCGTTGAATCTTCTTAGAACAGTCGACAGACACCATAAGCCTTTAATTGACAGATTCAACCTTAATTCTTTCGGATTTTCGGACGAATGCATTTTATAACGAAACAAAATAAATAAAAACGAATTTCGGGAGTAACTAAATACATTTATTTTTTGGACAAAAACGAAATTCCGATGCACATGTCTAATATTTTATAAAAATGTAATCCAGTAGGAGGGTTCTATGATTATAGCAAGATTTATATTTTTATAGCTGTGCATTTCAGATGTTTATTGTTTTTTGTAAGCAGTTAATCACAGGTGTGCATAAAGACACCATCACTAAGGTTGCATCCAATTCACATGGCAGCCTTCTCTATGGAGTAGTTTCACATATCTGTGGGCCCGTCACAGTGCATTTTTAAAAAGAGTCCAGTGCCTTTTTCAGTCCGGTTCAGATGCAGTTTTCAAGTAAAAATTCAAACCTAAATCTCACCTGAACCGATGAACAAAGCCGCACCAGACTCCTTTTAAAAATCAAGCTGAAACTGCTGCGGGCATGTATGAACCAAGCCTTAGGCAAATATAAATATGGACAATTATTCATATGTATTCACTAAAGTGTGAATAAACCCTTTGGTGGCACAAAATATAGCTTTTTAGAAATTGGTACCGAAGATAGAAAAATATCAACATACAGTATATAACAGAAAAAACAAAAAGAACTACCCTTGAGGGTGGCACTTTAAAAGTAGCACAATCCGAGTGTCAACCCCTCTCCCACATCTTTCATAACCCCAATTTCACCCCTGGCCAAAACATTAAAGCTTTTAAATGGTGGTTGGACAAGGCACTTCTTTACCTCATCGGGCCCAATCACCCTAAAATTATGTAGGCGACAGCTAGACATTCCGCCTACGGAACACTTCAGACTTCAGCAAATTCAGCACTTTCTTCATAATATCAAGAGATCAAAACCTGGTCCCTCTATTTTCACGAATTATGAAATCTGGTGTGGCCAGTCTATGGAACAGAGGGGGGGAATCTCCAGGGTATACCAGTCACTAGCTCAAACGCCCTTCAAAGCCCCATATATATCATCTTGGGAAAATGATCTCCAGATAAAATGGAACTTGGAGAAATGGCAGTCCTCCTTTTCTAGAGCCTTTAAGGGTATACAAAATGTCTCCCTTATTGAATCCAGTGTAAAAGTGATGACCAGATGGTATCTCACTCTGGCCAAATTATCCTCCATGTATCCTTCTGCGAACCCTCTATGCTTTAGAGGTTGCCAATTATCAGGGACTATGGCCCACATATGGTGGGAATGCCCCAGAATAAGGTCATTCTGGAACAGGATTTTTGCCATGATCCAAAGGGTTACATCTTTTTAAATTACCAAAGACCCGACAATTGCTCTCCTGAATGCTAATCTCCCTGGGACATCTAAATTCACTCGTAAATTGATTCATTTCAAGCTGCTAGGGGCAAAACTGACAATAGCTGAAGCATGGAAACAACCCAGGGTTTCCCTCTTGGCTACCAAATGGAAGATCTTGTGGATTATGTCCCAGGAGAAACTCACTAGTATTCTCCTTGACAGAACCAAGGACTTTGAAGCCACCTGGGAAGCCTGGGCTAAATATATGTGCGTAGCTCTCATTCCTGGGGTACAAGCTTAAGGATCGTTAGTACCCGGTCCCGTTCGGCTGGTTGGCTTTTTCCTCTCCTCTTCTCCTTCTCTTTTCCTTCTCTTTCTCTTCTTTTTCTGCTCTTCCCTCCCATTTCTCTTATTTGGCATACACTTGACACCTTCGCCGCAGCACAGGAATTCCAGTGATGCACCAGATTTTGTAAGGTCTATGCTGCGGTTCCCCACCCGGGGGGAATTGAGGTCTCAGTTTTGTCACTTCCTTCCCGGCAGCCTAGGTTGTCGGGAGCGTTTAGTCGGCTTGTGCTGAGGGGGGGGGTCTGGGGGGTTCTCCCTGGGCACAGCATGTTCCCCCACAGGGGTGCCCGGAGTATTCTCCCGATTTCCTCTGAGGCGTGCCCTTAGCACTAGAGCCTCTTTAGTCAATTATTTGATGGTTTTTCAATTGTTTTTTTCCCGGGTCATAACTTTTCTCTGATTATATTACGTTTGTTTTAGATTTTGCATATTGAAAAATCGTGTATGCATTTTGTATTATTTAATTTTCTTTGGAAAATAAAAAAACCTTTTGAATGTAAAAGTAACACAAACAAATGGGGCCAGATTCACAGAGATCGGCGTATCTCTGTGCGGGCGTAGCGCATCACATATGCGCTATGCCGACGTAACATAGAGAGGCAAGTACAGTATTCACAAAGCACTTGCTCCCTAAGTTACGACAGCGTAGTGTAAATGGGCCGACGTAAGCCCGCCTAATTCAAAGTAGGCTGGTAGTGGGCGTGTTGTATTGAAATGAATCGTGACCCCATTTAAATGAAGCGCCGAACGAACGGCGCATGCGTGCACATGCTCAGAATCACGTTGAATTTACGCCATAGGATACGACGGCTCAATGGCAACGACGTGAACGTAACCTACGCCCAGCCCCATTCACGTACGACTTACGTAAACAACGTAAAATCCTACGGCTGTTCCGTCGTCCATACCTTTGCATTGGCTGCGCCACCTATAGAGGTGTTTTATCTTTACATCGGACGTATGCCTTACGTAAACGGCGTAGCTTACTGCGACGGGCGCAAGTACGTTCGTGAATCGGCGTATCTAGCTCATTTACATATTCAACGCGTAAATCAACGCAAGCGCCCCTTGCGGCCAGCGTAAATATGCACCGAAGATACGACGGCGTAGGAGACTTACGTCGGTCGTATCTTGGCAAAATTCAGGCGTATCTCATTTAAAGAATCAGCGCATAGATACGACGGTGCACATTTGGTTTCACGACGGCGTATCAGTAGATACGCCGGTGTAAGTCTCTGTGAATCTGGCCCATGGAGTATAGAAAAATAAGTATTAATTTATTGAGTATAAAGAAAAAGACACAATAGTGTCATTTAAGCAATAAAAGGCCACATATGAGTGGCATACAAATCCAGCTTATATACAGTAATAAACAAACATAAGACCACTCTTAGTCTAAGAGCCGGTTCACACTTAGGCGGCACGACGTCGGGGGCGACACCGGAAGGCGTCCTAAAGACTTTTTCAGAGGCGATCTGCAAAATGACCTCTGTAAAGAAGTCAATGCAGGTTGCCCCGAGCCGCCCCCGAAGTCGTACAAGAACCCCTCAAGGGGGTTCTTTTTGTTTTTTCTATATTCATCAGGGATGTGGTGACAAACATTTACACTTTCAGGATTGTGGGGTTCTTTTCTCCTATACAGTATATCACAGTGTTGATTGGCTCCAGATGGCCATATGTGATTGACTATAAGTGGTTTCTCCATGGCACATCAGTCATGGTAAAATAGGAGAATTGTAGAGTTCCCTTGGTAAGTATGTTTGATAGTACACATCTATAGTTCCAGTCAAGCTTTAGACAGCTGAGATATGTGCTTAAACCTGCATTAGCTTGCAAGTATTATCATACAGGAAAATGCACTACTGCTGGGTGTTAAATTATATCTCAGCGTGTATTATAGGCAAATACGACAACTGAAATTTAAGTATGCAGCTCTTAAAATATGCACAATTCATTTAGATATACTGTATGTTGCACCAAACTCAAATTTTTATTATTCAGAATAGTAATTGATAATATGAGCTGTATATGATATTAAGACTGGTATATTAAAGCGGAAATACACTGCATCTGAGCACCACACACCAAAAAGCTATTTAATTTTTTTTAATATTCAAAGCAAACTCCCTCATCCATCTATGTATCCATGCTTTATTTTGTTGAGAAATCACTTTGAAAAACACCTTTCTAGCATTTCTTGCCGTGGCCATCTTGAGGAAGGGCAGATGATTCATGTAGAATTTTCTTCCTGGAATCCATCTGTCCTTAGCTCCGGTGTGCAGGAAGGAATGTATGCTTACATCCTCCCCTCGTCCAGATGAAAGAAAAAAAATGCTCATGAAGACTCCTGGGATGTATGAAATCATGTTGGCCTAGGCCAGAAAGCACTTGAATTAAAAAAAAAAATATATAGATTAAAACAAATAAAGATAATATTCCTTTCTATCTATTTACTAATGCTACTGTAGCAGCATAATGATTAAAAATAGGTACTGTTGATTAGGAAAGTTTATTTCTGCTTTAATACAGTCCCCAGAAGCTTTCAATGGTTCCCCCTGCTGACCTCACATCAGTGATTTTCACTGGCAGCAGGAGGAACCACTGAGGCCCCATACACACGACCGGAGCTGGATTCTGCCGAGAAACTCGGTCGTGTGTACACTTTTCACCGAGGAAGCCGACGAGGAACTCGTCGGGCCAAATAGAGAACATGTTCTCTATTTCCTCGTTGTTCAATGAGGAAAGTTGGCCCGCCGAGATCCTCGGCGGCTTCAACACAGAAATCGACGAGGAACTCGATGTGTTTGGAACGTCGAGTTCCTCGGACGTGTGTACGGGGCATCAGATCTGTAAGGAACCATGAAAATCAACAATACAGTACCAAAGTTTTGGTTTCCCAGCAGACTTTAGAAGACCAGTTCTAGTGTTTGGAGAGGTGTGCAGTGGATCGACCAGTGGAAGAAGTTTATATTTAATAATTTCTTTAATCAGTCCTAAGACTCCCTGGCCAATCGGGTCTCAGGACCCACTTCCTGATTGGCCGAGAGGAGAATCAGGAAGACATTAGTGAAGATTAATTTGCTAATGTCACACAATTGGGAGGGCTCAGGGTGCAATGCTCTGTGCCCCGAGTCCACCCTTTTTGAAGCAAATTAGAACCTCAGGCTCTAATCATGTGCTTCAAAAAATAAAAATAAATATTGAAATCCCAGATTTAGGGGCCGGGTGCATGGATTATGGGGGTGGTGCGCCTGCGCCACTAATGGAGCGGCCACCACTGCTCTAATGTCACCATTGGGCAGTCAGTCCCCGAGGGGCAGCCAAGTGTAAATTTGGTGCAGAAGTTTAGCAGCACAATTTGGTATGCTGTCTGTCATCAGTGCCCTATTGTGCCATCTGCTTACACTCGATCACTATTCAAAGTGAAAAAGGCAGGCCATTACAGGAGAGGACATTGGAGGGGAAAGGATTACTACAGGAAAGGACATTGGAGAGAGAAGTGTGACAGTACTGAAGGGGACACTGGAAGGGAAAAAGGTGCAGTCCATGGAAAAGAACACTGGAGTGGAGCAGTACAGGAGAGGATATCAGAGAGAGAAGAGAAGAAGTACAGTTGAGGACAATGGAGGATTAGAGGAGCAGTATGGGATAGCAGGACAGAAGAGCACATTGGAGTGGGGGATGGTCAGTATGTGAGAAGACTGTGGAAAGAGCAGTACAAAAGAGGATATTGAAGAGGGGAGAAAGGCAGTACATGAGAGTATATTTGAGGGGGAAGAGGGCCAGTTCAGGAGAGGACATTAGAGGAAAGACTAGGTAGAGTCCAAGGTAGAGTAGAGGCAAGGCAAGTAAAGGGAGGTATGGGGCAGCACCAGGAATACACTGATAGGGTAAAGGAGGGAAATTATGTGGAGAGAAGATGAAAGTGAAGGTGAGCATTGTAAAGTATAGGGGGGCACAGATGGGGGCACAGATGGGGAAGAGAATGGCAGTATGGGGGAATACATGGCAATGTTCTACATAACGCTGATCTCCCTTCACAGCTGGCAATTTTATTGTATTAAAATATTATTGAAATAATGCATGGTTCAACCTAGTAACATGTAGTATGATGCAATTATAATGATATCATATATCTACTTGGTGTAAAACATGGATCTCATCTCCCTCCTTTGGTATGCAGAATGACTTAAGTTAGAAAACATCTCATTATCTTTGTTAGCTGCATACTTGTGCCAGTCTCTACCTAAACTTTGATAACCTCTTGCACAGGTTTATCTGCTGTTTAACTGTGTTATCTGCAAATTACTTATTATTCCAGTCTAAGATGATTTCATAGAATGCCTATTTGTAACTATTCATGAGTAAGCCCAAGGTTGTGTTTCCTTCACTCTGTAAAAACATATATTATGTGTTGTTTCGGGTGAAGATATAGGTTTGTCTCTTCATTACCTCATCCTTGTTGGTCTCCTGTGCCTTGATCAGGATTCAGTGCAGGTAAATGTGCGATTCTGCTTCCTGCATTCTGTAGAGAGCACACTGCTGTCAATAATTCTTCCACTGACTTGGAAAAAAGTAACTGGACCACAGACACTACTGAGGCTCAGCAGAGGTGCTTAACCATTTCAGCCCCGGAATAATTTACCCCCTTCCTTACCAGAGCACTTTTTGCGATTTGGCACTGCGCCACTTTAACTGACAATTGCGCGGTCGTGAGACGTTGCTCCCAAACAAAATGTACATCTTTTTTTTCCCAAAAATAGAGCTTTCTTTTCGTGGTATTTGATCAGCTCTGCGGTTTTTATTTTTTTGCGCTATAAACAAAAATAGAGCGACAATTTTGAAAAAAAAAGCAATATTTTGTACTTTTTGCTATAATAAATATTCCCAAAACATCTATAAAAAAAATATTTTTTCCAGTTTAGGCGTATATGTATTCTTCTACATATTTTTGGTAAAAACAATCGCAATAAGCGTATATTGATTGGTTTGTGCAAAAGTTATAGCGTCTACAAAATAGGGGATAGATTTATTGCATTTTTTTTTTTACTGGTAATGGCGGCAAACTGCGATTTTTATTGTGACCGTGAGATTGCAACGACATATCGGACACTTTTGACACATTTTTGGGACCATTTACATTTATACAACGATTAGTGCTATAAAACTGATTACTGTGTAAATGTTACTGGCAGGGAAAGAGTTAACACTAGGGGGTGCTGAAGGGGTTAAGTATGTTCCCCAGTAAGTGATTCTAACTGTAGGGGGAGAGGACTCACAAGGGGAGGAGACCGATCTGTGTTCCTCTGTACTGGGAACACAACATCGGTCTCCTTACCTCTGACAGGACATGGATCTGTGTGAGGTCCTGCTGTGATTGCGGTCAATCGCGAGGCGGACATCGTGACCGTCAGGCACGCGCACCGGGTCCCGAGCAATGCCCCGGAGATCCCATTTGTGGACATCATATGACTATAGGCGGGTAAGGAAGTGGTTAACTAGTGGATGCTTTGCAAAACAGTGGTGGGGGGCTGCATGCAATCATGTTAATATGCGTTTTTAATTTTTTCTTTTTTTTAACATTTTCAAACGGTATGTCTAATAAAGACAAATAAATAAGGTACAGTTACACACATTAATAAAATAAAATCATACTGGATATCTATACTGATTTGGACTAGGTAATGTGTTAGGAACGAAAGGATGTAACATCATTTGATGGAAATGAAAATGATCAACCTACAGAGGGCTGAATTCAAAGACACCCTGAAAATACTAATCTTTTCTGACAGTTTTATTACTAGTTTTCCATCAGTAGGACCGGTATCTGTTCCTTTGTGCAAGGCTGAACAGGATGAGCACTGCCAGAGTCCTACAAATTGACCTCCAGCAGGCCACTGGTGTGAATGTCTCTGACCAAACAATCAGAAACAGACTTCATGGGGGCAGCCTGAGGGCCCAATATCCTCTAGTCAGCCCTTTGCTCACTGCTCGATTAGCATTTGCCATTGAACACTAGAGATGGCAGGTCCACCATTGGCGCCCTGTGATTTTTACAGATGGGGCAGGTTCACCTTGAGCACATGTGACAGACGTGAAAGGGTCTGAGGAAGCTATGGAGAATGTTATGCTGCTTGTAACATCATTCAGCATGACCAGTTTGGTGGTGGGTCAGTGATGGTCTGGGGAGACATATCCAGGGAGGTGCATTTAGACCTCTACAGGCTAGACAATGGCTGGCACCCTGACTGCCACTAGGTATTGGGATGAAATCCTTGGACCCACTGTCAGACCCTACGCTGGTGCAGTAAGTCCTGGGTTCCTCCTGGTGAACGACAATGCTGGCCTAATGTGGTGAGAGTATGGCAGCCAGTTGGGTGAAGGAGTATGCAGCCTGGAGGATGAAGGAATTGATACCATTAAATGGCCCCCACGCTCGCCTGACCTAAATCCAAAAGGACACCTCTGGGACAATATGTTTCGGCCCATCCTGTGCCGCCAGGTTGCACCTCAGTCTGTTCAGGAGCTCAGTGATGCTCTGGTCCAAATCTGGGAGGAAATACCCCAGAACACCATCTATTGTCTCATTAGGAGCATGCCCCAACATTGTCAGGCATGCATACAAGCACGCAGGGGCCATACAAACTACTAAGTACCATGTTGAGTTGCTGCAATGAAATTTCAGCAAAATGGACTAGCCTGCTGCATAATTTTTTTCACTTTCATTTTCAAGGTGTCTTTGAATTCAGCCATCTGTAGGTTGAGTATTTTCACTTTTATCAAACGAAGTGGCATCCTTTCATTCCTTACACGTTACCCAGTCCATATCAGTATTGATTTCCAGACCAGCATGATATTTTTCCCCATTGAGATCTGATGTGTTTTCAAAGTGTTCCTTACATTTTTTTGAGTAGTGTAGTTATATACAGTATATATATAATATATGTATACAGGGCTTTTTTTCTCAAACATTAGGTGCTGGAACTTGACCACAGCCCCACAAACCACCCCCCCTCCCCCACACACACCCTCCACATTTCATCAAATCAACACAGAAACCAGACTTATGTGTTTACAAGTGATTGTGGTGAGCAGGCACCAAAGGGTCTAAGCCAGAGGTGGTGGAACTGAGTTCCAAGTTATTCCTGAAAATAAGCCCTATATATAGATATAGATATAGATAGATATATCTATATCTATAGATAGATATAGATATCTATCTATATCTATCTATACCTATCTATCTATATATATATATATATATATATATATATATATATAGATAGATAGATACATAGATATAGATACATATATAGATATATATATATATATATATATATATATATATATATATATATATATATATATATATATATATATATATATAATGTTTTCTCTGATCTCCTAGATTGGGATAGAAAGTGAAAGGAAATATCTCCAGTGGGACACAAATGGCAAAAAAATAAACTGACAGGGGTTATAAGCCTCCCTTATTCTATCAATTTTTTTTTTACTTTAAACAACAGTTATGCTTACATACTTATATGATTTAATCTGTGCCAAGTTCCCACTATAGAGCCCACTGGTACAATAAATGATAAACACATCAATGTATCAGTGTTGCCAACCTACCAGATTGAAATTTACTGGCACGACACCCGAAATTTACTGGCGCAGCCACGTTTTTACTGGCATTTCACAAAAGTTGCTAAATTACATTTGTAGGCGCAACTTTCAGTATTTAGGCTACACACAAGTATGCTAGGCAAATAGCAATGTGATTTAAGGTAGATATTAAGGTAAAAAAAGAAAGATTTTTGTTATTTTCGATATAATAAGGGCAAATTACCCCCTGCCTCCATCCCCCTCTGCTACCAACATCCCCTGCCTCCACCCCCCTCTGCCACCAACTCCCCCTGCCTTCACCCTCCTCTGCAGTGCCACAATCTCTCCCTGCCTCCAATCACCCCCTGCCTCCAATCACCCCCTGCCTCTAATCACCCCCTGCCTCCAATCTCCCCCTGCCTACAATTACCCCCTGCCTCTAATCTCTCCCAGGCCCCCTGCCTCATGTGCAGTTCCAAGTCAAACCGATCTCGGCTATTTTTACTGGCACATTCCCGCAACTACGGATATTTACGGACAGGGAAAAAAGTGCCCGTTTTTATGGACTGTCCGTAAAAATACGTACGGTTGGCAACACTGCAATGTATCCAGTTTTTCATGGGAAAAAATTGTTAATACCTTTTTAAATGTGACAATCATACAGTACCACTCTTAATTTGGCTTGGTATCGGTCTCCTATCATTCCTTGCACAGCAGAGATAAACAGAAACAGAGAGGAGTCTTCTGCTCCTTTACTTCTTACAGTTACAGGCTGGGCGTTGGGGGTAATTTTTAGGAACAGGTGAACAGAAATACAAATCCTTTGGCAGATTAGAACTCTTGCAACTACATTTCAACTGTGTGTTTAGTTGTTTATCTAAAACCCATCTTTAAAAAGAGAGTGCTCATGCACAGATTTTTAAATAGCCATATTGTACATGGGTGACTTTATATTGCAGCTTTTATCAGGTTTATTATAGTGGTAATTTGTTCTGTTCTTGTTTTTGTTTTTTTGTTTTTTACAGATGATCACTCATATCAACCAGTAAAATTTTAAAAAGTTGAAATTCTGAAAATAAAGAACATACAGCAGAAAAGTAAAAAAGTGAACTTTGGCTTTAAGAGGTTGTGTGACACTGAAAAGTCCTTTTACTTAACTATTTTCCTGCTGTTTCAGCGGGTCATCACTGCCGATACATCATCAAAATGGATTTTAAATATTTATTAGGTAGAAGAAATCTGAATTATTAGGGTCTTTCGATTTACATTTAATCTTTACCTCCTTTATTACTTTTAATTTACCATGTAGGAAATATGAGAGAACAGTTCATTATTGGATGATCATTCACCAATTGAAAAGAATGTAAGGCATTTTATCAAAGACACACTCTGAAGTTCAAAAGTTGGAGAAGCTGCTGGATTCCCCTCTATTGCTCTAAGACTCCAGAAGAGCCGGTCAATATTATTCAGAATTAACATTTTATCTGTTACCACCTATCAGCTTGGCAAATATTCTACATTTTTCTTTTAAGTTACTGATGTTATTATGTTACCCTTCTTTGTATAAAGAGCTAGTAGGATTTTTCAGGCATAAATACCTTCATTTTTTCGTTAGATTCAAGCAAACCTTCTAATTCATAAAATAAATACAGAGCACAAGTGCAGGAAGAGAGGAAAAAGCAGAGCAACGAAACAGAACTTAGACAGTTTCACTGCCTCTTTTCCAAACTTTGAGGACACATTACTCCATAGTGTATGCATCTACAGGTCAGGAAAGGTTTTTATTTTTTAACAATTATGATGTAAAACAGTATATTCTAAGCTTGCAAATTAAAAAATACGAAGATTAAACCAATAAAATACATACCAGCATTGTCTGATAAATGTCAGGGGATAATTGGACTTGAGGACAGGTGGAGTCTGTCCTCTAAAGCAGCTTCTAGGACTCATTTACAAAAGCAGAGGGTGGAAAAAGCAGGCAGCTGTGTCGCAGTTTTACCATCTCCCTAGATGGCCATGCAGCCGCTCAGGACTGTACACATGGCGATGCTGTGACACAAAAGTTAAACAGCATGCAAATTTATGGGGGAACCCCAAAAATACCCCACAACTACAGGTAGTACATACAAATGAGGGACAGTGGGGTGGTATTTATAAGGCTAAATCATATGTTGCCTCTTCACCTCCTGTTACACACCTCTGCTAAGTGAACCACTGTGGATCGCGTTCAGAGGAGCTACAAGGACTGCCGCACATGTGAACACGCACAGGTGAACAAGTCGATCTGCTGGCCCTAAGTGCCGGTATTTTAAAATGTGAACATCGGCTATTAATTAACACATACTAGATATTGCATAGCTACCTGCTTTTTGGCCAGATCTGTGATGGCAGCACCTATTAGAGGGTAGTTTTCCAGCACCAACTTTTTATGTGACTCTGGGCTTTCATTTGGCCAAGTGGCAACAGCTGCAAAGGAAGCTGATACTAAAAGACGTGAATCTGCAGCTATTATGAAAGGGACATTTGGGTGAACTTGCTCCCCAGGCTAAAGGCTTCTGGGTCCCAGAGAACATCACATCCCCTAACTCCGAGCATGCAATACAAATAATGACTTTCTAAAAGGTAGAGTTTAGGCATGTCCCCAGGCCACTATAGTGGCTCATAAAAGGTCCCCTGATGACCACACTGTGTCTACATGGGTACCAGGCCAGTTACAATGTTGTTGGAGTCAAAGGGGTTGATTTACTAAAGGCAAATAGGCTTTTAAGTTTGTAAGGGAATTTGCCCCAGAGCTTAGTGAATGTGGTGAAGTTTCACTTTGTAAAGAATACCCAATCACTTGCAATTAAAAAAATAAAAAAAAAGGTGTTTTTGCTTGCACATGATTGGATGATGGAAGTCAGCGGAGCTTCACCTAATTCAATAAGCCTTTGCAAAGTACAAATTCTCTTGTAAAGTGCACAGCCAACTTGCCCTTAGTAAATTAACCCTATGGTGTCTAATGATTACTGTGCTTACAGCAACCAAGCAGAAAAATGGAGCTATGTGATTATTGATTACCGCTATGCCTGGCTTTACAGCCATAATTTCTGAACATTATACCCCCAACAATGCCTACGAGATCCAGGGGTGAGAGGCTGTATGTATGACTGCTGTGTGCATAGGGAGAACAATATATTTGGCTGATGTAAGGATGAGAACAGTATATGTGACTGATTTGAGGGTGAGAACTATGGCCATGACTGCTGTGGGTGTGAAACCTGTATATATGGCAGCTGTTGGACATCAGATTTTTAATTGATGCCTAGATTTTGGGCACATTTGTCCAAGTCTGCATTGATTCTGAAAATGACTAGTTGTATTGTCATAAAGAACAATGGTCCTCCTGTTAAGGCATTTTATATGTGCTTGGCACACTAGACATGTATTTACAGATTTTTACTAATTTCACAGTTTACAGTAAATACATCTTCTCTTTTCAGTTACTATAAAAAGCGCTTTATTATGTGCATTTTAATAAGACACTTTTCTTGTATTCTTTTTCTTTTTTTTGATAGTCACTCATTGATCTGCTTTTTGGCTAAAAGCCCTTTTATGATTCAGTGAATGAACAATTTCACTTTGACTCAGAATTTAGTGGCAAAATATGTGTGTTTGATGATCAGCTAATAGCAGACAGCCCGAAGGCTCAGAGGGGTTGACCCAGCGAGGGCGGCTGAAGCATAATATATTGACCCCGTACACTTCATAAAGTCTTGTCTGGAATTGAAAAGCTGTTATAGGACTGAGATGTTTTCACATATCGATTGGAAACTATGATCTAAATAAGGTCTTATGGATGATACAAGGAAAAAAAGTTGATTTCTGTCAAACATCCCTGCAAACTGACAGCTTAATACACATTATCCTGTATGAGACTTTTTTCCCATGGCTACTGGTAAGGTTGCTGTTGAAAGTTTTTGGTAAACTCCATTTAAGCTCAACTTTAGGCAGACAATAACGCGATTAAAACAGTGACAGATTCCTAAAAGAATAAAGTTATATGTATTTTAAAAGTAACTCTGCTACTAAAAGAAAAACAAAATTGTGAAGATTTGTGAGGCCTCGTACACACGACCGAACATGTCCGCTGAAACTGGTCCGCGGACCAGTTTCAGCAGACATGTTCGGTCGTATGTAGGGCCGAGCGGACAATTTTCCACCCGACTGGACAGGTTTCCAGCGGACAAATGTTTCTTAGCAAGCTAAGAAACATGTCCGCTGGAAGCATGTCCGTCGGACATGTCCGATGGTCAGTACGACTCATCGGACATGTCCGCTGGGCCGAGAACCCGCGCATGGCGTCGAAGTATTAAACTTCCAGGTTCGCGCACGTTGCCGTCACGTCGCCGCGCCGTCACCGCGTATTCTGTCCGCGCGGAATTTGGTCTGATGGTGTGTACAGCCATCAGACCAAATTCTCACAGCGGACATGTCCGGCGGACCGTTTTCATCGGACAGTCCCGTCGTCTGTACGAGGCCTTACAGTAAACTTGCCTATCCTGGCACCTGTTTGTGAAATCTTCAGTCTGTTTCAAATCGCTGTCCAAAATATCAGTCACCTGTCCCATGTAGGCATCCGATTCCCCCAAAACTATTTTTAGATGTGAAGATTTATTGGTCAGCTTTGCTCTGCAACATAACAGAGATTTCACAAATCCACTTGCTTCCTTGTGGTCCAGGAAGTAACGGAAAACCTTTCTATGGGCCATAGACCAAAAAAAAAAAACCCTACCAAGGATTTTAACCTTCATGTGCTCTACTGAAAACGAAGAAAAGTTTTGTCTATCGAAACACTTTAGGCTGGGTTTACACAAATTTTGGGCTGATTTTTTACCTCAAACGGACCAAAAGACGCAAAGGTCTCCTGTGCAATTCGCACCGGAGCCACTGCATAGATGTGTGAACCAGCTCTATATGCGAATTGGATGTAGAGAAACCTGCATCCAATTTGCAAAAGTGTAAACCCAGCCTTAAAGAGAATTTGTAACTACATCCTACAGGTCTCCAAACTTTGGCCCTCCAGCTGTTAAGATGTACCATCATGCCTCCCTCGGGGAAAGTCATTTAGTGGTCCCTATAGTGCTCTCTGCTGCAATGAGCTTAAAGGGTTACTAAAGGAAAAAAAAATGTCTTTAAAATAACAAACATGTTATACTTACCTCCACTGTGCAGTTGGTTTTGCACAGAGTGGCCCCTTTCTACGTCTTCTGGGGTCCCTCGGCGGCTGTCTCTGGTCCTCCCCGCAAGAACTCACCACATTCATGCGGGAGAGCTTGCATGGTGATGAGTCCTTGCGGGCGTGCTCCCGTGATACAGCGAGCGGCCATAGCCGCTCACTGTATCACTCGGCCCGCCCCTCGGCGCGACGCATCACTGGATGTGATTGACAGCCGCGCCAGCCAATGGCTGGGCTGCTCTCAATCCATCTGCTCTAGCCAATCAGCGGCCAGGCTGAGTGGCAAAGAGGAACTCGGGACCAAGTGCGGGACTTTCGACGGGTCAGGTAAGTAAAACGGGGGCTCGTGGCATCATCAGATGTTTTTTCACCTTAATGCATAGATTGCATTAAGGTGAAAAAAAAAATCCTTTACAACTCCTTTAAATGCTTAAAGCGTTCCAGCCCCTAAAAATAAATAAAAAATAATAGTCAGCAGCTAAAAATAATGTAGCCGCTGATATTTAATATAATGACACTCACCTGTGCAGGGATCCCGCAATGTCGGCATCCCGAAGCCGATCGGCTCAGGTGCAGGTACCGCTGGTTTCCTACTGCACATGCGCAGGCCCCCTTGTATTCTGAAACACACACAGGTCCCAGAAGGCAGCGGGTGGGAGGAGGAAAGGGCCGATCCAGTTGAAAAAATGATGTACCTCGCCATGGCGGTGTTAGGACAGAAGTACACATTTATACACTTCAAATGGTACAAAACAAATAGGAAAAAAAAATCAAAAACAAGTCTTTTGTTTAAGACAACGTTGTATTTTTGTCTGGAACTCCGCTTTAAGCACAGCAGCACCATAACAGGGTTCCTATGGGCAACATAGTCTAGCTCAGACTGGACAATGAAGGCTTTTCTTTAGTAAGGCAAGTCATACATGAGTCATTATTTTTATTTTATTTTTGATCAGTGGGTTTAAGGAAATGACTCGATTCCCTCATCCACTCACTAGTTGTGAATAGGGGAATCCCTCCCGCTGAACCTTTGTATCCTGACAGTTGGGAGACTTCCCAGCCATGAGAATAGATGGATCAGCACTGCCAGATATAGCCAGTGGCACTGATCAAGAGACTATTTTCCAACAGGCTGGTTGTATGCAAGTTGATTAATTGATTAACTAGTGTACAACCAGGCTGCCAATACTTGATCGAAATTCATCCAGTCCCTCCTGAACCAGCTGAATTTTGATCCACGTATGGCTGACTTTAGGTCGTTCTTTTGCATTCTTAACTTTTAAGCATGTTCCTCACAGCTCTATCAAAGCAATGATTGGCTAAAGCCAGCAATAGATGGTTCGAATCTTGGCCAGTTCAGCAGGGACCAGCCAAGATTCAATCCATCTATGGTTACAGGAAAGAAAGCTGCATAATCTATGGCCTGTCCCATTCCCATGTAGGCAGTTCTGCTGTACATCGGATTACAGGACACAAATACTAGTTCAAAAAATATGAATTTACTTTTGCTAGTTCTGTGTAAAAATATGTTAAACTAGTTAAGCGTGACTAAATAACTGGATTAAATGTTGTTGTTTTTCTAACATCTGCCTCGAGTTTAGATTTAACACAAACTTGAAAGTGAATCAGCTTTGCATGTGTCAAATTTCAATAATGACTCACAATTATGCAGCGAGTATGGGGATTCAGTAATTAATTCTAAATACTTGTATAAAATACGCCTACTGCGAGAGTATGTATTCACTAGGAGCTGACAGTGTAAAGTGGGATGAACTGTAGTCCTATGATTAGCACGTCTCATTACTGCGGAGTAAAACCCACCAGTCATAAGTAGTGCAAACAGGGGGGAGGGGGGAGGTTTGCCTTGCACCAGGCCTCTGACTCGCTAAATCAATCTCTAAATGTGTTCAGAAGTGCAGAGAATTTCTTTCACCTCTTGGCACTGTACAGAACAGCTGGGAAGTGAAGGAAAGCTATTTCACGCAGGGGAGGCGTGGGTTAATTTTAAAGTATAACTAAAGGCAAAACTTTTTTAACGTTTTAAACAGAATGGCCCAGATTCTCAAAGGGCTTATGATGGCGCAACGCCATGTACGCCGTCGTAAGTCCTAATCTGGTCCCGTCGTATCTATGCGACTGATTCTTAGAATCAGTTACACATAGATAACCATTAGATCCGACAGGTGTAAGGCTTTCTACGCTGTCGGATCTTAAATGCAATTTTTTTTTTTGTCGCTAGGTGCCGCCTCCGTCGTTTTCCCCGTCGAGTATGCAAATTAGCAAAATACACAAATTCCCGAACATACGCGCGGTCGACGCAGTGAAGTAACGACGTTTACGTTAGATTTGCGCCGCGTAAAGTTGCCCCTGCTATATGAGGGGCAACCAATGTTAAGTATGGCCGTCGTTCCCGCGTCGAAATTTTAAAATTTACGTCGTTTGCGTAAGTCGTCCGTGAATGGGGCTGGACACCATTTACGTTCACGTCGAAACCAATGACGTCCTTGCGACATCATTTGGAGCAATGCACCCTGGGATATTTTCCAGACGGCGCATGCGCAGTACGTTCAGAGCGGGAAGGCGCCTAATTTAAATGCTCCACGCCCCTTACCCGGCTAATTTGAATTAGGCGGGCTTGCGCCGGGTGATTTACGCTACGCCGCCGCAACTTTACAGGCAAGTTCTTTGAGAATAAAGCACTTGCCTGTAAAACTTGCGGCTGCGTAACGTAAATCAGATATGTTACGCCCGCCCAGTTTTGCGCAATTGTATGAGAATCTGGGCCAATGTATATAAAATAAAACCCGCTCTATTTGTCCTGTTTACTGTTATCATCAAGCAACAGAAAAAGAAAATCCAGAATTTTGGGTTATCCTCGGAACAATATTAGAAGGGAAATATTCCAATGGGAATACTAGTTCTTTTTTCAAAAAAGTATTTTTTTATTTACAGTTCAAAAAATAAAAAAAACACAGAGGTGATCAAATACCACCAAAAGAAAGCTTTATTTGCAGGGAAAAAAAGACACAAATGTTATTTGGGTATAGATTGGCAAGATTGCACAATTGTCAGTTAAACTAAAGCAGTGCCAATACCGCAAAAAATGGCCTGGTCATGAAGGGGGGTACACCTTCCGGAGGTCAAGTGGTTAAAGGACCTCTTTACCTCTTTTCTATATCAACGCTCTTTTGCACGCTGAGAAAACTACAACAACCATTTACTTACTACATATTTGCCTGAAAAGCACATAAGAATGCTAAAAAAAACAGTATCTAGATAGGCATGTATCAGCCAACCAGTTAAAACCAAAATTTGTGTCAGGATTGGGATGATGTTTTTTTCACTGTGTATATGTATACAAGGAAAATAGTATTTGATGGTGCAGACACAGGGCAACAATCTCCCTCTGTCCCACCAAAGAATCTCCGCTGAAGACTTAGAATAGGAGCTTCTTCCAGCTAATATAATAAAGCATTCCAGTGACGGTGCATCCTCCCCTTCTTTCCTCCCCCCCCCCTTTATGCCCAATGGATAGATTCATGCATTGCATTCATGCATTGCATGAATCTATCCATGGCGGCCACTGCCACCCCCTATTCAGGCACCCCGCCCCTTTTCGGGCACCTGAATTAGAGCGGCGGGGCTGTTTTTGAAGCACCTTATACCATAGGCTCTAATAGGCATCAAAGGTAAACAGCGAACGCCTTGCTTGGTGCTCGCAGTTCACTCAGCTGTGTTAGAAAAGCAAATTAATATTTGCTTTCCTAACACTGAACAGTCTCTCCGCCAATCAGGTGCTAGGGTCTGTTACCTGTCACCTGATTGGCTGAAACGACAGGCGCCACTATTGGACGCCTATCAGGAGGAGAGGACGGGAGATGAGGATGGCAGGAGACGCATGGAGGACCCCGCTCATCAGCATCACCCGCTGCCCCACTGAGACGGGGTAGGTTCCGGGAAGATGGAGAGCGGGCGGGGGTCACACTGGCGGCATTCAAGGGCACACTGGCAGCATATGATGGGCACACTGACAGCATTTGATGGGCACAGTGGCAGCGTTTGATAGGGAGAGTGCCAGCGTTTGATGTCACAGTGGCAGCGTTTGGCACAGTGGCTATGTTTGGCATAGTGGCAGCGTTTGGCACAGTGGCTGTGTTTGATGGGCACAGTGGCAGCATTTGATGGCACAGTGGCAGTGTTTTATGGCACATTGGCAGCATTTGATGGCACATTGGCAGCATTTGATGGGCACAGTGGCAGCGTGTGATGGCACTGTGGCTGCGTTTGATGGCACAGTGGCTGCAATTGATGTTTTTTTTTTTTTTTTCAGTTTGTTTGTGCACCCCCCCCCCCAAAAAATATATATATATATATATATATTTGAGCACCAGCCGACATTGGTGAATACCATACCATGCCAAGTATATCTAACTAACATTATAACTTAATAAAATAAAATGTGATCATCTATCTAGCCACCTGGTTTTTAATGCTAGATTAATAGCAGTTTTAGACATTGCATAAACCAAAAATATATGTGAGATATAGAAATAGGGAACTCAGTGAAATGATTGTTCTTTTTTTTTTCCTGCCATACATTATTCTCCCCTAACGGTCAAGGTGGGAACAAGCCACAGTATGCTTCATCACAGGAGCACATAATCCTCTTATGGATCCCATGACACAGCTCAAGTGAAACCCCATTCACAAAGTTTAAGCTGTATCTGTGATCCTGGAACGTACACTGTTAACCCTGAATCAATGCCAATTATGCATAACTGAACAGATACATTTATGCTGAATCTACAGAAGAGAAATAACTCCTATTGCTTAGCCCTATGCACTTTGTTACTGTATGCTAATATACAGCTGTATTGGTAATCATATGTGTTGTTAAACAAGCACACATTCTAATTACAGTCACACATACCCTGTTTAGCCATCTTCCTCTATACATTAGCTTAAAGCCACGATGAGGGATATATATGGATGGCCACAAACTCATCTCTCAACTGAACTGATGTGTGCAGGGTTAAGGATGTTTTCTTCACATAATATACTAGAAATAGTTGTCCAATTAGATGAGTCCAATATATATATATATATATATATATATATATATATACAGATACGGAAGTAATAGCAGTTGTTTTCTATTGTTTTCTATGTGCCCTGTTCACATGTACATATGTGAACAGTGCCAGATTTAGACCTTGGGAGGGGGTCTGGGGCATTTCAAGTTCAGGGGGACCTCAACATAGAAATTCAATTATATGACAAATTGAATAAAAAGTGAACTGAAAGAAATGATGGCCCTCGTTTGTGTATATATATCTATATATATATAGATATATATACATGCCCGATTCACAAAGCACTTACCTGTAAACTTGCGGCGGTGTATCGTAAACATGTCCGGCGCAAGGCGGCCCAATTCAAATGGGGCGGGTACCAGTTAAATTTGGCGCGCTCCCGCGCTGGACGTACTGCACATGCTCCGTTCGCAAATTTCCCGACGTGCTTTGCGCGAAATTACGACGCGCCGACGTGTTGAGAATCGCGACGTGCGTAACGTACTTACGCCGGGAAAACAAAAAAATTCAAAAGCGACGCGGGAAAGACGGGCATACTTTAACATGGTGGAGTAATTTTACACCATGTTAAAGTACCCCTAACTTTGCGATGGGAAACTAAGACTTGCGCCGACGTAACGACGGGAAAAACCTTTGTGGATCGCCGTAACTGCTAATTTGCATACCCGACGCTGGTTTACGACGCAAACTCCCCCCAGCGGCGGCCAAGGTATTGCATCCTAGGATCCGACGGTGTAATTCAATTACACCTGTCGGATCTTAGGGCTAGCTATGCGTAACTGATTCTATGAATCAGTCGCATAGTTAGAATGGCCCTAAAACAGAGATACGACAGCGTATCAGGAGATACGCCATCGTATCTCTTTTGTGAATCTGGCCCTATATTACCAAAAGTATCGGGGTGCCTGCCTTTACACGCACATAAACTTTAATGGCATTCAGTCTTAGTCCGTAGAGTTCAATATTGAGTTGGCCCACCCTTTGCAGCTATAAGACTTTTGAGTCTTCTGGGAAGGCTGTCCACAAGGTTTAGGAGTGTGTCTATGGGAATGTTTGACCATTCTTCCAGAAGAGCAGGTACTATGTGGATGAGCAGGCCTGGATTGCAGTCTGCGCTAATTCATCCCAAAGGTGTTCTATCAGGTTTAGGAAAGGACTGTGCACGCCAGTCAAGTTCCTCAACCCCAAACTCGCTCATCCATGTCTTTATGGACCTTGCTTGTGCACTGGTCCAAATCATTTGGTGGAGGAGAGATTATGGTGTGCAGTTGTTTTTCAGGTGTTGGGCTTAGCCCCTTAGTTCCAGTGAAGGGAACTCTTAAGGAGTCAGCATACCAAGACATTTTGGACAATTTCATTCTTCAAACTTTGTGGGAACAGTTTGGGGATGGCCCCATCCTGTTCCCAAGCAAGGTCCATAAAGATGAGCGAGTTTGGGGTGGAGGAACTTCACAGAGTCCTGACCTCAACCCAATAGAACACCTTTGGGATGAATTAGAGTGCAAACTGCAAGCCGGGCCTTCTCATCCACATCAGTGCCTGACCTCACAAATGTGCTTCAGGAAAAATGGTCTGACATTCCCATAGACACACTCCTAAACCTTGTGGACAGCCTTCCCAGAAGAGTTGAACCTGTTATAGCTGCAAAGGGTGGACCTTTGAACCCTATGGACTAAGTCTGAGATGCCATTAAATTTGATGTGTGTGTAAGGGCAGGTGCCCCAGTACTTTTGGTAATATAGTTATATAAGGCTCCATGTACACTAGCAGCTCCTAAACTTGAGTTTATAAACTTTTGGCGTATTTTTTGCCAAAGCTACTAAACTCATCTTCATAAAAGCCTATGTGTCCATGCACACATAGACTTTTAGAATCATTTAGGAGCTGCTGCAGATAGGGGAGGTCCAACCTCCCTTAACCGCCTTATCCTGAATGCGGAAGAATCGTGTTCAGGATAGGAACATTTTGACTGCCGGCCGGCCTTAGGCTACGAAGAAGACACTTGCCTGATTTTTTTTCTCAATTTTATTAAAACATCTGCCAGAAGCCCTCATCCTTTTCTTTGCCTCTGAAGTCAGGCTTAACTGTTGTATATAATGATACCCACACACACTTTTTTAATTTTTTAAATAATAAAACTAGTTTAATAGTATTAGTAAAATTATTGCATTTTTTTTATAAAGAAAATCTGGTATTCCCTCTGGCAGGGGGGTTGGGGCAATTGCCACTTTTGCCCTTTAGTGCTAACAGTAGTTACAGTTTAAAATTATTAAATTGGATAGCCCAAATATATTGCTAATGCAATGATATTTATATTTTATGTCCATAAAAACAGGCCAAATATCATTGATTATTTACAAAAACAGCCCAACTTATCACAAAAATGTTATTGTGCACAATATAATTCTCTGACAAAATAATTGTCCTTTCCATTTAGGCTTCTGTAGTATGTTCTTTTGCTACAGTCCTATGTTATTGTACGTTGCTTTTCCATCATAAATGAGTTTCCTACGGGTTCAATCAGCAGCTTTTCTTTTTCCCATCGATTGATTATAGCACCTTCAGTGGAATAGGAGAACAGCATTCTGTGCCTTGCAATCCTTTGATGGTCCCTATAAAACTAAGAAGTTAATCAATATAATTCTCTAGAGTTGCACATTAGCGTGACTGTGATTTACAAATCAAAAAGGGAGCCAGTTTACTCCGTGTGGAGATTTATTTTCTTAACATTAACAAAAACCTAATCAATTTTTCAACTGTGATTTAAAATTATTGGGGCAGTATGATTGTGTGCTGCTAGATGTGTCTGAATAAAGCCACCAGTGTATTGAAATTGACAGGCCGATACACTTTGATATAAAGTGAATCCTATGCACAGCGTGTTTCAATTCTTTGCTTTTAATGTATAGCTATGGAGCCTGTTACACATAGCAGTAGGGGTTTAGGGTTTAATGTTGTTTCCAGCACTAGAGAACCTAATTGATGAAATCAAAAGTGTGCAGTTATCCATATCGATCAATCCATTTTCAATTTTTACCAGTTAGGAGCTGTCAGTATTGTGCAAAGTACAGTCAACTACAGAAACTAATCAGCAAGCATATACTATGAGCCATTGCCTTTGTAGCTTAAGGCTGCATTCACACCTGAGCGTAGAATTTTGCGGTGTTTTTTACCGTGATTTGCCGCGACAAAACGCTGCGTTTTTACCGTGATTTGCCGCGACAAAACGCAGCGTTTTTTTTACCGCAATTTTTTACAGGTCTAGGGTCACCAATGTAAAACGCCCAAATTCGAGCGACAAAAAAGAGTCCAGAACTTGTTTGGGCTTCAGGCGTTCGGCGTCAGGCGTTTTGTAGTGGAGATGTGAACCATCTCCATAGAAAATAATGTATTTTTTCCCCTCTAGCGTTTTGGGGCGTCGCGCTTCAGGCGACAAAACGCTCAGGTGTGAATGCAGCCTTAGACGGTGACCTATGTGTCATATACCTATAATACATAGACTTATTTGTTTATTTTAACTTCTCCAGGCTTATTTAAGATTAGTCATCAGCAAACTAGCATCCAAAGTGTTATAAAGTCCAAATTACCTTTTAGATATAGCAGTTAAAAACATTCAAGGTGAGTCAAAACAAAAGCTCTTCAATGTCCTACATTGTTTCTATCTAAGAGCTCATTGACATGGGGCGTTGTAGCCCCATGTAGCTTGCAGAGCCATTTGTTTACTTATTTACTAGTACTCAAAAAGTTGTATGTAGGCAGCACATATAAAGTATAAAGCCCTGTACACACGACCAGGATTCCCCGCGGCATAAAGTCCGCCGGGAAAACCGAGAACCTGCTCTGTAACTTTCCCTGTGTACACACAAGAGCTTTTCCCGTCAGAAAAACTGCAGGGAGAGCTTTGGCCGAGAATCCCGGCCATGTGTATGCTCTCTTGCAGTGTTTCCCCATAGGAAAAATGCCGGGTTTAAAACCGCCGGGAATCCCGGTGGGAAAATAGAGAGGAGGTTCTCTATTTCCCCCGCCTGTCGGAAAAACTGCGAGGAAGCATGCGCACAACCGGTTTTCCCGGCCAAAAGCTATCCTGGCAGTTTTCCTGGCAGAAAAAACGGTTGTGTGTATGAGGCTTTAGGATAGGATCTGAGGGCCAGATCCTCAAAAGAGATACGCAGGCGGATCTGCTGTTCCGCCTGCGTATCCCTGTTTCTATCTTTGGAACTGATCCACAGAATTTTCCAATAGATAGGCAGAAGATCCGACATGCGTAAGGGACTTACACTGCCGGATCTTAGGATGCAGTACCGCATCCGCCGCTGGGGGAATTTCGAGTCGAAATGCCGCTTCGGGTATGCAAATTAGCACTTACGGAGATCCACGAAGCTTTTCAGCTTCGTTTTTACTCCGTAAGTTTTAAGTTGCATGTAAAATTAGGGCTGCTTTTACAAAGTGTAAACTGTTTACACCTTGTAAAAGTAGACCCTTCTTTCTCGCGACGCTGTTTTTTTGTTTTTTTTGCCCGCCGTAACTTTTTTTCCCGACGCAACTTTTTTTACCCGACGCGATTCACAAAACTCAGCGTAACGTAAAACCGCGCAAAGCACGTCGGGAAAATGACGTCAGGAGCATGCGCAGTACGTCCGGCGTGGGAGCGCGCCTAATTTGAACGGGACTCGCCCCATTTGAATAGGAACGCCTTGCGCCGGCCGGATTTAAGTTACACAGCCGAAAATTTCTAGGTAAGTGCTTTGTGGATCGGGCACTTAGGTAGAAATGTTCCGGCAGTGTAACTTAAATGGGAATTTTTAAGTGACGGCGGCTGGCTGTGGATCTGGCCCTGTGTCCAGAACTATGCACCCATTCTTGCGTACCTGCCAAACCCAGTTGGCACTGAGTGCTGAAGGGGGACTGAGCACCCATGTGAATGAGCCCTAAAGCAGCTACAACCAGAATAGAAGAGCAAGTATCCTGAAAGGATGCTGCAGAGTGGGACCTTTGAGAAGTAGGGGTGTCTTTGGAGTTTTATAACATGGCCCATACTGAGTCAGACCTACAGTCACAAAGCTCATGTTTTCTACTGAATGGAGAGCTCTGTGTCTGCAAGGGGCAGGTCCAACATCTGCAAAGAGATCACTGGTTCTCTGCAAAGGACCAACTCAGCAGCATTTTGACAGAGTGCTGACTTTTCTAGTTAGGCTGTAGCTGTTGTAAAAGAAAACTAAGTAAAGCTGGCCATATATGGGTAATTTTTTTAACTCAAAGAGTGGGTTGAATGAGAAAACTGACCAGATTCACAATCCGTACATTCTATGCGGATGCATGGATCCTCCCCTCCCCCCATGCAGGGTGCCGGATGCATGGATTTGAATGTTTTATTTTCATTAAGCACAATTTTAGAGCCTGAGGCTCTAATTGGCATCAAGAAAGAGTAGGCTCAGGGGTCAGAGCACTGCGTCCTGATCCCACCCAGTTGTGTAACATTAGCAAATTATTAGTCACTAATGTCTTCCTGTTTCTCCTCCCAGCCAATCAGGAAGCGGGTCCTGAGACCCAATTGGCTGGGAATCCTAAGACCCGATTGGCTGTGGGTATGAAGACCCAATTGTCCGAGAGGAGACGCAGCGACCACCCGGGACACGGAGGAGATGGAGAGGGAAAGTCGCAGCCACGACTTGAACGGGGTGTAAGTGCTGATCGATTGGCGAGTGAGCAAGCCAGCGACCAGGGAAGGGGGGGTGTTGTGGGGGTGGGTGATGCTGCTGACCAACTGGGGGGGGGGGGTAGATGTCTTAGATTTGTTTTTGGCTCCCCCAACTGATGTAACACCAGCCACCACTGCCTCTGTGTCATTGTATTCTGGAAGCAGGAAGCCTCCTCCGCCATCAGAATACACAGATCAGCATTTAAGCCCATTGCCTGTGGTGCTGATCAAGTGAGTATATCCTGACAGGGTGGTTAAACAGAAGCTTATCAGTAGATGGACTTCTATTCAACCATAGTGGTCACATGTGGGTCAAAACTCAGCCAGATCCTGCCGAATCTACCAAATTTCAGTCCATCCATGGCCAGTTTAAGACATTGAACAACTTTTGTTATGATGCAACCATATATGTAGAATATTTAAAATAAAATGGCAGATAAGCTTTAAAGCTCAACTAAGTGCAGAGGGAAAAAAATACTCTTGCGGGGGGAGGGGGGGTACACACACACTGCAAGGATTAAAGTGATTGTAAAAGGCAATTAAAAAAACAAAAACATAAACATGCTATACTTACTATACCTGCTATGTGCAATGTGAAATGTCCTGGGGTCCCTCCTTCTATTCCCATGGTGCCAACATAGGAAGACACTTCCTATGGTGGCATACCTGCGTGCTTGATCCCAAGACATGCTGCCAGTGTCCATAGGCACAGACAGTGCGGCTTAGCCCAGCCCCCTGGCTTCATCATCGCAGGATTTGATAGACAGCAGCAGGAGCCAGTGGATCAGATGTACAGATGGCCACTAGACAAACATTTATCATTATGTTTAGAAAATAAATTATCACGTTGTAGAACAGCAAGCAATTAAATGTTAATTCTACAATAATGAAAGGAACCACATGGCTAAGAAAAGAAAAAAGCTTTCTTTAACATGGAGAGGCCCCTTTTTTTTATTTTCTGTATTAGTTTTGCAGTTTTGTGGTATACACCTCCCACATGATAGTAATTGTTTGCAAAACATTCAGCAAGAATTTTTTTGTGTGAAATCAAAGCATATTTAGTTATTTTTCAGAAGTTAAGTGGATTCTCCACTTGCTTTCCCCTTTAGTCTTATTGCTGTATAATAGTTAAAATAACGATTGTGAATTCTTCTTTGTTATTATCCAGGTCTGTAATAACCATCATAACCTCTTGTGCAAGGATATAGACATCATTTTTCTTTCTGCATTTTTGTTCTGTATGGAATGTATTTGTGTGTTTCCTTTCCCCCAAAAAAGTTTAATATATGTTTGTTCAGCTTACGATGAAACACTTCTTGCTCTTCATATGGCTTATCTTTCTTTTGATGTTATTCCAAGAAAATGAAAATGCCTCTAGCAATAGCCAAGCAGACTGAATGTGTAATACTCTGTTGCAGACTATAACCATCTTTCAGTGGTACTTGCTAGTTACCATTCAATGACCAAACACACATTAATCGTAATAAACTGCCTGCTCCCATTCAGCCCAATTTTAAGAAGATTTAGTTATCCACAGTTATAGCCGACGATATGACTAGTGCCGAAAGGTACAAACACCAATATCATGCAAGGGACAATAGATGCATGTTGTTATATCAGAGGATTGTCTAGTATGATATCTGAAGGTATGACCTGCAATCAGGAAAGTTGTCATTCAATACACATTACAATTGTTGACAGATTCTAAGATGATACTTGCATGAAAATGTCTTTATGTCTATGGGCACAAGTAGCAGTCCTCTTTATTGTTTGTTTATGTTATGTTTTTGTACAATCCACTATTTTCCCCCTCCTGGGATGCACAAGTCAGACCAGCACATAGTTGCCACTCCCCGATTCCTATGTTCTCGTATTACTTTCATTGTTGCCCTCATTGAGTAAAAAGCTCCTCTCACAACATTAGAAAGCATATTTTTCTGTGATGCTCTTTCACCTTTAAGAAATGCTTAAAAAACATAATTTTAATCTGACAAGCCTTAAATAAACTAGATCAGAATTAGGGGACAGATTCACGTAGAATCGCGGCGGCGTAACGTATCGTAGATACGTTACACCGCCGCAAGTTTTCATCGCAAGTGCCTGATTCACAAAGCACTTGCGAGAAAACTTCCGCCGGCGTAAGCCCGCGTAATTCAAAGGGGCGTGTGCCATTTAAATTAGGCGCGCTCCCGCACCGGACCTACTGCGCATGCTCCCTTTTGAATTTCCCGCCGTGCTTTGCGCGAAGTGACGTCATTTTTTGTATATTTATTTATTTATCATTATATAGAGACTTGTGTTAGTCCAGAGACACGAGTGTCTACAAGCAGTTGGAGTCTTTCCCTCTTATCTCATCAACTGCAGTGTAAAAGCAATATAGGTCAGTCAGTAGAATAGCTACTGTATAAATATGGTTTACCGATGGGTTGATTTTGCTGTGTACAGTAAATCCAGAAGGTCGTGTGAGTGTGTGTGTGTAACAGCTGGGGTTAAGTTGTATATGACCTAATTATGTTAAATGAACTGTTTGAAAGGTCGTCTGGTAGGAGCCTTCTTTTTCTGCCTCTACTGTGTGAGCAGCTTGGGATGCCCTTTAGAATCATAGGCCCCAGCCAGCATAGCTGGGCCTACTCAATAGAGATGCAGCCTCGGACCAACATGGTCCTGGGGCTGGAATCACAAACACATACCTCACGCCAGGAGGGCCATGAGGCAAAGGACCCCGAAAAATGGCCTTCACGGCCCCTTCACGGCATGCACAGCGGGGCACCACTCCCACTGGGCTGCTGCCGAGAAGGGTCACCCAATACACTATGGTTTTGCTTGTGTTCCAACATTGGCCTGAGGTGGTAACACCACCTACAGGCAACAGTGGGAAATCTTATCCAACACAACCATAGCCAGAACAGAGGCTAATTTAATTAAATTAAACAAAGTATGAGCCCACTATTGGCTCAGACACCCTCTAAATTTAGAATTATTGGGAGCAGGGCGCTTGATTCAAGCTTGATTGTTGCCCGAAATATTCAAGCATCTGTCTGTAATTATCACTTTAATTGAGTTGAACTTATAGGAGAGGTAACATTTTTTTCACACCTGATCTGCGCACACCTTACAAATACAAAGCCATCAAAATGTCCCTATATTTGGTGCTATTTTTCACATGTTCTCCTTTGTATGCAACTTCTAATCTACACGGTGGATTATTAGGCCTGATTCACACCTATGCATTTTTTAGTGCATTTTCAATTTTTCAAAAACCCACTACAGTCCATTTAGCATTGTTTCCTACGGATGTAGTTCACATCTATGCATTTTATGGAAAGGGCCAGGGACTTTTTTCTGGTTTTTGGTTCCATAGACTTCAATGGATCAAAAGTGTGTATTTTCAACTGAAGAAAGAAATTGTATTAGTTATATAAAGAAAGTGTTCCATTTTATCTTCAGTTTATTATGTTTTTTTTTTTTTTTACTTGATTGTTTATTTAATTATATCTTTTGAAGTTGAGCCCTAGGTATAAAAACGGCCATGCCTGATGTAGTATAATTAGCTGAATACGATTTTCTAAAAAAAAGCTTTGTTCATGTGCATTGTACAACCTTTTTACAATGAAGGTTTGGAGAAACTGGATCAGGTAATTACTGTATATAATGTTTGCTATAGAGATAGAAAATGTTTTTACATGGTTGCATGATTTATTGAAAATTACTATAAGTCTTTTATATGCAAGTACACATGCTGTCGTTAGATAATCTTTTGTCCTAAATAAACAATGTCCACTGAGCAAATGTTTTTATTTGTTATTATAGGGTAGATACAGGATATGATACATTATTCAGTAATGCCCTGTACACACGATCGGTCCATCTGAAAGAAACGATCTGATGGACCGTTTTCATCGGTTAACCGATGAAGCTGACTGATGGTCAGTCGTGCCTACACACCATCGGTTAAAAAAACGATCGTGTCAGAACGCGGTGACGTAAAACACAACGACGTGCTGAAAAAACGAAGTTCAATGCTTCCAAGCATGCGTCAACTAGATTCTGAGAATGCATGGATTTTTAACCGTGCCTACAAACGATCGTTTTTTTTCTATCGGTTAGGTATCCATCAGTTAAATTTAAAACAAGATTGCTTTTTTTTAACCTATGGATAAATAACCAATGGGGCCCACACACGATCAGTTTGGTCCGATGAAAACGGTCCATCAGACCGTTCTCATCGGTTTGACCGATCGTGTGTATGCGGCATAAAGCTATTTAAACTTTATCATGTTCCCCTTAATGACAGGCAAGTATAAGTTGTTATCCTGTTATATAGACTCAGTATACTAGTCAGATGTTGCAGAGTGTAGTGTATATATATATATATATATATATATATATATATATATATATATATATATATATATATATATTTTTTTTAACTGAAATGACACAGTGAAAAAAAATACACTAGAACAACTGTACTTGGCAACAAATCAAAAGGTGATTAATTCCAAATCAATTCTGGAGCCCAAGACCTGCTAGAGAACCTAGAAGATAAACAGATATGGATGAACCTTGATGATCACCTTCTTACCTCTTCCTCCACTCTATGTGGTATTTCTCTATGTTTAATTACTAAGTGACTCCAGTGTCATGATGATGGCTACATTCAGTCTACTTAGTTACGAAGACAAAAGAAGTTCAACATTTCCAACCATAAGTTCATGCAAGAAAATGTCCAGACGGTGGGTGTACATTAATAATTGTCAGAAAAGTCTAAACCTTTAAAGAGTTTTCTTTAAGACTTAAATTTGTATTATGTAATTATAGGCACTTTACCTGCACATGGAGTTGAAGTTAGGGGACACCCTGGATGTGTCCAGTCATCTTCTTAATGTGATTGTTTTTGGGTACTGGTATACCCACTTTTGCAATGGTATATGCCCTTCAGAATTACAAAATGGGGCAGTTAGAAGGTATGCATTTTTCTGATTTAAAAAGGCAACCCAATGCCTAGAAACTGGTGGATCCAAGACTATTTGTGGTCAAATTTATTTAATACAGCCTGTAATTAGCTTCATTAATATACTACAGTCGGGTCCATAAATATTGGGACATCGACACAATTCTATTTTTTTTTCTATACACCACCACAATGGATTTGAAATGAAACCAACAAGATGTGTTTTAATTGCAGACTTTCAGCTTTAATTTGAGAGTATTTACTTCCAAATCAGGTTTGTATATGTGCCTCCCACTTTTTAAGGGACCAAAAGTAATGGGATAATACCATACCATAACATAATAATAACATACCAATCAGAGAGATAGCAAAAACATTAAGTATGGCCAAATGAACTGGTTGGAACATCCTTAAAAAGAAAGAACGCACCAGTGAGCTCAGCAACACCAAAAGACCCAGAAGACCACGGAAAACATCTGTGGTGGATGACCAAAGAATTCTCTCCCTGGTTAAGAAAACACTCTTCACAAACGTTGGCCAGATCAAGAATACTCTCCAGGAGGTAGGTGTATGTGTGTCAAAGTCAACAATCAAGAGAAGACTTCACCAGAGTGAATACAGAGGGTTCACCACAAGTTGTAAACCATTGGTGAGCCTTAAAAACAGGAAGGCCAGATTAGAGTTTGCCAAACAACATCTAAAAAAGCCTTCACAGTTCTGGAACAACATCCTATGGACAGATGAGACCAAGATCAACTTGTACCAGAGTGATGGGAAGAGAAGAGTATGGAGAAGGAAAGGAACTGATCATGATCCAAAGCATACCACCTCATCAGTGAAGCATGGTGGTGGTAGTGTCATGGTGTGGGCATGTATGGCTGCCAATGAAACTGGTTCTCTTGTATTTATTGATGATGTGACTGCTGACAAAAGCAGCAGGATGAATTCTGAAGTGTTTTGGGCAATATTATTTTCTGCTCATATTCAGCCAAATGCTTCAGAACTCATTGGATTGCGCTACACAGTGCAGATGGAAAATCACCCGACGCATATTGCGAAAGCAACCAAAGAGTTTTTTAAGGGAAAGAAGTAGAATGTTATGCAATGGCCAAGTCAATCACCTGACCTGAATCCAATTGAGCATGCATTTCACTTGCTGAAGACAAAACTGAAGGGAAAATGCCCCAAGAACAAGCAGGAACTGAAGACAGTTGCAGTAAAGGCCTGGCAGAGCATCACCAGGGATGAAACCCAGCGTCTGGTGATGTCTATGCATTCTAGACTTCAGGATTTGCAACAAAGTATTAAAAAGTGAAAGTTTTATTTATGATTGTTAATCTGTCCCATTACTTTTGGTCCCTTAAAATGTGGGAGGCACATATACAAACTGTTCACCTGATTTGGATGTAAATACCCACAAATTAAAGCTGAAAGTCTGCAGTTAAAGCACATCTTGTTTGTTTCATTTCAAATCCATTGTGGTGGTGTATAGAGCCAAGAAGATTAGAATTGTGTCGATGTCCCAACATTTATGGACCTAACTGTATATTGGCTGCAATATTATGCTTTATTCCCCTTTAGTTGTTATACAACGACATCTTTCTGTTTGTGTATGATGTGTTCTATTCAAGAATTAGATTCCAGTGACTGGTTTATTGCTTCAGATATACAGTATAAGGATATAAGTATTTAGATGTATTATTAGTATGTGCTTTTCTGTGTTGTGCATCAGCTAGCTTATTACATATTCTTAATGGTGTTTTTATTCATGCTCTGTAGACCAGTACTCTGGCTATCTGCAGTGGGACTGCATTGTCCTAGGCATCTGGAGATTTTTAGGTAGATTCAGGTACATTGGATTAAAGTTACGGCGGCGTAGCTTAGCCTGTTTAGGCTAC
Source organism: Rana temporaria (assembly GCF_905171775.1). Lineage (NCBI taxonomy): Eukaryota > Metazoa > Chordata > Amphibia > Anura > Ranidae > Rana > Rana temporaria. The sequence goes on from NC_053489.1 coordinate 556,787,550, forward strand.
GCCGCCGTAAATTAGCTAGGCTAGTAATGATTCTCAATATACTTGCCTGCTAATATACGGCAGTGTAGCCTAAAGCGGGCGGGCGTAAGGGCGCCAAATTCAAATGTGTTGGAGGGGGGCGTGTTTGATGGAAATGAGGCTTGACCTCACGTTTGAGCCGGGCGCCTACATTTCCCAGTGTGCATTGCGGCTACGTACGCCGCACGGGCCTATTGATTTCGATGTGGACGTAAACAACGTAAATCCCGATTCGCGGACGACTTACGCAAGCGACGTAAAAAATTTGAATCTCGCGGCGGGAACGGCGGCCATACTTTAACATTGTTATTCCACCTAATAGGTGGAATAACTTTAGGCCTGCTAATGCCTTACGGAAACTGCGTTAATCGACTGCGGCGGCCGGGCGTACGTTCAACTCATTTACATATTCTACGCCGACCGCAATGGAAGCGCCACCTAGCGGCCATCCAAAATATTGCAATCTAAGAAAGGACGGCGCAAGCCGTCGTATCTTTGATATGTTTAAGCGTATCTCTGTTTGAGCATATGCTTAAACATAGGCCAGCGTAGATTCTGAGTTAGGTCGACTTATCTACTGATAAGTCGGCCTTACTCTTACTGAATCTACCTATTAGAAGGTAAATAGAAGCACTTTCCAGCCTGCAACGGACCAGGTAGAGCTATAAAGGCAGTGGTCCTTGTGCAGAAGAGCAGCTGCTAGAGGAACATGGCCAAGATGGGTTTGTGATTGAAAAGGTCCACTGTAGAAGATCCCTGGGAGTTTTCAAGCCCTATTGTTGCTGTACTTTTCATACATATAAAGCAGATGATAAAATCTGTATCCTGGTTTTCAGAGCTCGATCTCCTTTTTATATACCCTGTAATCTGCAGTGGCAGGACTCCCACTGCTTCATTTATCTATACCGGTTTCCTAACTCTCATAACTTTTTCCCACTCATTTCTCTTTTTCTCTGTGCCAGTCTCCTTTGCTTCAATCACCTCTAACTAATACTCTATTTTGCATGAAAGGGAATCCCTGCCATGTAGCTCTAGCAATCTGTCGGCTTGTTTTCTGCTATGAATAGAGTCAGCAAATTCAGCCGCCACACCGCTGTAAATCCTTGAACAGTTTCCAGAATTTACAGCTACACACTAAATACATTTTGTATCACTGGACATTTCTTGCTTTGAGTTCAAAAACAAAATGGAAAAAAAAAAATTGCTCCAGGAAGAATGCCGAACAATAGAGACACAAGGTGATTCTGGTTGCTTTGTATCTGCTGTATTTAATTTGTTGAAGCTAAGCAGTGCTGCAGTAATAACTGACATGAAATTGATGTTTGCATTAGCAATTCTGTACTTTACATTCAGGCCTCCACTTTCCAGATACCTGTTATAAAAAATCTTATTGGACAGCAGGTGGGTAGATGCTTTCAATCAGGCTGCTTTTAATGCCAGTGATTATACACTGCGTCTCGTCTCAACAAACTATAGTGTCAGTTCCAGACTGCTAACAACCTCTGTTTTCTCTTGCTAGTATATGCCAGAATCTGCAACTATGGGCTTTCAATTTGTCTGCAATATAATTTTAGTTTTCATTAGATTGTTGTTAAACCCAATTATAATATTATAGGAAGTGAGGAGAAGGGTTGGGGTGCTGCCAGTGCACAGAAGTGCTGCTAAAAGTGAGGATGAGGGTTGGGGTGCTGACATTGAATTAGGACAATGATTTTGGTGCTCACCAATTTTATTTAACATCAAATACCAGCAATTTTACAACATTTTTAATTTTTCTATAAATCTGATACACATGAAACAAATACCGTATATACTCGAGTTTAAGCCGATTTTTTCAGCTCTTTTTTTAGGGCTGACAATACCTCCATCGGCCTATACTCCAGTCGGTGTACCTGAAACTATTGAGAGGCTGCGGGCGTTCATCGTTTAAAACTTGCGGTCTCCTCCTGGTCCCTTTCTGTGATAGGCGGAACAGTGTCTGCTGAGAAACGACTATCACGAACGTTCTCTCATCCTCGGGTTTCCCAGCAGACCCTGTGTTCAGTGTTTCGGCCAATCACGGACGCCTTTTCATCCTCGGACAAGAGGACGTCCGTGATTGGTGGAACACGGATCACAGTGTCTTTTGGGAAACTGAGTCTCAGGCCCCGTACACACGACCGGTTTTATCGACAGAATTCAGCCAGAAACTCGATGGGAGACGTATTCTGCCGAGTAAACCGGTCATGTGTACACTTTTCGCCGAGGAAACTGACGAGGATCTCGTCGGGCCAAAAAGAGAACATGTTCTCTATTTCCTCGTTAGTCAATGGGAAAAGTTGGCTCGCCGAGATCCTCGGCGGCTTCACAAGGAACTCGACGAGCAAAACGATGTGTTTTGCCCGTCGAGTTTCTCGGACATGTGTACGGGGCCTCAGGATGAGAGAATTTCCATGATAGGTGGAACTGTGTCTGCTGAGAAACACCTATCATGGAAGGGACCAGGAGGAGACCGCAAGTTTTAAACAATGAATGGACGCCCGCAGCCTGTCAATTTCAGGTAAACTGACAATGGGCACAGTGAGGATGGGCACAGTGAGGATAGGCACAGTAAGGATGGGCACAGTGATGATGGGCACAGTGAGGTTGCAATGGTCACAGTAAGGTTGGCACAGTGAGGTTGCAATGGGCACAGTGAGGTTGGCACAGTGAGGTTGGCATAGTGAGGTTGCAATGGGTACAGTGAGGTTGGGCACAGTGAAGTTGCAATGGGCACAGTGAGACGTGAAAATGGGCATTGTTGAAAATGGGCAGAGTGTGGATTGGCAGAGTGAGAATTGGCACAGTGAGGCTTGGCACAGTGAGGATGGGCACAGTGAGGATGGGCACAGTGAGGTTGCAATGGTCACAGTAAGGTTGGCACAGTGAGGTTGCAATGGGCACAGTGAGGTTGGCACAGTGAGGTTGGCATAGTGAGGTTGCAATGGGTACAGTGAGGTTGGGCACAGTGAAGTTGCAATGGGCACAGTGAGACGTGAAAATGGGCATTGTTGACCCTCTTTTTACAGTAGCTGCTGCATTCTCACCCTAGGCTTATACTTGAGTCAATGGGCCAGATCCACAGACGAAGTACGCCGGCATATCTACTGATACGCCGGCGTACTTTCAAATTTCCCGCGTCGTATCTTTAGTTTGAATCCTCAAACCAAGATACGACGGCATCTGGGTAAGATCCGGCAGGCGTACGGCTTCGTACGCCTTTGGGTCTTAGATGCAATACTTCGGCGCCCGCTGGGTGGAGTTTGCGTCATTTTCCGCGTCGGGTATGCAAATTAGCGATTTACGACGATCCACGAACGTACGCGCGGCCGTCGCATTTTCTAATGTCGTCTGTAGTCGGCTTTTTCCGGCGTATAGTTAAAGCTGGTATTTTGCGGCGTATAGATAGACTTGCCATGTTAAGTATGGCCGTTGTTCCCGCGTCTAAAATTTTTTTTTTTTTTGCGTAAGTCGTCTGTGAAAAGGGATGGACGTAACTCTAAGTTAAAAAAATAACGTCCTAGCGACGTAATTTAGTGCAATGCACGGCGGGACATTTCGGGACGACGCATGCGCAGTTCATTCGGCTGTTTTCATAGCAATATTTTGTAATGAAGACTTATTTGTGGTAATTAAAAAAAGCAAGAAGCTGGGCAATCTGAATTGTTACTTAATTTTTATTTTATTTTTTTACAATTTACACATATGCATCTGGTAGTCTGGTAGAGGACATAAACTGTCATACACTGAATGTTGTATTTGTGATAGATATATACAGTTTTTATTTATATTTTATTATTTACACACTTTTTTTTTACAATTTTTATTTACATTTTTTATTTTTCCTCATACTGCCCTGATGAAGCAAACACAGGCAAAGACATCAATGCAGACTGTAAAGTGCCTTTAAAAAAAGAAAGTCCTAGGCTTAAACCCCACCTACTGTAGTCCTCATGCAAAAATAAAAAAAGGCTTTCACAATAAAGGGGCAACAGCAGGTAACTGCAAATGGAGGAGGGAGATTATACAGGCAGAGAAAAGAGCAGACAGCAGTAAAAATATTAGTGTAGATTCATACGGCTGTATGCTGCTATCCCTTCCTTAGCTTTTCCTTCATTGGTTACATATATATATATATATAGGCAGTCTGGAGGAAGACAACTGGGGCTGCAAATGTTGTGTTTGTGGCTGGTAGATACAATTATTTTTGAACATTTGAACATGTGACATTTATTGAGCAAGCTTGGTATAGGTTTACGCCATTTCAAGCTGAGGGTTTGGAATGTAACGGGCAAAGCAGACGGACTTCCACCTGCACAAACTTCTGATGATGTGGTCCAGTAGCTCGTGCCAAGAGGCTTGATGAGGCCACTCAAATATGAAAGGAATGCTCAGAAAACTGTCTGGGGTTGAGGCCTGGGTTAGCCAGGAGGATATGAACATGTCTAACAAATTGGCTAGCACTCAGGGGCTGGTAGGAAAGGCAACAGCGGGCTGGAGCTAGACTGGTTAGGCAGATGGGACAACAACTGGTCAAGGACCACTACTGGGCACCAATTGTTGTGAGTCTGGAAGAAATTGATGTCGACACCGGTGCCAGACTGTTGGGTCTTGGACACTGCTAGGTGTAGAACAAAATGGTCTTGGAGGCGGACCAGGTGGCACCTGCATAGAACTTGGCAATGGAGGGCCACTGTAGGTAAACTCGACTAGCCACAGGAAACAGTAGAAGGCCAGGTAGATAGTCACTTGGATGAAAAAACTGAGCCATAAGCTAAAGGGGGGCCGCGACAGGATAGCCGACATAACCCAGAACGTGGCATTTGAGCTGGGTAAGCGCTCGCTACTGGCTGTTGGCTGATGTTTCTGGATGCCACCTAGAATGGCTTTGACAGCGTGGGCCGTGAGCAAGAAAGTCTTTTCAGGGTCCTGTAAGGAAAGAAAATGTTGGATGCCAGCCAAGATTGCTGGGTTTATGACTGGCAAGAGAACTGTGTCATGTCCTGGTGTTGTGTCATGAATTAGTAGCTGCTCTCCAATTGAAAGGAAACAAAGGATGTCAAAAGATAGTTTTCATTGGTTATAATGTGTTTAGTGATTTTAACTCTCCTAATGCACTTCCACACTACAGTTGTATGGACATGCATTTAGATGCCTTCTTCCATAGCCCCAGACCCAGAATTATGGGTTGCCGTTAATGACACGTTTTGACATTTTCCAGCAGTACGCCCCACCCACTTCCTCCCCCTGTATGGTCCTTTTGATAAGAAGTGTTGCCTATGGTAGTGATGTGCCAATTGGAATTTACAGGCAGTGGTAGGGGACACGTGAGTTCCACTAACGGAAAGTACCAAAAATTCAGCTGGTTACAAGGTTCAGAGCTATGGAGTGCAGCAGAATGCACTCCATGTAGGCACTGTAGTTTGGCACAGTTGTGTTTTATTCCAATATTCCGCCTATAGACTGAACTGCAGTTCTCCTTTATACATGTGTATAGCTGCCTTGTGTATTGACTAAATCCACTCCACTCAGAAGGGTGCTCCATCCCCTTTTGAATAAAAAAAATGCTTTACTAACAACCTACATATTATACTAGTGAAGATGTTTTATGTTCTCCATATGATGACACTATATTATCTTTCTCTACCATTCCCTGCATGGTGTGGCGTTAATAACACATTTTAGCCACTTGCAGGACAGGCTTTTAATACATGCTGTCTCTGTAAAATGTGTCTATATTTACTCTCATTAGTACTGACTCAGATCTGTTGATAAGAAATGACAGACTGTAATGTATCTGGTTAAAAAGACCATCTGCGTTTTCTGAAGTGTCTCACTTCTATGTGTGTGTGGAAAATGAGGAATTGCAGAGCAGCAGCTCTGGACTAATGGATGTGATTCTGTCAAACAGAGAATGTGACTAATATACAAGCTACTTCCTTCACCTACATGAGTGTACAGTGTACCAGCTGAATTCGTATATTGCCTTCATTTAAAGATTAAGCGGGATACAGATGTAGGATGTAGCTTCTTCTTTTTTTATCAGATATTTTTTATTGAGTTTTACAGTTTTTACAAGAAGAAAATAAAAAAGAAGGAAACATTCAGGTCACAACAATTGGATTAGCATGGAAGTGTTTGATTATACAGAGTGGCTAGATAAATAAAATACAAATAAAAAGGAATAAGCTGGTTACATGGCCGCAAAATTACAGTCTGCTGTACATGTGTATTTAGATGTCATACATAAAATAGACAAAAGCCATTGTTTAATCCAGTGGTTCTCAACCTCAGCCCTCAAGTACCCCCAACAGGTCATGTTTTGGCAATTTCTCTTAGGCCCCATACACACGACCAAGTTTGTTGGCAGAATTCAGCCAGAAACTCGATCGGAGCCGCATTCTGCCGAGAAACCCGGTGGTGTGTACACTTTTGGCCGAGGAAGCCGACGAGGATCTCGTCGGGCCAAATAGAGAACATGTTCTCTATTTCCTTGTTAGTCAATGAGGAAACTTGGCTCGCCGAGATCCTCGGCGGCTTCACAAGGAACTTGACGAGCAAAACGACGTGTTTTGCCCGTCGAGTTCCTTGGACGTGTGTACGGGGCCTTAGATAAAATAGCTGTCCAAAATACCAAGCCATTGATTCTGATTTAAAGGTAGTCAGACAATAAAACATGTAGTTGAAGGAGGTCTAAAATCTAGCCATTTATTCCATAATAATTGGTGTTTACTGGCAATTCCCCTAGAGGTATAGGTTGTAGGATATAGCTTCATTAAACCAGAGTTATACGTTATACCATCATTATTTTTATAGTGTCAGTATCAGTACAAAGTGAGGATGTACAGAAGCTACACCAGTCTATCTCAACCAAGGTTCTTCCAGAGGTTGCAAAGGGTTCATTGAGCAAGGAGCAATGTATGTCTCAGGCCCGTACACACGTCCGAGGAACTCGACGGGCAAAACTCATCGTTTTGCTCGTCGAGTTCTGTGTGAAGCCACCGAGGATCTCGGCGAGCCAACTTTCCTCATTGAACAACGAGGAAATAGAGAACATGTTCTCTATTTGGCTGGACGAGGAACTCGTCGGCTTCCTCGGTGAAAAGTGTACACACGACCAGGTTTCTCGGTAGAATTCAGCTCCGATCGAGTTTCTGGCTGAATTCTGCCGAGAAACTCGGTCGTGTGTACAGGGTCTCACAGATAAGTTCCCACTGACACCAATGACCTTTTTAGCTATCTGTAAGGGGAAAGGGAGGGTTCCTACTGACCACAAATGTAAGGAGCATTCTTTGCAGTGACCATCACACTAATATACAGTGGGCTGTAGATACAATAATAGATTAATTGAATACATTAAACAGTCACTTCCTGAGCCTAAATGTTATTTCAAGGGTTCTTCCTTAATAAAAAGTTTGACAAAAGATGCGTTAGACCAGGGGTGCCCAACCTTTTGAAGAGCGAGGGCCACCTAAGCGACTTGGTAACTGGTCGCGGGCCACAATGACCGGAGCGGGTGGATGGCAGCCTACTCTCCTTTTTTTGGGTGGATCGGATTGGAGGTAGGCGTGCGTTAACGGACACAAGTCCATTTACATTTGCTACTCCTTAGAGGTGAATGAAAGGTCCAATTGGGTCAGACTGACCTGTCAAAGGGGCCTATGGGTCAATGCAGGTAACCCGCAGGTGCACTGCTCTGCACCTGCGGATCAATTTGAAAGCAGCCCAGTAACCACTGCAGAACAGATATGCCCAAATATACACTGTGATTTTAGTAAAAAACTGACCTTTAATAACAGTATTCTATTCTATTTCATCCCAGAGCAGGAAGTTGCGGGCCACATGAGAGGGCTCTGCGGGCCACATGTGGCCCCTGTGCCACTGGTTGGGCACCCCTGCGTTAGACCAAAAAACTTCAGGATGCTTATTTGAAAAACAACGTTTTCAGTGTCAGGAAAATAGGCAAAAGTCTTAACTGCATTTTCCAACCTCCTCTTTAATGCTGGGTTCACACTATTGAGAATTGTATGTGGGTTTTTCCACATCCAATTTGCATGTCAGGAGATTGTGACTGGCTCTCCATAGGGCTGATTCACACATTTCCGCAGCGGCTGCAGTGCGAATTGCACGGGAGTCCTGTGCATTTTCTAGCATGTTTCAGGTTCAAATTCAAATTGGACCTGAAGTAGTGAATAGGAACGTGCCGGACCCCTGCTGTGAGCCGCTCTGTGCTGCAGTGTGAACCCAGCCTTAAAGTGACACTGTATTACATATGAAAAAGGAATTCCTTCTTGAATTCCAAGCAGCTCTGTATTCATTAATACGTTGTGTGTTTTGTGTATAATAAGTCATGTGTATTTTTTTTTCAATACTATTAGTGTAAGTATCTGAATTTAAAGAGGAACTGCAGTCTGCTCACATAATTTGTAATAAAAACATATTTTCCATTCTGAAGCTTCCCACCAACCACTTTGCATATTACCAAGTTGGCATAGGGACACATTGGCATCCAATGTGTCCCTATGCCAAATCCAGTTAACAGGCTATACATAAAAAACAAATAAACAATTTATAACTAGCCTTTGCAGTAAAGTGTACATGGAAGGGCCTTGCACATTACAAACACACAAATATTTCCCAGCACACTTCCCAGCTAGCCTGCCAAACAAAAACAAAAAATGATTCTTTCTAAAAATTCACATTAAAACCAGAGGTTTTATTTGCAAATATATGTAATAGCTGTAGTGCCCACTCCAAGGCTCATCTGTATACTGCAGTCCTATATTTTCTGAGAGCATATTATTTGGAGCATATAGCAGTGGATAAATTAAGGGCATGTTTTTCCTGGGGGGAACCCAATCCTGTCTCAAAGAGTCTTCCTAGTCTATAATTTTGATTGCAGAATGATTAGTCTTTATGCTGCACTAGGCAGGGCTGACACCACTCGGGCCATGGTGTGTGTTGTTATCCAAAAGCTGAGTGCACTTCTCAAAGAACAATGGTTATTTTTGTGTACCATACAAGGTCTTTAAAGAGAAAAAAAATGGGAAATTTGTTTGTATGTATTGTATATTTTTTGTTATTTAATATACAATTAGTATATGCCTTTTGCAGGGATGAATGGCTAGTGAAAGCCCACAGTACCACATTGCATCTGTGTACATTACACCACTGCCAAACACGACAAGTGGTATAATTTTCCCCATGCTGTGCCTTGCTGTAAACTGGGTGATGTGTAGCAACATGGGCACTAGCCTAGTAAACTAGCAGTTGCCGCTTTCTAACATGTATCCCATCTGTGCATTTAGGCCTCATGCACAGTGGGCATTTTTGCAGCTGCTTCTAGGGGCATCTGGCATCTTTTTTTCTTGCTTCTAAACTCCACTCCATGTTAGCCTATATGTCCATGCACACATATAGCTGGATTCAGTAAGAGTAGGCTGGCGTATCAGTAGATACGCCGACCTAACTCGGAATTTGCGTTGTCCTAAGTTTAAGTGTATTCTCAAACAGAGATACACTTAAACCTATCTAAGATACAACGGCTTGCGCCGTCCTATCTTAGGGTGCAATATTTAGGCTGGCCACTAGGTGGCGCTCCCACTGCGTTCGGCGTAGAATATGTAAATCACTAGATACGCCTATTCACGAACGTACGTCTGCCCGTCACAGTAACGATACGCCGTTTCCGTAAGAAATAGGCTGCCTAAAGATAAACATGCCCCCTAGGTGGCGTAGCCAATGTTAAGTATGGCCATCGTTCCCGCGTCGAAATTTGAAAATTTTACATTGTTTGCATAAGTCGTTCGTGAATAGGGCTGGACGTAATTTACGTCCACATCGAAACCAATAGGTCCGTGCGGCGTACTTAGCCGCAATGCACACTGGGATATGTACACGGATGGCGCATGCGCCGTTCTTAAAAAAACGTCAATCACGTCAGGTCACACTTCATATACATAAAACACGCCCCCCACATCCTTATTTGAATTAGGCGCGCTTACGCCGGCCCCATTTACGCTACGCCGTTTAAAAAATAAATATGTTTTTGTTTTTCAATGCATTTCCAAGGTTAGGCTGCATTATGCAAAAAAAAAAAAAGAGTGCCTCTGAGTAGTGGTAACCTTGGAGCTAATTGTCAGCTTTGATGGAACAGCTGATCAGTAATAATGTCAGTGTACTACCCAATGTTTTACATTGTACAGTGTCTTACACATTAAAGGAACATGTTTTCCCTTAAATATCTGACTATGGAAATCCTTGTTAACTGATCATAATGTCCAATTTAAAGGCATAACTCACTTTTTGCAAAAACATTTTAAATGCACCAACATTGACATAGTAAAAAATGTGTACTTAAAGGGGATGTAAAGGTAAAAAAAAATGTTCCCCTAAATAGCTTCCTTTACCTTAGTGCAGTCCTCCTTCACTTACCTCATCCTTCCATTTTGTTTTTAAATGTCCTTATTTCTTCTGAGAAATCCTCACTTCCTATTCTTCTGTCTGTAACTACACACCGTAATGCAACACTTTCTCCCTGGTGTGGAGAAAGCCTCTTGAGGGGGCGAGCAGGAGTGTCATGACGCCCACTAATGCACAGCTCCTTTCTCTATCTGCAAAGTAGAGAGTGTCCTGACTCGCCTGCTTGCCCACTCCCCCCTCAATAGGCTTTTTTTACACCAGGGAGAAAGCGTTGCATTACTGTGTGGAGTTACAGACAGAAGAACAGGAAGTGAGGATTTCTCAGAAGAAATAAGGACATTTAACAGCAAAATGGAAGGATTTTTTTTCTACTAGTAATACGGCGATCTGCAAATTTTGTCAGGACTGCAATATTATGGCGGACACATCAGACACTTTTGACACATTTTTGGGACCATTCACATTAATACAGCGAACAGTGCTATAAAAATGCACTGATTACTGTATAAATGTGACTGGCAGGGAAGGGGTTAACCCTAGGGCGCGAGGAAGGGGTTAAATGTGTATCCTGGGAGTGATTCTTACTGTGGGGGGAGGGGACTGACTGGGAGAGGTGACCGATGCTGTGTCCCTATGGGACACAGCATCAGTGTCCTCTCCCTGACAGGACGTGGAGCTCTGTGTTTACACACAGAGCTCCACGTCCCTGCTCTTTTACTGCCAATCGCGAGTACCTGGAGGACATCGCGGCCGCCAAGCACGCGCATCGGCATCTCCGTGACACGCCAGGTGTGCGCGCGCGCTGCCGGTGCTGCTTGCGCGCCCCCCAGTGGCCGGAGCCTTATATAGACGGCCTCCTGGCAATTAAGGGCCACATTGTGGCCGTAAAAACCTGTTGGGCGGGCGGGAAGTGGTTAATATTACATCAGCCACTTGCACTTTCCTATGCAGCAGTGCTCATACTGGTAGAATAAGTAGCACAAGGAACAATTCAGTTGTGCTACAGTGCTTAGGCGCTAATAAGGAACATGTTGATAGGGGGAGCAAGCAGAGTGACAGAGAGGTGAGCTTATCCACTGCTGCTTCTCCTTTTGCTGTCCAGTCATAAGGCAGGGGAGGAACAAGACCTGAAAGTGTTCTTTGACTGCAGCAGAGAAAAAAAAAAGATCTTTTGCCTTTCAGACAGAGCTGTAATATGTGGCAGCCATGTGTAACTACCCTCCCGGACTTAGGGAAGGATAACCCCCAGGGTAGAGGTATGCTTACATTACTCCAGGGTGAATGCATGGCCATAGTGGAGATTGTCACAACAAGGATGAGTTCCAGTTTCCTTAGTATTTTCCAAATGAAATTTATGTTACTCATATGGAGAGAGGGTTAGGACTGCATTTCCCTCTGGCAACAGGGCTCCAGACTTCACCACAATTCTCCCTTCAAGGAACTCCCAGGATCCTCCAAGAGATCGACACCAATCCCCTTGCACCAGGACTTCCATCCTCTGGCTCTCCACCTTGGGTGCTGTCAGGGCCGTTTGAAGGAATTTGGGGGCCCCAAGCAAAATGGACATGGAGGCCCCCAATCCCCCCCGCGCACGCAAAGCCTACAGGAACCACAGCATAGCGATACAGTTTACATTCACCCACACGTTATATAAATAAAAAATGTTTACAGTGCAAATACTGCTGTTGCATATAATGTGCCGCAGCAAATGCTGTAGCTGAATTGCGAGTGTTCTGCATGGAATGCAGGGGTCAGATATGTCCTGGGGAGAGGGCTAGTGCTAGAGAGGGGAGAGATAGATATGTGCTGGGGGCAGAGGCGGTCAGTGCTCAAATTTGTTTGGGGGGGCGCAAACTGATTCTAAAAAAAAGAAACATCAAATGCAGCCACCGTGCCCCATCATATGCAGCCACCGTGCCCCCATCAAATGCAGCCACCATGCCCCATCAAATGCAGCCACCGTGCCCCATCAAATGCAGCCACCGTGCCCCATCATATGCAGCCATCGTGCCCATCAAATGCAGCCACTGTGCCCCATCAAATGCAGCCACCGTGCGCCATCATATGCAGCCACTGTGCCCCATCATATGCAGCCACCATGCCCCATCAAATGCAGCCACCGTGCCCCATCAAATGCAGCCACCCTGCCCCATCATATGCAGCCACTGTGTCCATCATATACAACCTCTGTGCCCACATGTGCTTGGGGGGTCAGATATGTGCTGGAGGGGAGCTTTTTGAGAGAAAAGATACAATACAAGGGGGATGGGTAGGATATGTGCTGGAGGGGTGTTTTGGGAAGGAAGAGAGGGGTTGCCAGATTTAAAATCTAATCCACACTTCTAGCATTGACTCCCCCCTCCCAGCACATGTCCTCCTAACCCCTCGATCACTCAAATGACATCTACCTTGTCCTCCTTTCCAGACAGACAGTCTCCCCCCTCCCTCCTCCATCTACAGTAGTACAGAGCATAATAAAAACTTAGTGCAGACCTGATCAGAGCGTCCCATCTCCCCCTCTTCCTCCTCCTCGTGTGTGTGTTTACAGAACGAAGCAGGGGAGGAGCATTGATACAATGACTGATCTGCTCAACTAACCAGAGGGGGAGACTGGTCTCTGCCAAAAAAAAAAAGTAACAGACATCGCTGCGGCCGTAAATCGATGGGATTAAATATCAGGCCTGCCACACAGCCCAGTCCGCCCCTGCTCCTCTCCCCTTAGCAAACGAAAGCCCCTATTACCGCAGTGGAACAAACCGGCGTCTGCTTGGGGGCCCCTGGCCAGCTCGGGGGCCCTAAGCAGTTGCTTGCTTTGCCTGTCTTGTTCCGACGGGCCTGGGTGCTGTACACTCTCCTCAACCAGCCAGGGCAGCTTAAGGATTCTGTGCTAAGCCTTTCTGTGCTAAGCCTATGCTTTTGCCATAACAAGCACACATCACTGCACACACCTTCCCAGGGGAAAGAGAGCTCATCAGGCCACTCCCCAAGAACGTACATCCTCCCCCAGCATGCACCACTGAACATCAACCGCCTAGTGTTTGTCAGAGGAGACATACATACTTGATAGCCCAAGATTGTCACCATCCCCTTAACTATTGCCCTAAATGCCACTGACACCAAGTAGTGGCAGCAGGGAACAGCAGCAAACCTGACCTTAGAGGGGTTCCAAGTGAAAATACTATAGTTTGACCTGAGCAAAAGTGCTACCCAGAAGACCTAAATTTACTAGACACCTCTGACGACAGGGTGGCTACATGTGAACATTTCAGGACTGGATGGACAAAAATACTTAAGCCCCATACACACTATCAGTTTTCCTGCAGGTTTTTCTCTTCAGGTTTACCAAAACCATCTAATATGAGATCAAATCTTAAGCGTTTCAATTCGTATGCAATCAGGCAGGCCCTTGCACTACATGGTTTTGGTAAACCTGAAGAGAAAAACCTGCAGGAAAACTGATAGTGTGTATGGGGCTTTATCAATTGGCAGGTAAAACAGGTCCAATATATGTAATTAATATGTTTATTTAGCTGTTTGCCTGGTGTTCAGCATTGGTACATGGCCCAGTGGCAACAGACGTATAGCTGAAAATTTGGCATTTTGGTCCTGCCCATTTTTGCAATCATCCATGCTTGGACGATAGTTCTGTAAAGGGCACAACCAGTAAATAGCAATTTCAGGGTGTCAGGCCTCTTTAAACATCGCTCCCATCCACTGTGCATTGTTATTGTAAACTTCTAGTAAAGGTTAAGTCAACTTCTTCTCCCTCCACTCTCCACATATGTGCTGTTTTCTAATCTTTGTCCTTATAAATGCCTTTCATTAGCACATTTTTTTTTTATTTCCTCACATCTTTGCCGTGACACAGTGTTAACTTTTCACTCAAATTGCTGCAGCTGACTTCACTGCGCTCAGAGCCTTTTGATGTCTAAGCAGAGGTGCCACAGTCTGTGACACAACATAATCATTTTACAAGAATAAGAAGACTCCTCTCATGTAGAAGGGAAGATATACCCTTTAGATGACAAACTGTATTTTCTGCAACTGCCATAATAAGTGTTTAGAAAAATTCAACTCCCATTTGTAAGAGGAAGGTTTCATAATTATTTTATGGGAAATCGTTGATGGTAATGTGCAGCGTGGTTTACGTTTTTTGCTCCATCGTTTCCTAAAAAACAATATTGCTTAATTTTTAAAAACAGCAGTCTATACTCAGAAACCTACCCATATAGCAAGCAATTGGGCTGCAAGTTTGAAAATGACTTTCTAAGTTATTGCTAGACTCGCCAGGCTTCATAGGTTTGTTGCACCATTGCAAGTCCACACTGGATGACTCCAGATCAACTTTCTTTGCAAACATCCTGCAAGTTCTGGTTCAGTTATGTTGTGCAATAGTCATCCCACCACAGGTGTCACTGTGACTTGCAGAGCTTTTGCTGTAGACTCATCACTGCAACTTTGCTCTTGCTAGAGACTTGCCACGCAAATTTGCTACAAATTGGAAAAGTGTCAACTAGAACTTGTGCTTCAAGTGCTCTGCAAGTGTACAACTTGCCGGTGAAAAGGTGCAGCAAGTCAACAGACTTAAGCCTCGTACACACGTACAGGTTTCCCGGCTGACTTTTTTACCACCGGGAAACCTGAGAGGAAAACCAAGAACCTGCTTGGTAACTTTTCCCCCTACACACGACCAGGTTTCCCAACTGGAAAACTGCCATGAGAGCTTTGGTCGGGAATCCCAGCCGTGTGTATGCTCCATCACAGTGTTTCCCATAGGAAAACTACCAGGTTAAAAACCGCCGGGAATCCTGGTGGGAAAAAAGAGAGCTGGTCGTGTTGGGAAAACTGTGATGGAGCATACACATGGCCGATTTTCCGACCAAAAGCTCTCATGCCAGTTTACCTGACAGGAAAACCGGTCGTGTGTACGAGGCTTTATAATTCAACACCGCAACAAATTTGTGACATGTTATCCTTGCTATCTGGGTAGCTGAGCTCTGGATGTACCTGTATGCTGTATAGTAGGTGCATCAAGGCACTTATGTGTATGCTCCCTGTAATGAGTCCCTGCTTGCTCCGTTCCACTCTCCCGACACTCTTCTGCTGATATTGGCTTCGATGATAGTTCTGTCGTCTGTTGCTCCGGGATTCAAATACAACTATGTGCCATTCAAATCCAGTTGTTATAGCTTAGAACAAACGCCAGACAGGCTGTATGTAAGTTCAAACAGGAATCTATGTTTATTGGATGCACACAAAACACTTTTATACATAGCAGTTTGAACAGCCCGCCCAAACAACCACTTTCCTATTGGTCAATTGTTAAGTACACTCTAGTCCTCACTAAGGTCCTCTTGGCCATGCAAATAAGGACTTGAAACAGTGTCAACAGAGATTGGTCAGATAGCTTGAATAGGAGGGCTGTTATGTGTAATGACACAGAGAAATCCCAGGAGATAATTAAACTACACAAACAAACAAATGGTTAAACACAGAACAATGCCTTCCTTCCAGACCACAGAGCCATCTGGAGGGGGTTAGCTTTAAGACAGGGCGGTGGATCCACCATTGTGTAATAGAATCAAACGAGAAATACTTCAGTATTCCAAGGATCAGGACACTTCTTATAATAAATTATATTGCCGGTCTTGGGACTGAATGCCAACAGACAGATACAGTAAGTGCTCATTTACACTTGTGGTTCAGGGCAGTAAACCCAGCGGCTGAGAAGCGTTTTTATCGCCCCTCAACTGTTCACCCTTTAGCTGGTAAGGCAGCGGCTTGGGATGTATACATGCCACTGCTGCAATGCCTTGTTTCACATATGGGCCATTAATTATACCCCCTGTCACACTCGGTGGGCACTACTGCTCACTGAATGCTACCTATTCAAGTGAACAAGGCCACATTGCAACTGCCCTGCAACTGTGCACAATGCATGAGGTTGCAGCACAGTAGTCTGGCATTTAGTGGGTTAAAACAGGTTTTGAGAAGGAGATACAACACATCCTCACCTCAGTCAAATGCATGTCATGTGTATGAATTTTCTCTGACCTTGGAGAGATTTTCTTTCACTTTCGGTTGTGTTACTAAGAGAATGAGGAAAAGGAAATCCCCCAAATGGGACACAGACAGCTAAAGAAAAGAAAAAAAGATAAGGGTTCTAATATCCTACTATAACAACAACATAAAAAAAGTTGCTGTTTGACATGTTTTGCTGTGCAAGTTTTGACCAACATTAGGTGCACTAGCCATATGATTAAGTACAAGGGGCCAGATTCACGTAGCCTGGGCGCAGCGTAACGTAACCGATTTACGCTACACCGCCGCAAATTTTCTGTCTAAGTGCCCGATCCACAAAGCACTTACCTGGAAATTTGCGGCGGTGTATCGTAAATCTGTCCGGCGCAAGGTGGGCCAATTCAAATGGGGCGGGTACCATTTAAATTAGGCGCGCTCCCGCGCTGGACGTACTGCGCATGCTCCCGACGCAAATTTCCCGATGTGCTTTGCGCGAAATTACGACGCGCCAACGTTTTGTGAATCAAGACGTGAAAAAAAGACTTGCGCCGGGAAAAAGAAAACATTTTAAAAAAATTCAAAAGCGACGCGGGAAAGACGGGTATACTTTTACATGGTGGAGTAATTTTCCACTTTGTAAAAGGTGCCCTATCTTTGCGACGGCAAACTCACACTTGCGGCGACGTAACGACATGAAAAGGTTTGTGGATCGCTGTAACTGCTGATTTGCATACCCGACGCTGGTTTACGACGCAAACTCCCCCCAGCGGCGGCCGCGGTACTGCATCCTAAGATCCGACAGTGTAAAACTATTACACCTGTCGGATCTTAGGGATATCTATGCGTAACTGATTCTATGAATAAGTCGCATAGATAGAAACAGGGATACGACGGCGTATCAGCAGATACGCCGTCGTATCCCTTTTGTGAATCTGGCCCAAGGTGGCTTCAGAGGGTGCCTTTCACTGTGTTAGCCGGTCTATGAAAATCTGAGATTTATAAAATCTATAGTAATCAAATGACATTCTAAGAATAGGAGCAATGTAATGACAGATGTGTCAATCATGACAAAAACAGTCTCTGTGTTGATTTTTTTTTTTTTTTTTTGCTGCTGGTAATGCTATAGGGGCTCCTGAAACGGGAGCGTTCCGAGGCTAATGAGAACGAGCTATCACAGCATGCGTGTATTGCCCCTGCTTTCTCTTATGTGTGCCTGTCTGTGAATATCAATTGGAACTTGTGCTAAAAAAAACATTCTCTATCTTCTTTTTTTTTCCTTTAGAATCAAAGCAACAATGTAATTTCCATGCCTGTGTAAACCTTCTCCAGTAACAACCTGCATCAAAGGTAAAGGATCTGTCTCACAAGCTTCTTACTTATGTTACTGCCAAAGCAAATGTAATAAATGCAATGCTGCATGATACATTTGCATGCACCCAGTTGTCATGCCATCCATCTTTAAAGAGAGAACATGGAATTTGTGATGTAAATGTAGTCTTTTTTATATAAAGAATTAAGGGTAAAATCACACATTTAGGCAGCTCTACAACAGGCAATAGGTTGAAATGTGCTATTCGGGCAGCACTCCAAGTAAAGTAATTGTCAAATTAAATAAAAAATATATATTTTAATTCAATTGTAAAATCTCAGATAGTCCAGATATATAAGTAATGCACAGGGGGGTTCATTTACTAAAGGCTAATCTACTTTGCACTACGAGTGTACCTGGAAGTGCAGTCGCTGTAGATCCGAGGGGGACATGCAAGGAAAATAAAAAACAGTATTGTTGCTTGTACATGATTGGATGATAAAATCAGCAGAGCTTCCCCTCATTTCAAATCTACCCCTCAGATCTACAGTGACTGCACTTCCAAGTGCACTTTCAAGTGTACTTGCAGCGCACTTGTAGTGCATTTGTCTTTAGTAAATCAACCCCATTGTTTTCTAACTCTTATCAGAGAGGAGTAGTCAATTGTTTGAAGGCATTACTCAATTTTCCTCCCAGACATTTCTTATTTCTTCTACAGCCTGTCCCAACATAATGTTTTTTTTCCCCTCCTGTTGCACTCCACATGTTATCATCACCAGGGCTGCAAAATACTTGCAGGGGAAGTTGCTAGAGGTCAGTTTCTATTAATGCTAGCATGTTCTCCCAGAACTACATCTCCCAAGAGACATTTTTCTAGAACTATATCTCCCAAGAGACATTTTTCTAGAACTATATCTCCCAAGAGACATTTCCTTATACACAGTGTGGGGACTGGCTCTTGGGAGTCAAAGTGGCATGTTTTTGATGCAAACAAATTAATGTATGTATATAGGGAAAGATAGGGATAGGTGGTAGGCACCTGTTAGCTGAGCAGGTAGAGTTTACAACACCGGTTGGTATTTCAGAGCAGAACATTCTAAATCTAAAAGGTATGTTCGGGGCACTCTGTCTGCGGATCTGCCAAAAAATCTAATTTTGTATTCATGCAGCATTTTTAAAGGGATAAAACATGGGGAAATGAACATGGATTTTGCCCATTCACTTTGTCATAGATTTTAAAGCTGATGCTTACCCATAAAAAAAAAAAAAAATCGATATAACTTTATTGAGCTGACTTGTTCGTGAAGGCGCCTACTTCAGGGTTGTCTTCTGGATCCACGTTTCACCTTCTAATGGGTCAGAAACATGTAATACACTGCAACCAATAAGGTTTAATATCTCACCTCCTATCCTGCATGCTCGCAGGTGATATAGCGTGGGTTAACAGGAGACCTCCACCAATAGTAACAATGGCCGCTCACCTCACTGATAATAAAAAATCGCTTTCCCATAAGGGTCAATCCCAGGCATGTAACAGCATAATCCAAGCAGGAAAGGAATACATCTCAGGTAATATCAGCATGGATGGCAGATCTCAAGTAATATCAACATGGATAGCAGCCATGGAATCCGATGTAAGAAAAACAAAACATAGTGTTTCTCCGCAATAACCAATATAACATTTAATAGTGAAAATACACTTACATAAAAAGCACTATATCCAGTGCTAGGAATCAAATGCAAACAAAAACGCACACAGCATGGTCCGATAGATGGCAGCGGGTGACGTCACGTACTTCCCTACCGAACGTTGCGTCCCAAGGACGGGACTTCTTCAGCGGATGTAGGGGAGAGGAAACGTGCACCCAGTTATATACATGTATGTTGCTATGGAAAGTAAGTAGCTACAATGCAGCATATGGACCAAAAAGGTCTCTAGCTACAGGGCAGTGTGTGGGACAAAAAGCTCACTGGCTACGGATCAGCATGCAGGACAAAAAGCACCGCAAAAAAACAGAAAGCAAATCACTTACTGCGGCGATCATACCTATTCAAATCTGTCAGCAGAAATATGCAAGGGGAGAGT
This sequence comes from Rana temporaria, assembly GCF_905171775.1. Lineage (NCBI taxonomy): Eukaryota > Metazoa > Chordata > Amphibia > Anura > Ranidae > Rana > Rana temporaria. The sequence goes on from NC_053489.1 coordinate 556,807,424, forward strand.
GAATATTACTTAAAAGCCCCGGAATACATATGTTTAGCAACGACAAAGAAAAAATATAAAAATATATAAATATATAAATAAATAAATATACGAAAGTCCCATTTAGACAAAATGGAAGATGAAAAAACAGGGCTGCATAATCATGCAGACCAGTACAACACATGAGGTCAACCGCTGCAACCATCGGACAAGTAAAAACATAACATTAAAACAATATAAATACAAATATAAATTATGAACAATGTTATAAAAATATTTTGTTTAAAAAATATATGTATCTGAAAACGCATGTCAACGATCGGATAAAAACAATTGACATCAAAGTCCACATTAAAACAATGTAAATACAAATATTAATTATGGACAATGTTATAAAAATATTTTGTTTAAAAAATATCTGTATCTGAAAACGCATGTCAACGATCGGATATAAAACAATTAACATCAAAGTCCACATTTAACCCGTCAGGACAAAGAACATGGGTCTCATGAATCCAATAAGATTCTTTCTTGCTCAATTGTCGGATGAATCCTTGGCAAAAAGGAAAGACATCGTTATCCGCCCTGCGGACAAAGGGGGGGGTCTCGTTGTCCTCAGTAAAAACTATTATCAACTTGAAATGAGTAATCTTCTTTCTGATAGTGATACCTATAGGGTATTGTCTAAAGATCCTATGTTTGATTTCAAGGATGAACTTCATCATATCATTGAAGATGGGAGGGATCAAAAGATTCTTACTAAAAAAGAGGCGTTGTATCTCGATCCCTTGTTTTGTAGAACCCCTATTATTTATTTCTTGCCAAAGATCCACAAAAATAGTACCCATCCGCCTGGGAGGCCCATTGTTAATGGGATCGACTCGGTATCGGCCAGATTGGGCCAATATATAGATTCGTTTTTGCAACCTTTAGTGGTTAAAACCCCTGCTTTTCTGAAAGATACTAAGCATATTATCCAAATATTGGAATCTCTTGGTTGTTCCACTAATAGTATATTAGTCACTGCGGACGTCAGTTCGCTTTATACTATTATAGGACACAGTGACGCTATGGCGTCTGTTGAATGGGCCCTTTCCACATCAACACTATCAGGGAGACACCAAGAATTCCTTTTGGGCTGTTTGGATTTCTGCTTATCCAGAAATTATTTCTGGTATAATGGAGACTATTTGCTGCAGACAAGGGGAGTTGCCATGGGCGCTCGTTTTGCTCCCAGTGTGGCCAATATTTTTATGGCCCACTGGGAGGAAGAGGCGATTTTCCAACATCGCCCCCCTGAGTTGGTCTGTTACCGTCGTTATATCGATGACCTCATCATCATTTGGAATGGTGAGAGGTCCTCATTGGATACCTTCATCAGTGGTCTCAATAATAACAACAAAAATATTACACTTACATGGACCATTGACTATGAAAAAATTGTCTTTTTAGATTTGACCATAGTCAAAAATACGGACCATTTTAAACTCACCAATTATTTCAAACCTACAGACCGGAATGCATACATACCATTGGGAAGTTGCCATCACAAATCTTGGTTATGTAATATCCCCAAAGGGCAATTTATTAGATTACGCCGTAATTGCACCACTGAGTCTGACTTTGTTGACCAATCTCGTGTTTTGGCTGATAGATTTGTGCAAAAAGGGTACAACCAAGACCACCTTGAGAGGGAAATTGGACAGGTTCAGCAATTAGATAGAACTGTTTTAGTGTCCGATCGTGTGGCTAATGTCAGCCTTCCCCCCAATGATAAACACAATTTTAGAATGATCTTGGACTATAATGTCCAACATAAAAAATTTGAACGGATCATCTCAAAAAATTGGTCTATCTTGAAACAGGACAAAATATTGGGACCTGCATTACCAGCAAAACCCCAATTTGTATACAAGAAAGCTCCCACTCTTAGGGATCGATTAGCACCTAGTGTGCTCGATCCCCCGGTCATTTCAGATAATAGAATGTTCAAATTCCTGGGAGGTTTCTATGCCTGTGGACGTTGTGTTCCATGCAAACATTCCAAAGTGAACATTAAAAAGAGGAAAAAATTTGTGGCATCTGCCACTGATAAAGAATATGATATTAAACAGCTCATCACTTGTGACACCGTAGGTGTTGTCTATATGTTGGAATGTGATTGCGGCCTGCAATACATAGGCAGAACCTCCAGACCCCTACATGTACGTTTAGCCGAACATGTCAATAACATCAAACAAGGGAAAACCACACACAATGTATCCCGCCATTTTAGGGATTTCCATCATAGAAATCCAAAAGGATTGCGTTTTTGGGGAATTGAAAAGGTTAATCGTCATTGGAGGGGGGGTAATTTTATCCGACAATTGAGCAAGAAAGAATCTTATTGGATTCATGAGACCCATGTTCTTTGTCCTGACGGGTTAAATGTGGACTTTGATGTTAATTGTTTTATATCCGATCGTTGACATGCGTTTTCAGATACAGATATTTTTTAAACAAAATATTTTTATAACATTGTCCATAATTAATATTTGTATTTACATTGTTTTAATGTGGACTTTGATGTCAATTGTTTTTATCCGATCGTTGACATGCGTTTTCAGATACATATATTTTTTAAACAAAATATTTTTATAACATTGTTCATAATTTATATTTGTATTTATATTGTTTTAATGTTATGTTTTTACTTGTCCGATGGTTGCAGCGGTTGACCTCATGTGTTGTACTGGTCTGCATGATTATGCAGCCCTGTTTTTTCATCTTCCATTTTGTCTAAATGGGACTTTCGTATATTTATTTATTTATATATTTATATATTTTTATATTTTTTCTTTGTCGTTGCTAAACATATGTATTCCGGGGCTTTTAAGTAATATTCACTCTCCCCTTGCATATTTCTGCTGACAGATTTGAATAGGTATGATCGCCGCAGTAAGTGATTTGCTTTCTGTTTTTTTGCGGTGCTTTTTGTCCTGCATGCTGATCCGTAGCCAGTGAGCTTTTTGTCCCACACACTGCCCTGTAGCTAGAGACCTTTTTGGTCCATATGCTGCATTGTAGCTACTTACTTTCCATAGCAACATACATGTATATAACTGGGTGCACGTTTCCTCTCCCCTACATCCGCTGAAGAAGTCCCGTCCTTGGGACGCAACGTTCGGTAGGGAAGTACGTGACGTCACCCGCTGCCATCTATCGGACCATGCTGTGTGCGTTTTTGTTTGCATTTGATTCCTAGCACTGGATATAGTGCTTTTTATGTAAGTGTATTTTCACTATTAAATGTTATATTGGTTATTGCGGAGAAACACTATGTTTTGTTTTTCTTACATCGGATTCCATGGCTGCTATCCATGTTGATATTACTTGAGATCTGCCATCCATGCTGATATTACCTGAGATGTATTCCTTTCCTGCTTGGATTATGCTGTTACATGCCTGGGATTGACCCTTATGGGAAAGCGATTTTTTATTATCAGTGAGGTGAGCGGCCATTGTTACTATTGGTGGAGGTCTCCTGTTAACCCACGCTATATCACCTGCATGCCTCATATTGTCAGTCACTTATAAGAGAATCACCTGGATGATCTTTATTTGGACTTTTCCTCTAGCGCTGCACTATCTACTTTACATTGACTCTTAAGGAATTTATAAATTGAATCCTAGTGCATAGCTGCTGATTCTGTTTTACCTGTATATTGCGCTGATTTTTTTACTATTTCATTTATCCTGCATGCTCAACTCACCAGTTAGTGCAGCCAGGATCAGGACACCAGTCCAGGACACAAGCAATTGCAGTTTACAGATAGTAATGATTGAATCACAGATTTGCAAGTGTTTGATTCTCCTGAACTCTAGCATCCACATCTGTCCAATTTCTGGGGGAACATAAAATTCAACTCATCCAGGCAACCATGATTTACAAATCATTTAAATCATTCACCTATACATCTAAAATATTTGCAGTTTTTAAATATGTTGATTTGCCTGGTTTACAGCTGAAGTCTAATCATAAAAACATTCTCTTAGGCCGAGTACTCACGAGCAGACATGTCCGATGAAACCGGTCCGCGGACCGTTTTCATCGGACATGTCTGCCCGGGGACTTCTGTTCGATACACACCCGGGGACTTCTGTTCTGTACACACCATCGAACAGAGGTCCGCGCGTAAACAATACGCGGGGCGTGTCCGCGGTGTCGCCGCGTCAATGACGCGGTGTCGCCGCGACAATGACGCGGCGACGTGGGCGGCCTGCCTTTAAAATGCTTCCACGCATGCGTCAAAGTCATTCGACGCATTCGAGGGATGGCGGGCGGCCGTACATGTACGGTAGGTCTGTACAGACGACCGTACATGTCGGGGGGACAGGTTTCCAGCGGACTGTTTTAAAGCAAGTCCAGGAAACAGTTGTCCGCTGGAAACCTGTCCGATCCACCCGAAAATGGTCCGCTCGGGCCTACACATGGCCAAACATGTCTGCTGAAACTGGTCTGCGGACCAGTTTCAGCAGACATGTTTGGTCGTGAGTACGGGCCGTAGGGGCAGATCCACAAAGCGAGTACGCAGGCGTATCTACTGATACGCCGGCGTACTTTCAAATTTCCCGCGTTGTATCTTTGTTTTGAATCCTCAAAACAAGATACGACGGCATCTGGGTTAGATCCGACAGGCGTACGGCTTCGTACGCCTTCGGATCTAAGATGCAATTTTTCGGCGTCTGCTGGGTGGCGTTCACGTCGTTTTCCGCATCGAGTATGCAAATTAGCTTTTTCCGGCGTATAGTTAAAGCTGCTGTTTCGTGGCGTATAGTTAAACCTGCTATGTTAAATATGGCGTCGTTCCCGCGTTTGATTTGAATTTTTTTGTTTTGCATAAGTCGTCCGTGAATCGCGGGATGGACGTAATTTACAAGTCAAAACAATGACGTCCTTGCGACGTCATTTCGTGCAATGCACGGCGGGAAATCTAGGGACGGCGCATGCGCAGTTCGTTTGGCGCGGGGACGCGCTTCATTTAAATGAAACACGCCCCCCTACTCGCCGATTTGAATTAGGCGCCGTTACGCCGGCGAGAGATACACTACGCCGCCGTAACTTACGGCGCAAATTCTTTGTGGATTTAAAGCTACAACAAGTAAGTTGCAGCGGCGTAGCGTATTCTTTCCGGATCTAACTTACCTGTAAAGTTTGCCCTATTTCAGCACAGTAGTCTCAACTGGATCCTATAGAAATCCTCAGTGCAGGGATGCCCCATCCTCTTCCTGTTTTGGAACATCTGATGCACAATGGGTTTCGGGTTTTCAGCCTGAATTCAATAGAAAAAGGTTTCTGGTGCCTTTCTCCTCCTCTCATCCATTAGAAATGTTTTTTCAATGCTTTTACTGCTTGTAGCATGATCTATGAATGATAGAGAGTGACCTCTATGGCCGGGTACACACGGACAAACATGTATGGTGAAAGCGGTCCGTCGGACCGTTTTCACCATACATGTCTGCCAGAGGGCTTCTGTACGATGGTTGTACACACCATCGTACAGAAGTCCGCGCGTAAACAATACGCGGGGCGTGTCCGCGGTGTCGCCGCGACAATGACGCGGCGACGTGGGCGGCCCGCCTTTAAAATGCTTCCACGCATGCGTCGAAGTCATTCGACGCATGCGAGGGACGGCGGGCGCCTGGACATGTACGGTAGGTCTGTACTGACGACCGTACATGTCCGAGCGGGCTGAATTCCAGCGGGCTGTTTTAAAACAAGTCCAGGAATATTTGTCTGCTGGGAAAAGGCCCGGCGGGCAAATGTTTGCTGGAATTCGGCCCGCTCGCGCCCACACACGACCAAACATGTCTGCTGAAACTGGCCTGCGGGCCAGTTTCAGCAGACATGTTTGGTCGTGAGTATGGGGCCTATGTGTGATCAGCCAGACTCTCCTCCATTCACAGACCATGTCACTAGGGTCGCCACCTCATCCCTTTAAACCCAAACACATATTTATTACACAGGTTCTGTGGCTGATTAAGATGGTAAATAACTCACTTGTTGCCTTATCTTCATTAAATTAGCCTCAGAACCTGAATTATTCATATGTGTTCAAGTTTAAAGGGATGAGTTGGCAACCCTTCCTACCACATGCACTGTAATCAATGAAAGAACATCTCTCAATGGAGGATGAGGTGGTTCCCCGTTGGGAACTTTTCACAGCAGCTTTAAAACGCCCACAGTGACAGAAGTTCTGAGATAGGAAGAGGACGGGGCATCTTTGCTAAGTAAATTTAGCTAGGTAGCTGCACTACCTAGGGAGTCATGCATACAGGATTGGAAGTCAGGTTTTTAGACTTTACTGTCTACATTTCTTTTCATGCCTCTGACCCATTATGAGTGCAAACTTGCATCTAGAAGACAACCCTGAAGTAGGCCCCTTTAAAAACAAGTCAGCTTAGATATATTGATTCTAACAGGTTAACTTTAAAGCGGAGGTCCAAACAAAAAGTTAACCTCCGCTTTTCGGAACCCCCCCTCCGGTGTCACATTTGGCACCTTTCAGGAGGGGGTGCAGATACCTGTATAATACAGGTATTTGCACTTACTTCTGGGCATAGACTCCTGCGGGAGTCACGCCCCTTCCCGTCACCCCCGCTATCTTCTGGGAAACACACTGGTCCCAGAAGACAGCGGGGACCAGTGAAGACATGCAGCGTGACACACGCATGCACAACAGGGAACCGGGAAGTGAAGCTGCAACGCTTCACTTCCTGATTCCATCACCAAGGATGACGCGGGGACAGCCGCCATCGGCTGCCGACATCGCAGGCACCCTGGACAGGTAAGTGTCCATTTATTAAAAGTCAGCAGCTGATGTATTTGTAGCTGCTGGCTTTTAATATATTTTTTTTTTTTTTAGGCGGACCTCCACTAACAAAAAAGGATTATTAGTTAAGGCAGAGCAGTGATAATGTGCAAAGCATAGCAGTCAATAGCAGCCAATCAGACTTCCGTTAATCGTAGCCAGACTGACGAAAGATGGATTCTGACAGGTTGCAAGGGGTTACTGCATTTTGCAAGCTGCCTTTTGCTTTCATTGATGGAGTTCATTATAACCAGCAGAGAGCAACACAGAGACAAATCATTCCACCCTTTCTAACAAGATCTTTGCTGTAAGCAATAAAGGATTATATAAGATGAAAGCTGAGTATAGGGTTTGATCAGTAAAGCAGTGCAAATAGCAATGATGACAGTAAAATGCAAAAAAAACATAGCAACTAGATTTAAAGGAAACCTGTGCTAAAGAAACATATAAGCAGACCCTGCTGTTCTCCTTAAGAAAATGCTATTTGCCTGGTTGTCCCTGTGTTCATTTATCCGAGCCACTAACCTAGATCAAATATGTAGCAGCTGATGTCAGAGGCAAGTCAGACCTGCTGATCGGCATGCATACAGTATTCCAGGTCATTGGGGTTGATTTACTAAAGGCAAATGATCAGTTGCAGTAGAGTTTTAACTTTGTAAGGGCAAGTAAATGGGGGGACAATTCACTTTGCAAAGAATACCTAATCACATGCAAGCAGGGACTACAGGGAGTTTCCCGGTGGGCCGATGGCTCAGTGGGCCATCTTTAGTGACAGCGGACTGCCGCCCCCAGGGGCCCCTTACACAGCTTCAGGCATGGGCCCTCCTGGAGCAGAAATTGAAATTGAGAAGCGGGGAGGGGGCTGCCGCGATTTGAGCGGGGGGGCCTTTACAAAAAAAAGAAGAAATAAAGAAAAATATATATAAACAAGGGGGCCCTTTAATAAAAAATAAAATAAAAATATAAAAAATTTTTTATATATTTTATTATAAAAAAAAGGGGGGTTGCCATCCGGGCCCTGGGGGCCTCCGGGCCCCTGGGGACCTCCGGATCTCTAAAAAATAAAAAATAAAATTGTCCCTTTTAATAAAAAATAAAATAGAAATATATTAAAAATATATATATATATTTTTTTATAAAAAATAAATAAAAATGGGAGGTTGCCATCTGGGGCCCTGGGAACCTCCGGACCCCTAAAAAAAAAAAAAAAAAAAAAAAATTTTTTTTTTTTTTTTTTTTTTTTTTTTAGGGGGCTGCCATCCGGGCCCCTGGGGACCTCCGGGCCCCTTCCAGGTGTAATGCCTGTACCCCCCTGATGGCGGCCCTGGCCGCCCCCCTCCGCTCCACTGTCTCTCCCTTCCCGCAGCGCTCACCTCCTCTCCCTCCCCGCAGTGCTCACCTGGGGGGAACAGAGAAGCAGGGGGAGGACCAGAGGATCAGGGGGAATGACAGAGGAGCAAGGGGGAGGGGACAGACAGCTGACTCAACAGCTATGGCCTGGGAGTTTCTCACTTCTGCCTAATCTTGTCTCATAAGGGGGGGCACCGAACTGATTCTTTGCCCTGGGTGAAATAATGTCTAGCTTCCCCACTGGTACTGCCTATAGGAGTACCAGTACCAGCCGTTCTACTCTAATAAAGTAGAACGGTAAGTGGCTGGTGAAGAGGGAGAGGGGGCTTGGGTGGCGGGGGGGTGCGGGAGTTGTCCGGCCGCCATGGGAGAGACCTGTCAAAGTGGGCCAGTCTGGATGAAGTCCAGGGCCAAATTTTTGTCCCAGTCCAGCCCTGCATGCAAGGGTTTTTTTTTGCACATGATTACATGATGTAAGCCAACACTAAGCTAAGGGAAAATTCCCTTGAATAGCCTATTTGCATTTAGTAAAGCAACCCCAGAGATTTAAAATATAGAAACCATTAGCTCATCATGACAGCCAGCCAATTAGCATTTTTGGAAAATATGTCAGCAAAGAGGGTCTTCATACTTCTCTGTTCTTACATTTTTTTTTGTTTATATTGGTAGTGAAAGATCATTTCTGACTGGTTTGCTAAGGCCTCTTTTTTTCTGTAAGCCTCATACAATGACTTTGTAGGTATGTACAATGTAAAATCATGCTTTGCTTTGTTATGATGAAAATGCTTCTATATACCTAGAGATGGCACATGGACACCCTTGGTAACTGGGACTAGTTTGGTTGGGTAACTGGGACTAGTTTGGTTGGTTGGTTAAGTATTTGTTGAAAATCATTACAGCTGAAAAAAAAAAAAAAAATGAAACACATATATGAGAGCTGTTTCACCTGCTAAAAGATTATTTCTGTCACTCCGTTCCTAAAATTTTCACAGCTCTACCACACAGCAGAGCCAGTTGTTTTTTTTTTTTTGCACATTTTGACATGTTTTATGCATTTTGCAGAGCTTTGTAATAACAACCAGCCTCCTCCTCATACAAAAATGAAAAAAAAAAACACATGAAGCATGCAAAAGCATACAAATCCATAGAAACATGCTTACAAAATGCACTGAAAAACACATGATTATGTACTGGGTGGAATCTAGGCTAAACTGCCTGACTGGATACAAATCAAATAGGCTGTAAAGGTAGGCTTTCACATTACCTTACATTTGGTAAATCTAAAGAAGACTTTACAGAAATTGTAAAATTATTATTATTCAGGATTTATATAGGGCCCACCGTTTGCACAGCAGATATATATATATATATATATATATATATATATATATATATATACTGTATATATATATATATATATATATATATATATATATATATATATATTTATATTATATATCTATCTATCTATATATATATATATATATATATATATATATATATATATATATATATATATATATATATATATATATATATATATATATATATATATATATATATATAGGGAGAGAGAGCGAGTACAGTTACAATACAATAAATACAAGATGGTTAAGAGGACCCTGCTTACAATCTAATAGGGTGGGTACAATTGGAATGTAATGTGCATTGCTAACTTAGGTTAATGAGGCAACAGCTATATGCACAGCTATATGCACAGTGATTTAAAACAACCATGGAGAATCTTTTACAGATCTGAGTTTAGTAAACTGAAATTTGGTTTGATCCTATAGGTTCTGCACTGTGCACATATTTATAGCTCCTTGCTCTGAATGACAAATGAGCATCATTATTATTCTTCAGATGGAGATGGAGAGAAGGCTGAGCCATTTGTGAACAATGCGCTGCAACCATGAAATACTGTAGTGAATGTTGCCAGTAGAATATAGAGGATTATATACATTATTTATGTCTAACATTACATACATTCATGGTCTAAAAGTGTGACTGTCCACTACCGATGAGAGTTCCCAGTCAGTTGTCTCATGACCTGTGTATAAGTAAAGGGGCACCTTCTAGCCATGGGTAATTGCATGGTGGTTTGTTTGTCATTGTTGAAGAAATCTTATCCGCCATCATGTCCTTCAAGTTGTCACTTATAATTTTCAAGACTTCAAACTGAAATAAAAGTACCCAGACTTGAAATAGCCAGTCTTTTCTTAATCAGATAATCGCCAGTATATGTCTGTTTGGAATACAAATAATAACGTTCAACAGATACTTCTTTGATTTGGAGAGGACACCGGGCAGAAAATATACCGAGCAGATAAGTAGCATTCACAGATGAGTAAACCGAAACATTGATATAGAGATATTGGGCCAGATTCTCGTACAATTGCAGCGGCGCAACGTAACCCGTTTACGTTACACCGCTGCAAGTTTTCAGTGTAAGTGCCTGATCCACAAAGCACTTACCTGCAAACTTGCGGCGGTGTATCGTAAACACGTCCGGCGCAAGCCCGCCCAATTCAAATGTGGCGTGTACCATTTAAATTTGGCGCGCTCCCGCGCCGGACGTACTGCGCATGCTCAGTTTAGAAATTCCCGTGCTTTGCGCGATGTGACGTAATTTTTTAGAACGGCGACGTGCGTAGCGTCCATTCGTATTCCCGGACGTCTTACGCCAAAACAAAAAAAAATTGAAATTCGACCCGGGAACGACGGCCATACTTTAACATGGCTGGACTAAAGTTAAGCCATGTTAAAGCAGGTGTAAATTTGCGACGGGAAAAAATTTCTAGCTACAACGTAACGAACGCGAAAACCGTTGTGGATCGCCGTAAATGCTCATTAGCATACCCGACGCAGGAAAACGACGCAAACTCCACCCAGCGGCGGCCGAGGTACTGCATCCTAAGATCCGACGGTGTAAGTCTATTACACCTGTCGGATCTTAGGGCTATCTATGCGGAACTGATTCTATGAATCAGTCGCATAGATACTCTGAGGCCCCGTACACACGACCAGTTTCCTCGGCAGAATTCAGCTTCCGACCGAGTTTCTGGCTGAATTCTGCCGAGAAACCCGGCCGTGTGTACAATTTCGCCGAGGAAGCCGACGAGGAGCTCGACGAGGAAATAGAGAACATGTTCTCTATTTCCTCGTTGTTCTATGGGAGCTCTCGGCCCGCCGAGCTCCTCGGCGGCTTCAGGGCTGAACTGGCCGAGGAACTCGATGTGTTTGGCACGTCGAGTTCCTCGGCCGTGTGTACGGGGCCTAAGAGATACGACGGCGTATCAGAGATACGCCGTTGTATCTCTTCTGTGAATCTGGCCCCTAGTTCTCGATTTACTTGGCATTAAAAAATAATAAAATAATTTAACATTATTTGTAAAAAAAAAAAAAAAAAAGGGCATCATTGTGCTATTGTGAGTTCTCAAGCAAGAAAAATGTGAAAACCTTATTCCTAACCAATCCTTCCACCAGGAGAAAAGACTGGTCACCAAGAACATTCACTTGTATTTTGTTAAATTTTTGGGAATACGTGTCGCTGTTGCTGATTTTCTGACATAATATGCTTGAGGTGGTTGTAATTATATTAGTATACATTGAGTATTTTTACTAACATTTGCATGTTCAGAACAAACTTTCAGAGTGTACTCCCTTCTTCTATGGTCCAACAGTTACTAATACACAACATTTTAGTAGAATGTCAAGGCTGCTTTCACAATCTTCAATTGCACAAATTTTCCAAATTTCCAACAGGAATTCACCACTGGGCTAGAGGCACTACGTCTGTGAAACAACTAAAATGTTCTGTGCTATGGGCTTGGGGCCACCTGCTACCAAAGTTACCAACTGTCCATCATATAAAGTCCCTTTTTTCCAACTAAATCCTTCAATCCACATAATGCTGAACTCCAGTCAGCTGTAAACAATTAGCAAGGGTGTGCGATCCCAAACTCACCTTTGCTTTCCGATACTCCTGGTATGGGGGTGGTCCCTTGACATCCTTATGTACAGTGCAAGGCCATTGACTATACATGATGACGTCAGAGGAACCATGATTGGTCAAGCAGCAAAGAGGAGCAGCCATGTGGAACTGGTCAAATAAAGGGGAGAAAGCATGCCATAGGAAGGTTTAAGGTTAATACATCACTTAACCTCCCTATCGGTATGATTATTTCAGATTTTAGGTGCTGAAAGCGGTACCATTATTTGCAAGGAAATTTGGCGTTTTACATTGTAGGCCTGTAATTCTTAGGAATAACTCACTTAAATCTGACCAAACAAGAGTCTAGTAGGCATCCCGGGTATGACATTTTTTTACAAACAAAATTATAAATTATAATATAATAAATAATTACTGCACAAGAGTAATTATAAATTTTAATGCAAATAAGGGGAATGTTTCTCTTACAGGTTTGCACAGCAATGCAGCGGTTTGCACACCCTGTGAATAGAGATGGTCCCGATATTCGAATCAAACTTAAGCTGGATTCAAACATTGGGTGTTCGTTTGTTCATAGAACAAACAAACATAAGGGGTGCTCGTGGCAAGTTCGACAGCCAAAGAGTGCCCCATAATGCACTGCGATATTGGAGTGCATTGACAGATACTGATTGGCCAAAGCATGCACCTGATCTGTATGCTTTGGCCAATCACCTCGCAATGCTCTGTTAAAGGAATGATTGGCTAAAGGCCTTTGGCCAATCATGGCTCAGGGGCTAAAACCATGCCCCACACTATATAAAGCTGCTGGTGGCTGTAGTGAATTAATAGAGATAAGGCAGGTAGGTAGTTTAGCGTGCAGCCAGTGTAGTATACAGTACATAATACAGTGCAGAGTATATAGTGCAGCCAGTGTAGTATAAATATTACAGTTCAGAGTATAGTGCAGTCAGTGTAGTATATATAATACATTACAGAGTATATAGTGCAGTCAGTGTAGTATATATAATACAGTGCATTGTACCCCTACCCATTCACCAAAAAAGGTGTCAAAAAGTAAAAAAACAACAAGAGACAGTTTTTGACAATTCCTTTATTAAAAAATAAAAAAACAAAGTGTCCTGCAATGTCCATCCATCTTCAATCACGCCGCCCACAGGACCCCGAAAAATAGAAAAGATTAAAAAAGCTCTGCCTCAAAAGGAGGCCTCCCGGCGTCTTTTGGCTTTGACAGTTGTTATATAGGCAAGGGCCCCCTACTCACATCATGTGATGTCATGTGAAATCAGAGGGGGGCGGGTCATCCAGTTACGTCAGCAGGTGGCCCCGCCCTTGCACATATATAAGGGCCGTCAAAGAAAAAAGACAGCAGTCACCGGGAGGCCTCCCATGGATGCAGAGTTTTTTATATGTTTCAATTTTTCGGGTCAGTCGGGCGGTGTGATTGAATATGGATGGACATCGCTGGACACTTTTTTTTTTGACAAAAACTTTTTTGACACTTTTTTTGGTGAATGGGTAGGGGTACAATGTACCCGAAACCCATTCACATAGGGAGGGGGTGGGATCTGGGGGCACCCTAGTTAAAGGGAGCTTCCAGATTCTGATAAGCCCCCACCTGCAGACCCCGAAAACCACAGCCCAGGGTTGTTGGGAAGAGTCTCTTGTCCATATCAACATGGAGATGAGGTGTTTTGGGGTAGGGGGGCTCAGAGCCCCCCTGCCCTAAAGCACCCACACCACCATGTTGAGGGCATGTGGCCTGGTATGGTTCAGGGGGGACAGGGCACTTTCTCGTCCCAACCCATCCTGACCTCCGGGCTGCATGCTCGGATAAGGATCTGGTATGGATTTTGGGGGGACCCCATGCCGATTTTTTATTTTTTTTGCCATGAAGTTTCTCTTAAAATCCATACCAGACCCAAAGGGCATGGCATGGACTGCGGGGGGAACCCACGCTGTTTTTTAAATACATTTTTCATCTATATTGTCGGGAGCCAGTAATACATTACAGCCGCAAGCAAGTTCAAATAAAATGTTTTTCTTTAGAAATGTCATTATAGCTGTGGCAAGGGGACCCCCAGACACAATATTTAAAGAAATATTTTATTTTTATTGTTTCACTTTAAGCATTATTACAAGTTTTTTTGCATTGATACATGTCTCCTGGGACAGTACCCGGGTCCCCATGCACTTTTTTATGGCAATAACTTGCATATAAGCCTTTAAAATGAGGACTTTTGATTGTTCATGTTTGTGTCCCATAGACTATAATAGGGTTTGCATGTTCACTAGAACTTTTTGCCTGTTCTAGGTGTTCTGGTGTGAACTGAAACTGGGGGTTTTCAGCCTTCTCTGTTTGCAGCGTGCATTAACTACTTGCCGACCAGCCGCCGCAGTTATACGGCGGAAGGTCGGATCCCCTGCGCGAGAGCCCGTAGCTATACGTCGGCTCTCGAAGCGGCCACTAGGGGCGCGTGCGTGCCCCCGCTCTTCCCTGTCTCCCATGCGCGTGCCCGGCGGGCGCGATCGCCTCCGGGCACCCGTGATTGCTCATTACAGAGCGAGAACCGGGAGCTGTGTGTGTAAACACACAGCTCCCGGGCCTGTCAGGGGAGAAATGCCTGACCGTCTGTTCATACAATGTATGAACAGCGATCAGTCATTTCCCCTAGTGAGGCCACCCCCCCTACAGTTGGAACACAGCCAGGAAACATACTTAACTCCTTCCCCACCCCTAGTGTTAACCCCTTCCCGGCCAGTGGCATTTTTATAGTAATCCAATGCATTTTTTATAGCACTAATCGCTATAAAAATGCCAATGGTCCCAAAAATGTGTCAAAAATGTCCGAAGTGTCTGCCATAATGTCGCAGTACCAAAAAAAATGCTGATCGCTGCCATTACTAGTAAAAAATATTAATAAAAATACCATAAAACTACCCCCTATTTTGTAAACGCTATCACTTTTGCGCAAACCAATCAATAAACGTTTATTGCAATTTTTTTACGAAAAATATGTAGAAGAATACATATCAGCCTGAACTGAGAAAAAAAAAAATTATATATTTTTGAGGGATATTTATTATAGCAAAAAGTAAAAAATATTATTTTTTTTCAAAATTGTCGCTCTATTTTTGTTTATAGCACAAAAACTAAAAACCACAGAGGTGATCAAATACCACCAAAAGAAAGCTCTATTTGTGGGAAAAAAAGGACGCCAATTTTGTTTGGGAGCCACGTCGCACGACGGCGCAATTGTCAGTTAAAGCGACGCAGAGCCAAATCGCAAAAAGTGCTCTGGTCTCTGACCAGCAATATGGTCCGGGGTTTAAGTGGTTAAACATCCACAAAAGGATTTGTGTGCCTAATATGCTGATATGTTTCTGTAGTTAGGCATCAGGTAAGATTATGGCTTCTAAAGAAAGCTAAAAACATAAATGCTCTAACCCGGGTTTCTCACTAAGGGCACTGTTTTGTATAAACCATCAGTATTATATTATGATATTGTGTGTATACAAATTGCTTTGACTGTGAGAATTACAGTACTTATTACCTGTACACAGGGATACCCAAATAGGCTACTTGGTGTGTATGTTCAGCAGAGCACTAATGGGGGATCTGGTGCATTAAATTTACCTTGCAACATTTTAAGTATTTATAACATTAATCATGATACAAGCAAATTGAGTTTTAAGGTTTACTTGCCCTTAAAGTGCATAATAATGTTTATCAAACCAAGTGACACATTTTCTGTAATGCTGTTATTTCTTCAACTCTGACAAATTGCATTAATACACAGGCCTCCGAGATCGTAAACTCTAACCGTGTTTGCCGTTTTCCAGTATTTGCGTTTCTACGTCTTACAATCTGTCTTAATGTATGCCTTTCTGTTCTTTGAAGTTTTTCATTACTGCAGCATACATATAAGTGTGTATGATTTCCTATGAAGTTGAACAACATAATGAAGAAAGTGACAGGCAGATATTTTGTGCAATCCCCAAAAGTCCAAATTAGAAGCAAAGATATATCTGAAGTGTGACATAATAGAAAACAAAGGTGTAAATCACCGCACAAAACATAAAGAAGACTTGTTAAAGAGAGTTCATTAAGACAAAAGTGTGCATTTTAGAATCAAATTGGAAGGATTGATGCTGCAATAAAGTTCGGAGGAGGATATACTTTACAATTAACCAAATCATATAAAGAAAAAAAATGTCTTATATTTTTTTTTTTTACGGAATTGTCTATGCTGTAAATTGTATGGACTAATGAACAAAATGTAGAATGTGAAAATACAGCATAATAAATAAAAACACAGAACAGGATTAGGTATATGGGATTTGATAAGGAAAGTTCCCCAAGAATAATTAAGTGGATAACTAAATTGAACTTGTGCTTACATGCTGATGTTGATGTGATTTACAGATCTGTATAACAGCGATAGACAAATTAAAGAATAACTCAGGAGTCATTCAGTCTTGCATTAGAGCCAGCTGGCACTTTAAGTAGTCCATTATGCTACAATGAGGCCATCATTTTTCAGGCATATTGCCTGCTTTGCTTATTTACCTTTTTTTTTTTGGCTCATCATGAAAAATGTTGTAAAAGGGGGAAATGGGAAACAACTGATGAAAATTGGATTAGAGAAAGTGTGGCAAAAATAAAATAAATAGCATGTTACATGTCACAGATAGACTTTGTCTGCCATACTAATATAAACATAGGGCCAAATCCACAAATATCGGGCGCAACTTAAATCTTCTGATTTAAGTTACACCGCCGCAAAATTCCTCCCTAAGTGGCCGATCCACAAAGCACTTACCTTGAAATTTGCGGCGGTGTAACTTAAATGTGTCCGGCGCAAGGCGTGCCGAATCTAATGGGGCGAGTCCCATTTAAATTAGGTGCGCTCCCGCGCCCGACGTACTGCGCATGCTCCGTCGGGTAACTTACCCGACGTGCATTGCGCTAACTGACGTCGCTCCAACGTCATTTGCTTAGACGTTAACGTAAATGGCGTCCAGCGCCATTCACGAACGTCTTACGCAAACAACGTAGAATTTAAATTTTGACGCGGGAACGACTGCCATACTTAACATGGCTTAGGAGAACTAGGGCTCAGCCCTAGTTTTACGCGGCGTAACTCGACGTAAACGACGTAGATTTAGAGCGACGGGCCCGTCGGAACGTTCGTGGATCGCCGTAAGTGTTCATTTGCATATTCTAGGCCGGCCGCAATGGCCTCGCCACCTAGCGGCCGGCCTAGAATTGCATCCTTAAGATCCAAAAGTGTAATTCAATTACACATGTCGGATCTTCTGCCTAACTATGGAAAACTGATTCTGTGGATCAGTTCCATAGTAAGAAACAGGGATACGACGGCGTATCAGTAGATACGCCGTTGTATCTCTTTTGAGGATTTGGCCCATAACTTGTACTTATTGCAGGTGGAGACATTTTCCTTTCCTCCAAGAGGTAATGAAACATCCACTTTTAATAAGACATGGATGGTGACTAATGCCTTGTACACACGATCGGAATTTCCGATGAAAAAAGTCAGACGGAATTTTTTCATCGGATATTCCGACCATCTGACTTTTTTCCGTCAAAGTTTAGAAAAAGAACATGTTTTATTTTTTTCCGATGGAAAAAAATCCTATTGGAAATCCAGATCATCTGTGTGGAGAAAAAAACATGCATGCTCAGAATCAAGTCGACGCATGCTCGGAAGCATTGAACTTAATTTTTCTCTGCTCGTCGTAGTGTTTTAAGTCAGCTCGTTTTGGACGGCCGGAATTTGGTCTGACAGTGTGTATGCAAGACAGCTGGAACGGAATTTCGATGGAAAATTTAATCGGATTTTATCCCATCGTAAATTCTGATCGTGTGTACAGGACATAAGTTGTATAGATGGCTTTCAGCTTCAGATGAGTTTCCAGCTGCAGAAGCAGCCCCGCCCCCCCCACAGTTAGAAACACATATGAGGTCACACATAACCCCTACAGCGCCCCCTAGTGGTTAACTCCTAACCTGCAATTGTAATTTTCACAGTAATCACTGCATTTTTATAGCACTTTTTGCTGTGAAAATGACAATGGTCCCAAAAATGTGTCGAAATTGTCCGATGTGTCCGCCATAATGTCGCAGTCACAAAAAAAAACGCTGATCGCCGCCATTACTAGTAAAAAAATAAATATTAATAAAAATGCCATAAAACTATCCCCTATTTTGTAAACGCTATACATTTTTTTACCAAAAATAGGTAGAAGAATACGTATCGGCCTAAACTGAGGGAAAAAAAATGTATATCTTTTTTGGGGATATTTATTATAGCAAAAAGTAAAAAATATTGCATTTTTTTCAAAAATTTTGCTTTATTTTTGTTCATAGCGCAAAACATAAAAACCGCAGAGGTGATCAAATAAGGACGCCAATTTTGTTTTGGAGCCACGTCGCACGATCGCGCAATCGTCAGTTAAAGCGACGCAGTGCCGAATCGCAAAAAGGGGCAAGGTCCTTTAGCTGCATAATGGTCCGGGTCTTAAGTGGTTAATAAATTGCAATGCAAAAATACTGAATATATAGCTACATTTTGGTGTAAAATATAAAAAATTATATTAGGCCGAGTAAATAGATACTTAACATGTCATGCTTTAAAATTGTGCCAAACTACGGTACTTAAAATCTCCATAGGTGACACTTTAAACTTTTTTATAGGTTACCAGTTTAGCGTTAAAGAGGAGGTCTAGTGCTGGAATTATTGCTCTCACTATAACATTCCCAGCAATACCTCACATGTGTGGTGCGAACACAGTTTACATATGCAACCTACGTATGTGTTTGCTTCTGCATGTGAGCATGAGGAGACTGCGGCACTTTAAAAAAATGTATTATAAAATGATTTCATTTTTATTTTTACAATGTTTTTTTCCATCACTTTTATTCCTATCACAAGAAATGTAAACATTCCTTGTGATAGAAATATGGCATGACAGGTCCTCTTTATGGAGACATCTGGGGTCTATAAAAATCAAGGACTGATGTGAAAATGCACCAGGGCTAAGTTATACGGTAAATTTCACGATATTAGCAAAAGTATTGGGACACCTGCCGTTACACGCACATAAAGTTTATGGGCATTTCAGTCTCAGTATATAGGGTTCAATATTGTACAGCTATAACTGCTTCAACTCTTCTGGGAAGGCTGTCCACAAGGTTTAGGAGGAGTGTGTCTATGGGAATGTTTGACCATTCTTTCAGAAGCACATTTGTGAGCACAGGCACTGATTTAAACGAGAAGGCCTGGTTCGCAGTCTCCGCTCTAATTCACCCCAAAGGTGTTCTATTGGGTTGAGATCAGGACTCTGTGCAGGCCAGTCAAGCTTCTCCACCCTAAACTTGCTCACCCATGTCTTTATGAACCTTGCTTTTTGCACTGGTCCAAATCATTTGGTGGAGGAGGGATTATGCTGTGCAGTTGTTTTTCAGGGGTTAGGCTTGGCCCCTTAGTTCCAGTGAAGGAAACTCTTAAGGCGTCAGCACACCAAGACTTTTTTTTTATAATTCCATGCTCCCAACTTTGTGGGAACAGATGGGGGACGGCTCCTTTCTGTTCCAACATGACTGCACACCAGTGCATAAAGCAAGGTCCATAAAGACATGGATGAGCGTGTTTGGGGTGAAAAAAACTTGACTGTCCTGACCTCAAACCAATAGAACACCTTTGGGATTAATTAGAGCAGAGACTGTGAGCCAGGCCTTATTGCCCTACATCAGTGCCTGACCTCACAAATGCACTTCTGGAAGAATTCCCAGAAGAGTTAAATCTGTTATAGCTGCAAAGGGTGGGCCAACTCAATATTGAACCCTATAGACTAATAGCTGGATTCAGGTAGGGTGGCTCACTTTTGAGGCGGCGTAGCGTATCGCATATACGCTACGCCGCCGTAAGTCAGAGAGGCAAGTGCTGTATTCACAAAGCACTTGCCTCCTAAGTTACGGCGGCGTATCGTAAATGGTTCGGCGTAAGCGCGCCTAATTCAAATGAGGATGAGGGGGCGTGTTTTATGTAAATTAATCGTGACCCGACGTGATTGACGTTTTTTCCGAACGGCGCATGCGCCGTCCGTGGACATATCCCAGTGTGCATTGCTCCAAAGTACGCCGTTCCGACGTGAATGTAAATTACGGCCAGACCGATTTGCGTACGACTTACGCAAATAACGTAAAAAGATAGGCCTGTTCGGACGTCCATACCTTGCATGGGCTGCGTCACCTAGGGAGCAGCTTTATCTTTACGCCGGCGTATCTCTAACATAAACGGCGTAACTAATTTCAACGGGCGCACGTACGTTTCTGAATCGACGTATCTAGTCATTTGCATATTCTACGCCGAACTCAACGGAAGCGCCACCTAGCGGCCAGGGTAAATATGCACCCTAAGATACGACGGCGTAGGAGACTTACGCCGCTCGTATCTTAGCCTAATTTAAGCGTATCTGGTTTCCAGAATACGCTTAAATTTGCGACGGTGTAGATTCAGAGTTACGATGGCATATACCTATCTGAATCCACCTATAAGACTGGGATGCCTTTAAAGTTCATGTGCGTGTAAAAGCAGGCGTCCCAGTACTTTTGGTAATATAATGAAAAATGTGCATGCCCGGCTGTCTCTTGTATAACAGAAAAATGTGCATTAATAATAAAAAAAATTAGTATGAACATCATCTACTGTAACTCTTTTCTCTTTCAAGTCTAGTAATAAGATGATAGCACTGAAAAGATTATTAGAAAGCGTGCATAGGTGTACATTACAAGCCAATGTAGAATAGCTAGACCTGGGTTCTTTCCTATATTTGGGTGTTGTTTCTGAATGGCATGAACTTGTCTTGGCTTAAATGATGATCACAAATGGTTAATCAGTGTACTGTAAAATTCCAGCTAAGCTGTGGAATTTGCAGTTGCTGTGAGATTGTGTCCTAATCTGATAAAACAGTGGATTAGAAGGAATTTAAAATAAATAGATTCAGAGGCAAGCCATGTGCTGGATTGGACACATCTTATTTTTATTTCAATAATTACAAAACACCATTGTTTGGTTTGTGCTGATTTCAAAGTGGCAGAATTAATGCAGTCCACGTTGTTTCAGTTCATACTTTAAATTTTCTCAAAAGCACAACACGTCAAACTTTCTAATTACAGTTCTGCTCCTTGTGAAATGTGTTCTTGCTCTTCACATTGTCCCTTACCTAGGGTGACCAGACAGCCCCGGATTCAGGGGACAGTCCCCAGATTGAGGACACTGTCCCCGGACCAAGTCTGTCCCCAGATTAGATTTGAACAGGGGCTGGGGCAATTTCAAAGACAATGGGCCAGATTCTCAAAAGAGATACGACGGCGTATCTCCAGATACGCCGTCGCATCTCTGAGTTGTGCCGTCGTATCTATGCGCCTGATTCTTAGAATCAGTTACGCATAGATTTCTATTAGATCCGACAGGCGTAAGTCTCTTACGCCGTCGGATCGTAACTGCATATTTACGCTGGCCGCTAGGGGCGTGTACGCTGATTTACGCCTAGAAATATGTAAATCAGCTAGATACGCGAATTCACGGACGTAAGCTTGGCCGACGCAGTACAGTTACGCCGTTTACGTTAGGCTTTTCCCGGCGTAAAGTTACCCCTGCTATATGGTGGCGTACATGCGGCGTACCACTGTTAAGTATGGACGTCGTTCCCGCGTCAAATTTTTAATATTTTACGTCGTTTGCGTAAGTCGTCCGTGAATGGGGCTGGACGTCATTTACGTTCGCGTCGAAACCAATACGTCCTTGCGGCGTACTTTGGAGCAATGCACACTGGGATATTCCACGGACGTCGCATGCGCCGTTCGTGAAAAACGTCAATCACGTCGGGTCACACGTTATTTACATAAAACACGCCCCCATGTTCCAAATTTGAATTAGGCGGGCTTACGCCTGCCTATTTACGCTACGCCGCCGCAACTTACGGAGCAAGTGCTTTGAGAATACAGCACTTGCCTGTCTAAGTTGCGGAGGCGTAATGTAAATCGGATACGTTACGCCCGCGCAAGGATACGCCGATCTATGAGAATCTGGCCCAGTCAGTGCAGAATAAAAAAAAAAAAATCTGAATTACACACCCCCACTGCGCCACTCCTAGTAGCTTGGGGGGAGGGGGTGTATTTTTTTTCCATTATCTGTGCCCCTTTCTGATGCTCATGTGCTGGTCAGAGCAGAGGGAATAAGTCTTCAGTTTCGGGTGTATGCCCATTTAGCTCCGCTTGTGTGTTCTTCTGCATTGGCTCAAGTCCTGGCCAGCCGCCTGCCTGCTTATCTCCTTGCCTTCCCTGGCAGAGTGATCTTCTTCCGCTCCCCACCCAGTAGTAGCCCAGGGCCCGGAGAGTGAGACTTGACAGGCTGTGAGACGGGCAGCGGTGGCGATGGGCAGAGAGTCACTGATTGCCACCATTACTAGTAATAAAAATATGTCCCCGGATTTCATTTTAAAAATCTGGTCACCTTACCCTTACCATGTTCGGTATGTGAAAGGTGAACTACGTTAATCTTATATAATGATAAGTGTCTACAGATAATGCCAATAAGCTGGCAATATGCAACCACTTTGAAGTACAAGGACCGCTGGACTAGCAGCCTGTATCCACTATATACAGTGGCCCAGATTCAGGTAGAATCGCGCAATATTTGCGTGGGCAAAGAGCAAATATTTTTCTCTGCGCCCACGCAAATATTTCGCTTTGCCCGCGATTCACGGAGCAATTGCTCCGTAAATTGCGTGGGCGATATGTTAATCAGCCGTGCGTAAGGCTGCCTAATGTAAATGATCCCGCCGGGGGCGGGAATCATTTAAATTAGGCGCGCTCCCGCGCCGAGCGAACAGCGCATGCTCCGTCGGGAAACTTTCCCGACGTGCATTGCGGCAAATGACGTCGCAAGGACGTCATTTGCTTCTAAGTGAACGTGAATGGCGTCCAGCGCCATTCACGGTTCACTTACGTAAACGACGTTAAATTTGAACGTCGCGAGCGGGAAGCGCAGCTATACTTTAGCATTGGTTGCGCCTGCTATTAGCAGGAGCAGCCTTATGCTAAAGTCGCCGTACGGAAACTCCGTACCTTGCGTGCGCAGGGCCCGCGCAACTTTTGTGAATCGGTGGTAGTATGCAATTTGCATACTATACGCCGATCACAAAGGCCACGCCCCCTAGCGGCCAACGCAAGAATGCAGCCTGGGATGTGAAGGCATAAGGAGGCTTATGTCTGTCACATCCTAGGCTGCAGTCGGTGTAACAAGGTTCCTGAATCAGGAGCACTCGTTACACCGGAGCAAGTAAGCCCTTGCGCCGCGCAACCTATGGTTGCGCGGGCGCAAGTGCTTCTTGAATCTGGGCCAGTAAGTGGAAATAGTTGCTGCGGCCTCCCACTTAGCATGGTTGTGTTAACTACATCCTCAACATCATACAAAAATGTCTTCATCTTCTCTGTTGCAATGATTTGATCTGCACAGTAAATGAAGATGTCAATACTCATTGACACTTTGTTGACATATAACTATTGTGTTAGGAATCACAAAATACATTTCCTATTGATTTTGGCATTGTTTTAAAGCTGAACTTCAGCCTTATCTCCAGTCTTGCACAGTTGTAAGGGCTCCTCTCCTGTATTGAAAATTGCTTAGTCTGATTTCACTGCACACTGTGGTCATATCAAAGAATGCATTAGAAGCTGCAACAAGTCAAGCCTCGTACACACGCATGGTTTTCTCGGCCAGAAACGGCAAAGAAAACTGCTGGCAGAGCTTTCTTTCCGAGTAAACCGTGCGTGTGTACGAGGCTTTGAGGTTTCTCATCAAGAAAACTGCCTAGAATCCCGAACGAGAAAAATAGAGAACCTGCTCTCTATTTTCTCGTTGTGATTCTCGGCAGTGTTTTCTCTGCCGAGAAACCCAAGCGTCTGTATACTTACCTGTCTCCATGGAAACTCGCGTATGCTCGAAATTACTTAGATGCATGCGCGGTAGCTTCCAAGGCATAGGTAGGGTGAAGCAAAGATGACGTCACCGCGTTCGTGCCATTCAAAAGAACGGCGGTTCTTTTGAATTGTAAGGGCCAGATCCACAGTCAGCGGCGTAAATGTAGGCGGGCGTAGCATATCATAGTTACGCTACGCCGCCGCAACTTATAGAGGCAAGTGCTGTATTCACAAAGCACTTGCATCTAAAGTTACGGCGGCGTAGCGTAAATGTGCCGGCGTAAGCGTGCCTAAATCAAATGAGGAACAAGGGGCGTGTTTTATGTAAACTAAGCATGACCCCACGTAAATTGCACTTTTTTCGAACGGCGCATGCGCGCGCATGCTCAGTATCACGTCGAATTTTCAAATTAAATTATGCCCTAGACGATGTGAACATAACTTACGCAAAGCCCTATTCGCAAGACAGAACAGTGAAATGCCTTGTTGTGCAGCTCCGACACAATTGTGGGACACCGGTGGACATCAAGTCTGCGGGTCCCACGGGCACGGAGCTCGCGGCAGGGGTGCACGTGGCAGCAGCAAATTCAAAGCAACATACAGTTCAAAGTATGAGTTCACCTTACCATCAAAATTATATGCACTTGTTTGATATTCCATTCCAAAATGAGGGACATGAAATCAAGCACGTAGCCCTGCGATCTCCTTTGAGAAACATAAAAAACTTACAAAGACACTTCTGACAAACTTTCATTGCCAGCCTACTGGTAACAGATTTGAGAAGACCCTTTTATGTTCCAGCACAAAACATGACCCATAAAGACATTGATTGACAAGTGTGGTTAGAGGGAACTAACAAGTTCGGCTCAGATCCTTGACTTCAATATTACTAAACACTTTTGGGAGGTGGAACACTGATTGTGAGTCAGATTTTCGATTCAACATCAGTTTCTAATGCCCTTGGTTTTTGGAATGGGGTGTCCAAAGAGCTTTCATACAGTAGAAGTTCTGGTGAGATGTCCAAAAACCTTTTGGACGTATTGGGGGTTATTTACGAAAGGCAAATCCACTTTGCACTACAAGTGCAAACTACAAGTACAAAGTGCACTTGAAATTGCACTGAAAGAGCACTTGGAAGTGCAGTCGCTGTAGATCCGAGGGGGACATGCAGGGAAAATAAAAAACAGCATGATTGGATGATAAAATCAGCAGAGCTTCCCCTCATTTCAGATCTACCCCTCAGATCTCCAGCGACTGCAATTTCAAGTGAAATACTTAAAGTTTGAACTTTAGTAAAGTGTAAAGTGGATTTGCCTTTCATAAATAACCCCCATAGTGTATCAACTAAGTGCTTTTTGCCTGGGTACCCCATTATATACATTATTGTATTAACCACTGGCTCTCACGCCTGTTTACCCCTTATAGACCAGAGAAATTAAAAAAATTCTTCTATGAGCCTATTTATTTGGTGATTATTTTGCCTCTACTTAAAATAACAACATTATAAATATATTGCTTTTTTTTTTTTAAGGACAAACAAGTCTTTCTTTTTGTGAATATTGTCCTGCAACAATGATGTTTTATTTTTATTTTTTGCAATTCTTAGACAATTAAACGTAATAAAACTAAACAAAAAACACTTTTTCTTATTTTGAGCAGTGTTTGCTTAAAAATAAATAGTGTTACTGCACACAAAAAAAATGCATTTCATTCTGTAATTTGTCCTGTTTAAAACAACATTAAAATTATGATTTTCTTACAAAGCATTGCAAAGTTATTTACAAATGAAATAAAGTCGTTTTTTTTTTTTTTGCACTTTTTTCAGTGTGATATGTGTAAATATATGTAAAATGTATAAAAATATTAAAGCGGAGTTCCGGCCACAATTTCACTTTTTAAATATAAATACCCCGGTAATACACAAGCTTAATGTATTCTAGTAAAGTTGGCCTGTAAACTAAGGTCCGTTTTGTTAGGTTGTTACAGCATTTAGACACTTTATAAAATAGAAATTGACTGGGGCCATCTTAAGTGTGGGCATCATGAAGCCAGACTGTATGACTTCCTGGATTTCAGCCTTGCAGATCTCGCACATGCTCAGTGCTGCACAAGCAGTGTAATAGGTTTCAGATCAGGTTTCAGCACCTGTACTGTCCAAGTCACATGATTCTCCGAGACTGGGGAGTGCACAGACTCCTGGAAAGTTACATCAACTACATTCCCAGGAGTCTGTGCGGTGTAGGTTAGGAAGCTTAAGCACCTAGGTGCAGGAAGAGGGAAGATTAACTATGCTGCCTAGCAACAACACTTTGAAGGCATCTAAAAAAATATTTTTTTTCTAAAAGGACTAATGATTTTTTTTTAAAACTACTGATGTAATGTTATATTTATGGGTGGAACTCCACTTTAATGAAAAAAGCTAAGAAAAAAAGGAAAAAAGTTTGAATAGTAGTTAATAGAGAAGAGAAAACAAAACAAATCACCAGGGAAATTATAATTGAATGAAAAGGGGAATAAATAGTTAATAAGGGCTGATTAGAGTAAATTAATGGGTTAATAAGGAGTTCAATAGAGGAACAGTTAATAAAAAAATAAAAACAATTACTTGTCAGGTTGCTTTAACTGACTTCATCTGCAGATCAAAGTTCATCCCTTTGGTCTGTAGATGCAAAGATACAAAGGAAACTTGGACAGCCGCACTCCAAAAATGTTCTTTTAATTAAAATCGATCACAAAATGAACATGCCACAGCAAAAAAGATTGGAACAAAAGCTAACGTTTCACACTGTAGCTTCAGTGCTTAGTCATAGTTAGTACTAGCTATGACTAAACACTGAAGCTACAGTGTGATACGTTAGCTTTTGTTTCAATCTTTTTTGCTGTGGCATGTTCATTTTGTGATTGATTTTAATTAAAAGAACATTTTTGGAGTGCGGCTGTCCAAGTTTCCTTTGTATCTTTGCATCACTATTGCATTGCCGGCACCCATGGTTTGGTTCCAGTGAGGAGGTTCTCTGAAGACTGCTGAGCGATTATTTTCTCTTTGGTCTGTAGATAATTAAACAGAAAGTTACAAAATGAAACAATGTTTTATTGTAGCCTTCTGTATTCGTGGCTGGGCAATGTTGTTGATAGACTGCTTTTTTTTTTGTTTTACAATTCCTTCTGCTCTACTTCACTGTGTACTCATCAAAGCAGCTTTATGCGGGGGATCCCAGTGTTCTGTCAGAATAGGCAACCCATCAGAATTGGTAGTGGAAGTGACATTCCGTCGCTGCCATCTTGCTACACCCTGCACTCCTACACAGTTATGATACACCAAGAAGGGGACAAGCGGACATCCTGTTACACCCACCAGAGTTTTGTATTTCACAGTTATTTTTAACACACAACGGAGCTTAAATGCTTAAATACTGTAAATAAATACTAAAATTGGCGGGCGTAAGGGCGCCTAATTCAAATGTGTGTTAGGGGGGTGTGTTGTATGCTAATTGTGCTTGACCTTACATTTTTCACGTTTTTTTTTTCACGTTTTTTTTTTACTGCGCATGCGCCGGGCACCTAAATTTCCCAGTGTGCATTGCGGCTAAGTACGCCGCACGGCCTATTGATTTTGACGTGGACGTAAACAACGTAAATCCCGATTCAGGAGTGCAGGGTGTATCAAGATTGCAGCGACGGAACGTCACTTCTGTCCCCTTATCTGATGGAACACTGGCAGCAGGGCAGACGTACTAGACACACCATGGGGTAGATTCACAGAGGAGATACGACGGTGTATCTCCAGATACGCCGTCGTATCTCTGAGTCTGGCTGGTCGTATCTATGCGCCTGATTCATAGAAATGTATATATGCTATAACCCTCCCTTACTCTATCCAAAATGGAAAAAAAGTGTTGCCTATAGTTCTACTTTAAGCACAAATTTCTGATAATTTTATGGAGAGAACTAAGAAGATATAACCATACAGCAGAAAACATATAGCACAGTGAGGAAGGTTTGTGGTCCAGGATGATAGGACAGTCAAAATTAGAAGCAGCTTGCTTTACACTAAGGCCCCGTACACACAACCGAGGAACTCGACGTGCCAAACACATCGAGTTCCTCGTCGAGTTCAGTGTGGAAGCCGCCGAGGAACTCGGCGGGCCGACTTTTGCCATTGAACAACGAGGAAATAGAGAACATGTTCTCTATTTCCTCGCCGAGGTCCTCATCGGCTTCCTCGGCCAAAAGTGTACACACGGCCGGGTTTCTCGGCAGAATTCAGCTCTGAACCGAGTTTCTGGCTGAATTCTGCCGAGAAACTCGGTCGTGTGTACGGGGCCTAACACTGTAGCACAAGCCGGCGGGGACTCTTTCCTGTGCTGCCCCCCTGCAAAGTGCTGCCCTAGGCCTGCGCCTTGTTTGCCTAGGCCAGGATTCCATGTTGAGTGAAAAACAAATGTAGTCACCCGCCAACAGGAAGTCAGATCACAGCAAAAATAAAAAAGAATCTGGAGATTTGGAGGAGGATGAGAAAAAAAAATGGTATTTGTAACCTAAGAATACATACTTGAATAAATTCTTTAAACCAAAAACGAGTGTCTCTTTAAACAGATCTGCCCTGTTCCCCTTAAAATAGAAGATTGCCATCTGGATACATTTCCACAGAGAGACTGTAAATGATTCCTTTAGGGAAACTTTATTTGCCTTATGGTTGTGTGACAGAATGTGTTCCCATGTGTGGGACAGGTTCCCTGTTGATAGCTTTCCTGCAGCAACACGTAAACTGCTGTGAACCTGTCAATGTGTGTGCGTATGTCTGTGTGTCTGTGTAGTGTGTGTGTGTCTTGTCAAGGTTTATGCTTTGGAGAAATTTGTGAAAGGAAAGAGACTGTCATGGTGTGAGTGACTGTCCTATAACATCCAGTTGCTAGCAAGTGTTTTCTAATTATAATTCTCATGAAATATTATAGTTTTTGTGCTGGGCATAGAGGGCCAGATTCTCGTACCTGCGGCGCAGCGTAACGTAACCCGTTTACGTTACACCGCCGCAAGTTTTCAGTCTAAGTGCCCGATCCACAAAGCACTTACCTGGAAACTTGCGGCAGTGTATCGTAAACACGTCCGGCGCAAGGCCGCCCAATTCAAATGGGGCGGGTACCATTTAAATTAGGCGCTCTCCCACGCCGGACGTACTGCGCATGCTCCGGTCGCAAGTTTCCCGACGTGCTTTGCGCGAAATTACGACGCGCCGACGTGTTGAGAATCGGGACGTGCGTAACGTACTTATTAATAAAATAATTCAGAGGAGATCAAATGCCACCAAAAGAAAGCTCTATTAGTGTGATTTTTTTTCCCATAAATTGTTTTTTTTTTTTTGAAAAGCCTATGGCGTGTGAACACACCCAAAAAACTCCACCCGGTGCAGAAAAAATGTGCACACACATAAAGAGTGTTCACAAAAACGTGCAGACGGGTGCAACGTCAAGTGGTCCTCCTGTGAAGAGGGACCCAAACCCTGATCCCCCGGGGCGTTAGGCTCCAGACGGGGACTGAGGTACTGTGGTCCGAGCAACCGAAGCCGACACGGACCCGACTTCTTCGGAGGGACTGCCGAAACAGAACCCTCCCAGTACTAGGTGGGGCTCCCCCGAAGGGAGACCCCATGAGAGCAGGCGAACTAAGCCAGAAGGCCATGTCCACCTACTCCCAAGACGTTCAGGGCTGGCCCGAGGACCGGCACCCTACTGATCACACAGTGTCACAAAACGTGCACAACAAAAAAAGACAAAAACGTGACAAAACATAGGCAATAACTTAAATAAAGTGGGGGAAAGGGATAGTGAAGAGGAGAGTGAAAGAAGTGGCCATTGTGTTGAACAATGACCAGGCCCTCTGGCCAGGAATAAAAAAATTCCTCCGGTCCTAGCCAAAAGGCCCGGCCCAGGAGGCAGGTGCTAAAAAAGCGTGTATCTGGTGCAGTGACCGTGGTATCTTAAATCAATGTGTCCCTCACACACAGTGATCTTCAGATACCCCTGGACTGCCACTCCAGGGGCACATGCACCATAGGCTTTTCATTCCATATCCGACCCCCCGACCGGCCAGTGCAGCCCTCCACCCCTGCCAGCGAACCCAGCGGATTTGCATGGCTCTACCCCGTTCCACCATACAGGGCATTACCAGCTCCTCCAAACGGATCGCTGACAGAGATAGCACTTACACCAGCCAGCCAGAAGGTCCCCGTCTGGAGCCTAACGCCCCGGGGGATCAGGGTTTGGGTCCCTCTTCACAGGAGGACCACTTGACGTTGCACCCGTCTGCACGTTTTTGTGAACACTCTTTATGTGTGTGCACATTTTTTCTGCACCGGGTGGAGTTTTTTGGGTGTATTCACACGCCATAGGCTTTTAAAAAAAAAAAAATTCAATTTATGGGAAAAAAAATCACACTAATAGAGCTTTCTTTTGGTGGCATTTGATCTCCACTGAATTATTTTATTACGTATTGGCCTAAACTGAGGAAAAAAAAATGTTTTTTTTATATATTTTTGGGGGATATTTATTATAGCAAAAAGTAAAAAAATATATATATATATATTTTTCAAAATTGTCGCTCTATTTTTGTTTATAGCGCAAAAAATAAAAACTGCAAAGGTGATCAAATACCACCAAAAGAAAGCTCTATTTGTGGGGAAAATTTTGTTTGGGAGCCACGTCGCACGATCGCGCAATTGTCAGTTAAAGCGACGCAGTGCCGAATTGCAAAAAGGGGCAAGGTCCTTAACCTGCTTATTGGTCCGGGTCTTAAGTGGTTAAAGTAATGTATAGAAGGTAGGGCCCCAAAGTGACTCAAGCCCAGGGGCCCTACGTCCTGCCCAGCCTATAGACAACAATGCACCTTTGTTCAGATGAGTAAAACCAAAACATGGCAATAGGCCTAAATGAGTTCTGCCATATTGGCACCCTAAGGGCCCACAGGAATAGACGTCTATTAGTGTCAAAGTGCATGTTCTGTATGTTGTGTCCTTTTTATGGCTGTGCTTTTCTAAAATGTCAGCCTTTATTTTTTATAGTTTGGAAATCTTTTCTCCTTGTAGAAGCAACATTTCTGCTTAGAACTGCAGGCTTCCCAATGTATCCATATGTATAAGTGCGCTGTAAAAAACGTATCTGTCATTTAAGTCCACTTTTTCATTAGACAGCTTGTGCCTAAGACCAGCTTCTCTTACCTTCCTTTCCAGCCTTGTTCTTTATCAGCTGGTATCATGTCCTCTCAGACATTTGTTCTTTCTCATTTGTGCGGGTTTCAGAATTTAATCCGACACACCAGAATGGGCTTGTAATGTTGCATAACCGTGATTACCGTACTTCCAGCGTAAATGAAACATATGCGCGAAGCAGGCAACGCTTGTCGAGTCAGAGCAACCTCCGTTCATCTTCCCACAAGCACATCACCCAGTGAAATCATCTTTACAACATTATTGTGGCCTTTAGTTACACCATTCATCTCAAGTCATACAAATGCACTCTTGTTTTCCCGACTTAAAAAATGTCTCGCTGTAATACCTCAGGAGTATAGAAAGATAGAACTTGGCAGCCTAAACCGCCTGCTCTCTATTTTCCTAGTTTAGCCTTCCAGTTCCAGATTTTCCATTATATAGTGATATAAAAAAAATATAGATTTTTCTTACTGCCTTATTTGTTATGCAGATTTATTTACTGTAGAAAATAATTATATTTAGTGACCTATGACAGATTAGCTTCTAACATGCCCCTCCTGTCCTGGGTCCCTTAGGTAGGAAAATGAAGACAAGTTTTGCTGGGTCGGGCGTTATCCACTTTCTGAGACCACTGCAGCTTTGCTCATATACAATTGAACATGAGAGGGAGGTTGCACAACACAAAATAATGTAAAGCCTGTTACACACTTTGGGGTAGATCCACAGTCAGCGGCGCATTATTCCGCCGGGCGTAGCGTATCTAAGATACACTACGCCAGAGAGAGAGAGAGAGAGAGAGACTTGTAAAGCGCAACACATGCAAACTGAATCGCCTCTGGGCGCTGTATCCATTTCATGGGTAAGGAACCCCTTGACCTCAGAAGAGATGGGTTTTAATCTTTCTCCTGAAGGCCAAGTGGTCCGACTCCAGTCGGATGTTAGTTGGTAGTGCATTCCACAGGCGAGGTCCCTGGACTGCAAATCTTCGTTCTCCTTTGGACTTGTATCTGGCCTTGGGTATCTGGAGGAGGTTTTGATTGGTGGATCGCAGAATGCGATTGGGGTTATGGGCTTTTATTTTTTCGCATAGATATTGGGGGGCGTTGCCTTGAATACACTTATGTATTAGACAGAGTGCCTTGAAAGTGATTCTGTCTTTTACTGGCAACCAATGAAGGGATCTCAGTGAAGGGAAGATTGATTCCCATGTTTTTTTCCCAGTCACTAGTCGAGCGGCCGTATTTTGAACGACTTGCAGACGAGTGATTTGATATTTGGGGAGTCTTAGATAGAGGGCATTTGCATAGTCGAGTCTGGAATTGATGATTGTTCCCACCACGACTGCAATGTCACCGTAACTTCCTTTTTTCTTTCAAATCCACAAAGAATCCGCGCCGTAAGTTACGGCGGCGTAGTGTATCTTTGGCGGCGTAATGGCGCGGCATTGAAATCTCTGTGATGGGGGCATGTTTTATGTAAATACGTCGTGACCCGACGTAAACAACGTTTTTTTTTAACTGCACGTGCGCCGTCCGTGGGGGTATCCCAGTGCGCATGCTCGAAATTAACCCGGAACAAGCCAATGCTTCCGACGGTGACGTCATTCTACGCAAATCCCTATTCGCGATTGACTTACGCAAACGACGTAAAAAATTAAAATTTCTACGCGGGAACGACGGCCATACTTAACATTGAGTACGCCTCATAACAGTAGCCTTAAATATACGCCGGAAAAAGCCGAATGCAAACTACGTAAAAAAATGCGCCGGCCGGACGTACGTTCATGGATCGCCGTAACTAGCTAATTTACATACTCAACGTGGAATTCGACGGAAACGCCACCTAGCGGCCGCTGAAAAATTGCATCTTAGATCCGACGGCGTACTAAGACGTACGCCTGTCGGATTGACCCGAGATGCCGTCGTATCTTGTTTTGAAGATACAAAACAAAGATACGATGCGGGAAATTTTAAATTACGCCGGCGTATCAATAGATACGCCGGCGTAATTCTTTTGTGGATCTGCCCCTTTAAGTTTTATTTTGTTCAAACCAGTGGGCTGACCAAAAAAAAAATCGGAGGCTTTTGGGCTATGCAGTGTTAGTACAGCGACCCCCCCCACCCAAATGAGCTTTTGAGTTCCTGTCAGAACACACTGATTAGCGCTCTCCGCCAATGGCTTCCAGCGCTGATCAGATGCTGGTTTGCAGGCATGCCTGTTTGACAGAAGCTGATGTACACACGGGCCAAATGCCCACAAGTTCCTCGGGTTCTACGAGTTTTGTTTGGGTACAGTGTTGCATGACCGCCAAAAACTGAAAACTTTCCTGGGCAGGAAGGGGTGAAAGTGCTCTGTATTGAAGTGGCTAAAATGTAATATATTTCAGCTTGCCAGTCCTTAGATTTGGTAGCTGGATTTCTTTTCTTTTCTTCTTTTTTTTTATTCCTTTATTTTCACCAGGTGACAAAGGTGACAAGGTGGCATGCAATGATCAGCTATTATTCATTTATGTAAATTCTTTATGACAAAACAAAAAAGATATTGCTGACCTCTTTCCGACCTCTTGCCGACCAGCCACTGTCATAATACTGCGGCAGATGGGCACGGCTGCGCGAATCGCTGTAAATGTCGGTCAGGCGCTTTAAAAACTCTAGGGGGCGTAATGCCTGAGCCGATGCGAGTATCCGGCGGCTGCGAAGTCCACCGGTGACCCGCGATTGCTGCTCAGAAAGCCAAATTGGGGATCTGTCTATGTAAACAGGCAGATCCCCATTCTATCAGGGAAGTAGAAAGAGATCTGCGGTTCCTAGTGATCAGGAACAGTGATCTCTCTCTATTCTCTGTGAGTCCCCTCCCCCCACAGTTAGAAACACCTCCGTAGGACACATTTAACCCCTTGATCGCCCCCTAGTGTTAACCCCTTCCCTGCCAGTGATATTTATACAGTAATCTGTGGCCATTTATAGTACTGATCGCTGTATAAATATCAGTGGTCCCAAAAAAGTGTCCAATCTATCTAAAATTGCTGATCACCGCCATTACTAGTAAAAAAAAGTATAAGAAAAATGCCATAAATACAATATATCCCCTATTTTGTAGACGCTATAACTTTTGCGCAATCAATATACACTTATTGTGATTTGTTTTATAAAAAATATGTAGAAGAATACATATTGGCCTAAACTGATCCAGATTTTTTTTTAAATTTGGGATATTTATTAAATCAAAAAGCTGAATCTTCCCCTCAGATCTACAGCGACTGCACTTCCAAGTGCACTTGTAGTGCAGAGTGGATTTGCCTTTATTAAATCAACCCCATAGTGTCTATCAGGCCCGTGGTCTTCACTATGTTATAAATAAACTCCCCATGGTATTCGGTTATATTTATTAATGTCTGCTTTGTTTTGTCCCTGGGTTTTTCTCTGTCTTTATATACTGTATGCATACTATATTTATATACTGTGAAATGACAATAAACATTCACTTCGTTTTGTACGGATGCAACAAATATTGAATGACAGTGACAGCATTACTCATCTGGCTTTGTCAGGCACATAAGAGCAGTTCAGCAAAAGCAAGGTTAGCAGCATAAATCAAAATGACCTTAATGCCTAAAATTGTTTGGAGAATTTGAGAACTACGATGAGTTTTCTAGTTTGGGTGATGAAGTGGAAAATCCCTTTAGTCCAGGAATCATGCAGATAGATGAAGATCCTGGTCCAGCTTGTTGTTTACTTTTACATTAGAAGAGAGCGTTGATGGTGCTGGCTTCAGAAACCCATTGAAATGAATGAACCTAAAGGGTAACTCTGTAAACATGTAACTTTATAATATAGCCTATACAATTTACGACACAAGTCATACTGTAATTGAATGTTATTAAAAATGATTTTTCCTTTTCAATCTGCAGCGCTGTAATTTTCTGTATACATTTTCTGTATAATACAATGCAAACATATTATGCCCTTAAAGGGTAACTCCACTATTGTGGGGAAAAAACAAAAAAACAAAAAATAATAATAATATAGCATATACAATTGTGATATTGTAATTGACCGTTATTAAAAATGACCTTTCCTTTTCAATCTGCAGCACTGTAATTTTCTGGAAATAAAAAGCAATATGGCTACCTGGGGATAATATAATTTCCTGCTTGTGTGATTGGCTTACGGATTTTCCCAGATGTCTGCACTAAGAGACAAGTCAGATTTTAGTCATTCTCTGCAACAAAAATGTTGTTTTGGTGAGATACTTCCAAAGGGAAATCACATCTAAAAGGTTATAGACCCTGCCACTTTCCTCATTAGAACCCTTCAAGTACAGCAGCTGATAATTATTAAATCCCTCCCATTCTCCCATTCACATTTATTTTCACATGGACAAACAAACCGCTATTTCCTCAGAATAACAAAAGGTAGAAATTTACAACAAAGTTTTCTAAAATCCTTGCAATGTACATAGATCATCCAGAGGGGGATATTTATTTCTGAATAAAATTGGAGCTACTCTTTAACCACTATCCGACCAGCCGCCACAGTTATAAAAAAAAAAAATTTTTGTTAGTTTCTCTCAGAAAATGTTGTAAATAAGTAATTTTTTTCTTTACTGATGTGCGTTGATGAGGCTGCACTGATGGGCACTGATGAGGTGGCACTAATATGCAGCACTGATGGGCACTGATAGGCGGCAATGATAGGCTTCACTGATGAGCACTGATAGACTTCACTGATTAGCACTGATAGGTGGCACTGATGGGCACTGAAAGGTAGTGCTGACTTGCATTACTGATGAGCACAGATTGGCCTCACCGATGGGCACAAGTTGTAATCACTGATGGGCACAGATTGGTGTCACTGATGGCCACAGATTGGCATCACAGATGGCCACACACTGTCATCACTGCTGGACAGTGTTGAGGCTGCACTGATAATGAGGGCACTGAAAATCAGTGCCCTCATTATCTGTACAGGTCTCCTCTCTGAGGAGATGCCACTGATTGGCTCTCCTCTCCTCACACTTTGTCAGTGTGAGGCGAGGAGAGATGATAAATGGCACTTCCTTGTTTACATGTGATCAGCTATGATTGGACAGAGCTGATCACATGGGTAAAGAGCGGCGTCATCAGCTCTTTACTGAGATCAGGGTCGCGCTGTGTCCCAGTGACACAGCGTACCTGTGATCACCACACAGGCGCCCCCACGGGCACGCAAATGCGATGAAACTGGGGAGACCTCATATGACGTTGTCCCAGAACAATGGAGCATCCCGTCTGCCATCATTTGTCTATACACCAGGCAGGAGGTCGTTAAAAGGTCACTAAACTAAGCATATAAGACATAGTAATATATGTATATATAAAAGTCAATAAAACTAAACTCAGAAATAACTAAATCTTTATTATTAGAAACTGGAGATTGCACACAAAAGTGGTTTCTAGTCCTGAAAATTTAGCAAAAACAATACAGTGTAGCATACCATTACAGTCATTTATTTTTACAGAGAATTTCAGTAAATAGTACTGAGACAGCTCTCATCAATAATAAATACAAATTATAAATAAATCACAGCCAATGTCTGCTACAGACATTCTGCAGTTACATACCACCCTTGAGCATATGGGTTCATGCATATACCTTGACCCTGATAGTCTATTCTCTGTTCTTTACTGCACTATAAAGAAAACTAATCATCCGTACCCTTTGGGCAAATAAAGTCTAATTTTTTTTATCTTTAAAACCTTTCTTTGCGAAACAATTTTGTCACCATCACCTTTATTGGGAATTAGTTGCATACCATCTAGTCCTAGCGTTGGAAAATTCATGATGGAGTGTTATTGTTGTTTTTTTCTGCCCGTTCTCCCCTTTTTTGTCATTTTTCTTTCTGTTACAGGCTTCTTACCTGCATTAGATGCCTCATGGTGAACTGTTGCCTTGAGGCATGGCAATTAGAGCTGGTGCATGCATCTAAAGTAAATGGTTGATCCTTCCTCATGTATGCTGTAGGAGTATAAATCAAAGCATGTGCATTAGAGCTGTCAATAACAGAAAACACACAGCAAGCTTCCACTCAACTGTTTTACCTAGTTATCCTTTGCTGTCTTTTTTGTGTTACTGTCATGCAAAGCCTCCTAGATCTGATTATGTGTTCTGGACAGCCAGGAGGTGAAGACTGAATGGAGCACTGTCATCAAATTCCTTCAGCTGAATAATTGTGTTCTGCAGAAACTGGTCCACTATCAGAACTGGGCCACCTGGAGAAGGCAGAAAAAATGCCAGTAGCAGGAATACCAGCTCATTATATGACGTTCTCCCTTGCACAGTGTTAACGATAAATCCCAGAGTCAAGAGAAGAGGATCTGAAGGAGGTATAAAGCCTCCCCCATCACTGCCACAGGCTGGAGGATATAGGGTGTGAAACAGAAGGATCATCCATATTTCCACTGAATACACTAGCATCTAGAGCCAGCGTGGCCTAGGCAACATGCAACACTTCTTGTTGGCCGTCCTGACAGTTGTCAAATGGCATTCAAAAGTTCTCCATTTATTTATTTTTCAATTAAATTAAAAGAAGTTAAACTTATATATGGATTGAATCTCAGCTGGTTCAGCAGGAACCTTCATCATTAAGATCCATGTATGGGTGGGCAGGTTGTACAGAAGTCGATCTGAACGATTTTCTGAATGATCAGTGGCGGTGTCTATAGCTGGCAGCACTGATCAGTGCATTCTGAAGGTGTGGAAGTCTCCCCACCATAAGATCACAATAGAACAGTGGAAGTGATTCACCCATCCACCACACATGTGTTGATAGGGAATTTTCTAAACTGTTCCTACCCACCTTAGGATGTTCCTAGTTCTGTTTGATATTAACAATGAAATCTTACCACTGGAGTCCCTAAAAAACATACAAAACCACTAAGTGATTTATTTTTCCATCGTCTATTAAAAATGTAATTATCTGCCAACTAAAATATCTAACACAAATGTGGTAATAAATGACAAGGAGACATGGCATACTAAGTAAAAAAGAAGATAGTTATATGTCTTTGAAGGTTCTCATCTTAAGTTAATTAAATAAATGATAGTGGGCCAGATTCACAAAGAGATACAACGGTGTATCTCCAGATACACCGTCGTATCTGACTTACACTACTCCTATCTATGCGTCTGATTCATAGAATCAGTTACGCATAGATATGGCTAAGATCCGACAGGTGTAACTGTGTTACACCGTCGGATCTTATTTTCAATTTAAAAATGGCGCCGCTGATTTACGTTGAATAATATGTAAATCAGCGAGATACGCAAATTCACGAACGTACGCGGACCCGAGGCAGTGTTCTTACGACGTTTCCGTAGCGGCTTTCCCGGCGTATACTTACCCCTGCTTCTATGAGGCGCAGCCAATGTTAAGTATAGCCGTCGTTCCCGCGTCGAATTTTAATTTTTTTACCTCGTTTGCGTAAGTCGTTCTCGAATACGGATGGACGTTGTTTACGTAAGCGTCGAAAACCACTGACGTCCTAGCGACGTCAGTGGGAGAAATGCACGCCGGGAAATTCCGCGGATGGCGAATGCTCATTTAAATCGGCGCAGGAACGCGCCTGATTTAAATAGTACACTCCCCCTAGCCGCGGAATTTGAATTCCGCCAGGGGATTTACGATC
This sequence comes from Rana temporaria, assembly GCF_905171775.1. Classification (NCBI taxonomy): domain Eukaryota; kingdom Metazoa; phylum Chordata; class Amphibia; order Anura; family Ranidae; genus Rana; species Rana temporaria. Next base: position 556,846,436 of record NC_053489.1, read on the forward strand.
CGCCGCCGCAAGTTTGGAGGTAAGTGGTTTGTGAATTACCCACTTGCCTCGCAAACTTGCGGGAGCGGATCTTAAATCAGGTAGATCGCGCGGATCTAAAGATCCGCTGATCTACGTGAATCTGGCCCAGTGTCTTCAACATTACTAAAAAAATAAGTCCAATTGAATGTGATTGCACTCTGAAATGAGTATCAAAAACCAAACAAAACAAAGAAGAAAACACAAATCATTTGGTAATTTTCTTCTGTAAGTGCTACTATTGTGAAGGAGATGTAATCACATCAAATAGCACAAAGTTTGATGGATCAAGAGTTGCTCCAAAAGCAGAACAGGGACTATGTGGACTTCCTTACATTATTCCCATGCCTGTGGATGTTTTTAGTAATCTCTTTTCTGAGCGAGAACAATTAAAAGTCCCACCACACATAGAATCTTGCGTGGGCTGCCCCTATGTACAAAAGCAATTTATCAGTGGTCATGGCACAATACCTCATGTTAAGTTCTTCGTAACATCCACTCTGTATCAGAATGATGGCAGAAAGCTGCAAGAAACTTTCATTTCATTTATGAGCACTCATCAAATGGTGCCATTAAAATGTACTAATTGCTTTCCTGCTTGTATTATTATCTGCAAAGCACTTTACAACAGCTATGGAAACAATCAGGTGACAGGGTCTCTTTATGAAATAATATTCATGTGGAGCTAACATTAGGCAACCAATTTCTTGAAATATTTTTTTATTCAACCTTTTTTTCCTACAGCACAATTTAGGCACTATTATTAGAATGTATTTTAATGCCATTTTCTTAGACCTCAAATCTAAAATGCCTTTAACATTCAAGACACAGTGACATCTTTCAATTAGATACATGGTACATTCATTAAACTTTTCTTTAATATCATATCTAATCTACTTAACTTTTACATAATCATTCCTTTTAAACTAAGTGTCATTTGGAGAAATGCGCAAATACATAGGAGGTGACTTTCTAATGGATTGTACAGATAATCTACCAAAAACTGATAATTTCATTATGAGGAGATACCAGGTACCAGGAGACACCAGGTATAGAAGCAAACCATGGCCTTTTCTGTGTTTTTCAGATTTATGTTGAATGTTAAAGTCACATTTGCCCATGGCGGTCACTAGTGAAAACTCATAGACCACACCAGCAGCTTCAGTATAAAAGTAGATCATCATATACCATATACTCCATTCACTAAGTTTTACCACCAAAATAAGGATCCTTACTTTTAGCCAAATGAATTGCCTTATAAATCCTGTTGGAGTCAAACTGCAAATACCTATCACTTTAAAAAAGAGAATTTGAATCCTGGTGTGTTAAAGTGATACTAAAGGCTACATTTTTAATACAATGATACTGTGCAGGAAGGTCGCTTTGCTTCTTTTCTGGCAGTACCCCGATGGTACTATCAGCCTTTCTCTCCTCCAGGTGCCTCCTGTAGCAAGCTGGGTGCTAAGGAGGCACCTGTGTGTGCGCACTCCTGAGCCGGGCTATGTGTGTTCATAGACATACACAGCTCCAGTAAGCCACACCCCCACTCCCACCTCACAGGAGTTTGACTGATGGCAGCAGGAGCTTATGGCTCTGCCGTCTTCAGTTTCACCCTGTGAAAGTAGTCAGGGACAGCCCTGGAGTGGTGACATGGAGCCAGGTTATTGTTGGGACAGGGGTATAGAACAGGTAATGGAGCATTTTTTTAACGGTCATGCAGAAAATCATTTAAAGTGTTACTAAACCCAGGACCCTGCATTCACTATATATGGTCTCCCACAGTACACAGGACATGGAAATGCAATCATTTTTGTAAATATAAACTGCTAAATACCTTTTCTCATGTGACTTCTATCAGTGCCTGGTTAAAGCTTGTAGGAGGAGTTTTCATACTGCACTGGCTTTCCTATCAGTATGCAAAAAAAAAAAAAAACTCTCTAGCAATACACACCAAACTGAGCATGTGCAGACTGACTCCAAAGGCTCTGTTTTGGAGTCAGTTGAAGAAGGGGAGGATCTGTGCATACAGGATTAAACAGCCTTTTTACACAATGCAGAGGATTAACACCTTAGTGAATATAACAAGCATGCTTTACTGCATATACAGACTGATTTTACTGTTGTGAGTTTAGCAAAACTTTAATGTAAAACCTAAATAAATATATATACACTTTAGTACCACTTTTAATTTGAGATTGGAGCCTTATGTGCAATTCTTTAATTTTTAGTTTGAGACCAGATGCTTTTTAGTGTATTTTTTTGAAAAAAAAAATCCATAATAAATGCACAGTAAATGCAATGATTTCCAAACATCCTAGTTCAAACTCTGCAGATAATTTTAGAATCCAGTGGGTGGAGCAGAGACTGCAGCCTGAATATTTATGGAGCTCCCACCAATCCCTGAGAAGGCAAGCCTCTGTAGGTGGTCGATCAACCCATAAATACTCAGAGGCTTGGCAGTCTAGTAGCAAAAACCAGGTTCCAGGACCCCTGTACTGGGAAGGGGACTCTTAAAGGGACCATGTAATTACCTTCTGTTTAAACACATTAACCCCAAGGCCACAAAGGAGACAATTGCAAACAATACTTTGTGTCTGGGCCCTTTCGTGGGTAGCACTACACTCCTTATGTAAAAAAAAATGGATCATATAAGAAACTTGACAAATCAGTGTCAAAATCCAAGAAATGCATTAATACTTCACTTATATGGTATCTGAAAGTTACTTGAATAGACCCTACGGCTGGATTTACACCTTTCCATGCCATTTTGAGTGCACTATCAACACTCATGTTCTGCCATTGTCAGACAGACAACTTAGCTCAATGCATCTCACAATCGCAAACTACCACTGCTTAAAACAGAAATAATAAACACTGTACATGGGTTGACCTAAGTAAAAAAAAAGAGGCTCTATTGATGACAATAGCAGTGTATGAAAAAGCGCAATTATTAATATTGCATTTAAAAATGCACGAAAATATGTGAATCCAACCTTATATAAAAATTTGAGAAGAAATACAATTTTGATTTTTTTGTTGTTTTGCCTAAATACTGCATATACCAGATGGTTGCATTGAAAAAACATAAATTTGTAAGAGCAGGTTAAGGGCTCAGCGCTTGGCTATTGTTTCACATATATACAGTGAGAAAAAAAATTATGATGCACAGGTGCTAAGCCAGCCTATAGAAAAGGAATTAATGTATTCATCAAATGCATAGTAACAAACCTGTCACTGTAGCCTATAGCACATATAGACTGCTAGCCATTCTAGAGAACTTACAAGACTTTTTAGAGCAAAAAATGGAAAACCTTTTCTTATGTTTGTGGAAAGCTCTGATTGCTGCATGTATCCAGAATCATAATGATACCAAAAACTATCATTTACATTGTTGTTTCTGTTCAAATGTCAAACTGGTCGTAACCATAACCACAGAGAAAGCACAAATCAGAAAGAGAAAAATCTATCTGGAATTGAGAAAATATTCTTCACTGAGGGGGCAAATGGTTATTAGTCCATGGGCTTATTTGTAGATCTTTTTTTATTTTTTTCTTAAAGGTAGTATTGCCTCCTTTTTACAGCTGCCTTTTAACTTGGCATTGTTAACCCATTACCTAAGTTAATATTAGGTTTATAATATATTTAAGTAGAAATTTAAAAATAAACCCACCAAATATTGTCTGTAATTCTTGCCTTTATTCTCTAAGGCCCCGTACACACGGTCTGTTTGGTCCGATGAGAATGAACCGAAGTTCAGTTTCATCGGACCAAACCGACCATGTGTATAGGCTATCGGTCTGTTTTCCTTTGGTCCAAAATTTTAAAACATGCTTCAAAACCGAACCGATGGACTGCTGCCCCATCGGACCAAACCGATGGTTAGTACAGAAAAGCATCGGTTCAAAACCCGCGCATGCTCAGAATCAAGTCGACGCATGCTTGGAAGCATTGAACTTCGTTTTATTCAGCACGTTGTGTGTTTTACGTCACTGCGTTCTGACCCGATCGGATTTTGAACTGATGGTGTGTACACACATCAGGCCGTATGGCCACTTCAGAGGTGAACCGATGAAAATGGTCCGTCGGACCATTCTCATCGGTTTTGTCCGACCGTGGCCTAAGAATTGTTCTACCCTAACATATTTTCACAGACCCTAAAAGTTACCAAAACTTTCTACCAATCTTCCCCATTTGCAACTAGGATTCTGTGGAAACCTAGGGTTCCTTCAGAATTGGCTAGGGGTTCCTTGAGCTTTGGCTAACGGACCTCCCATGTGATTGTGCCATTACATTTTCGGGTCCAACACTAATTAGCAGAGCCAGACTATAAGGGTGGTATTTTGACCACCAATGTAAGAAGCATTCTTCCCGCTGACCACCACCAATGGAAGGGGGATTTTTACAATGACCACCAATGGACTACTCTTAGCAGGGGTTCACTGAGGCCTGCAAATTATTGCAAGGGTTCCTTTGGGGGAAAGGCTATTCTATACTATAATCATTAAAGGACCAACAGAGCAAAAAAAAAAACTTTCTTTTAATGCTGCTCTTTGCCAGCTTTTTTACATTTCTTGAATTTGATTTGGGACAAGCATGGGGGTCATTGGCATTGCATTTTAATGCAATGTCTGCTTTCAAAGTCTGTTAAAGCTACATGTCCACCTGAGACTACCCTGCATACAATGTATGATTTCAATGTAGAATGAATAAACATGAAAAGTGTTAGTGCTTTTGACAGTCTGCATCATACAAAATATGCAATTGTATTATTTTGGTAATAGTTCCAGTTTATCAAACACGTTACCATCTTCCATCAGTAGCGGCTACAGTCATTTCCCCTACCTATTGTGTCTAGTGTTCCCACACCTCTTAATAAAATTACTTCTTTATAGAGATAGAAGATACATAACACACTGAGAATCCATTAATGTATGAAAATAACAACTTCTGTCCTTCAACCTGTGATGTTCTAGGGTTATAAATTCATTGGACCAGAAATACATATTTGTTGTTGTTGTGTGAGAAAGGACATTATGGTTTGAAATGTATTTTTGCTTCCAAACCCTAGCAAATAGGCCAACAAACGATGCTGCCCACCAACATATGGACATTTTTTAACCGGGAGGGGATTGTTTATTTTAAAGGGGCTCTGTTACTTTAACCACTTGCAGTCATTAAGCTGTATACATACGGCCTCAGGAGCAAGCTGTAGCAATCAACTTTTATGCAAAAGTGATCTGAGTGGCTCTACAGCTGGCCAATCACTTTCACAGCCTTCTAAATAATCAGGCTGGCTGTCCACAGAGGAGATGGAGGAACATCTGGAGGTTGATGTTTCATTCGCTGTTGTAGCACCAGGGCGGGCTTATGGCACAATGCTCTGTGCTCCAAGCACATCCTATTTTGAAGCCTATTAGAGCCTATGGCTCTAATCAGGTGCTTAAAAAATACACCCCCACTGCTGTAGTTCAGGAGCCCTGCATCCTGAAAGGATTCGGACACCTGAATAGGGGATGGCTGTGGCGGCCGTGGATATATTCAAGCTATGCATGAATCTACCCATTATACATATAGGGGGTGGTGCCCGGGTGCCCCTAATGAACGGGCTGCCACTACATGATGTTATACTTACCTGTTCCATGCAATATTATTGCACAGAGCAGCCCCCTACCTCTTATTCTGGGGTCCCGCGCTGCTTCCCTTCGTGTGCCACCATAGCAAGCTGTGTGTTATTGGGCATGTGTGTGGGTGTGCTCCCAAGCCAAGCTGTGTTTGTCCAAAGATACACACAGCCTGGCTCGGCCCCACTCCCTGCTCTCTGCGCACAGAAATTCACTGACAGCAACAGCAGCCAATGGCTTCCTCTCCTGCCTCTGTGCCCTGTGGGAGCAGGGAGAAAGAGCCACTGCAGATGGACACAAAACTGGATCAAGTGATTTAGGGTGTAGGGAAGGCAACAACTATTGGGATATTTTTTACCTTAATGCAGGAAATTGCATTATGGTAAAACATTTTTTGCTGTTAAAACCACTTTGAGCTTGTTCTCCCCGGGACTTCTCCAGCTTTATGCATGGTACTTGTTTCATGTTGAGTTTGCAATTTCCTCCCCTTTATAAGTTAATGCACAATGTTGCATAATACACTGCTACTTAAAGGGAAAAAAATATAATCACAATAATAATAATAATGTCTCTCCTAAACAATGTTGTTAGCCACTATGGTGTCTGAACTGTCCTTCCCTTAACAATCTGCTAAGCACTGGTTAATATTCATAGCACTGCATGCAAGGTTCCAGATCCAAGTCCTTTTGATGAAATTAATGTTGCAGAATGTACTTTGCTATCACAAGCAGTGTTATTTAGACGCTTGAGCATCGTCCCAGGTGAACTAATTAAAATTAACTTATAGTTCTGGATCCTAGGTTCCATTCCTCACTATTATGTGGAATTGTCTCCTTAAACTGAATCACTTAACAACTTGTAATACAGCACATTCTCCTAATAGATCCCAGACTGAACAGTTAACCTATAAAAATGAAGATATAATTCTATTTTTGAAAGTGAAAGTCCCTTTAAATTCAAGAACATATTAATATTAGTTCACTAAGATGAAAGTTATTTTAACTCCACTTGCTATATTATCCCATGATTATTTTCTCCTAAAAATGTTCAATTCACAAACACAAATACTGCCTAGTTATGGAACTGTGTAATTTTGCATTAGATGACCATTCAAATTTTGACAGCCTCTTCTGAGTTTGCTATCTAACAAAGCTGTAATTTATCACTGACTCAAATGACTCAAATGACTTCTTTCCTGTGCTTCTCAGTAGTCATTTCATTACACAGCGTTCTTGCCTGCCTGAAGCCAGCTGTATTTTAGGGAGTGATAATCCTTTCTATAAAGAAATTGATGAAACAATGTGCATGTGTTAATTTACTGAACCTCATTGCAATATCTTTAGTGCAGTACTGTACATGAAAACCATAACTGAATAACAATATCATTTCATTTGTTTTTTTAAGTTGTCCATTTTCCTTTTTTTTTTTTTTTGCTGTTTCTCCTTAATTTATTGAGAGCCGCAGCTGTTGATTTAAGATCAACTATAAACAAGTGGATTTTAGCCTTATCTGTAGGAATAGGCCATTAGATGTATAAAAAAAACAAAATGAGCTCTTGGCACCCACATACACGTCTGGGGGCAATGCCCTGTAGCCCAAGAGTTCTGGAAGAGCATTTTTGAATTGGCCTACAAAGCCTTAGGAACTAATGTCCACATTGACCTGGCGACGGCTCTCTTAAACATTAAGCCAGCTGTACCCAGTCACAATTGCTCTTACAACTTACCACGGTGGCCAAGCACACTATAGCTAAGGCGTGGAAATCACAGATTTTGGTTGTGACTGAAGCTAAGCATAGGATGAATAGGGTCCTTATTTTTGCTAAAATTACAGTCATTGAAAATGGCAAAATATGGAAATTAGCTAATTGTGGTTTGAACTCCGCCTTAAGGCAGATCCTCTTGCGTCATAGGTTTTTGATGGCATCAACAGCCGGTCCACTTGATGTCATGCAAGTGTGTTATGGGAATATTCCACTACTCTACTCCTAGAGATGGCACTATAACCTACTTGTATATGGCTGATCTTCATTTAAGAGCTGTGTGTCTCAACAAACTCATTGAAATAAAATTGAGGAAAAAAATTAAGACAAGTACAAAAAACTTTTTCATTTTTTTCTCATCCTCTGTTGCATACTGTACCTGCACTGCTGCACTCCTTTTGTAGGTACTCCCTATTTACCTGCATGCACTCTAGCAACTTTTGCACATTATTTCTCAGGGTGGATTTCCTAATAGTAACAACAGTGGAACGTGCCTGTGAAATGTTCACTGTCACCTCCATTTGTAGTCTACATAAGGAAAACCATCAATGCATGGGAATGATGTGGCCACGTGCATTATAATTTTGTTGATTGATCTTTTAAAGAAATAAAAATATATGGACATTCCCTCCATAAAAACTAGCCACACTCTTTGACTTCCTTGTCACAAACACAGAAAGCAGTACACTTTATCAGATGCATTTTAATATCCATTGCCATAAACCTTTGCAAGGCTATATTTAAAACCAAGGCGTTTGTTTTGGATTTAGAATTATTTTCCAAAATGTATTCGTATGGGCTGTGTAAGCTTAACTAGACTGTTAATATTTAATGAGTACAGCAACAGCTGAGTAATATATATCAGCGTGCTTCAACTTTCAGTTTTATACTGTTCCAAATAAAGTCAAACTTAGCCTGACAAATGTACATGACCCTTGGAATCCATTACAATTATGCAAGTTGGACTAGAGAGATGTTGCTCTCTTTCAGTTTGCATGATAAATAAGTCCCTGCGAGACTAGCAGATAGTTTCCTTGTGTTCCAGAACATTGTTATATGTGTATTGTTATAATCGTGCTGAGAAAATGAAAAGGAATTTTTAACTATGTATGCAGAAGGGAGCCAGCAAATAGTTTAAAGCAAGCTAGCAATGCCTGGTAGCTTACTTTGGTAGCAAACTACTACCCATAAACGCATAAATGTATTTATTTTTTAACTTGATTTTGTTGCACTGAGTTTGGCTTGTAGTTAAAATATGCAGCTAGTGTCACCTTTATTCATTATCAGAAATTCTAAAAACCCTTTCTGTAAAAAATGCATATTTTGCTTGTAGTGTACGGATGTTGGTAAGGATGCATTCAAATCTAAGCACTTCCCAACGGTATAATGTCTACAGATACCTCATAAAAATAACAGTAATATAGTCAAATACACATATGAACAGCTGAGACCGACAATTTGTTATTGTTTTAAGATAAAAATGCACGCAGGTAAAGCCCAACTTCAACTTTTTAAAACATTTGGAAAAAAATGTATTGGTCAGCAGGTGTAACATTTTGTGCACGCGATTTTACTGTGATTTTGCCTTTTTTTATGCTTTTTTGGGGCAAATTTGTCATTGGGCAGATTAAAAATGCAAATCGTGGCAAAAACGCACGACATGCTTTTCTGCAGCTTCTCCATTTAAGCCTAGAGACCAAAAAAAGCACAGTTCTGCATTTAAAAAAGTCCCCGATCCTTTAAAAAATGCAGTGGCTGAAAAAAGCATAGATGTGAACATATCCCAAAGGAAACCATGTTAAATGAACTGTAGTGTGTTTTCCAAAAAGCACCAAAAAATGCATAGGTGTGAACCAGGCCTGATACTGTGTACAGAGGGGCATGTCTATTCCCTCCACTCAGCTCTTCTTCTAGCTATGCAGTATGTGACCTCTGATCCCCACCGGATCCTGCCTCCTAACAAAATAACTGCTATGTAAACTGTGCACTTTGAAGGCTGTAGCGTAGAAACGACTGGAGATAAACAAGCACAGCTTAAGTAGGAGGATATGTTTCATCTCTGTGCATCACTTTTGGTTGGTCACTTCAGTGGGTATATGTGACGATTTACAACTAGTTTAATGGGAACCCCTGGGGGGGTGTCATTACACTCACATTACTTCTGGACTTAAACATAATTATGTGAGACCAAACACGGCTACCTGAGGAGAAGAGGAAAGGCTGGTAAGGTCAATGTACAGTACTTCAGGGAGGTGAGGTGGTGGACTCAGGGCTGGTGCTACCGCTAGGCGAACTGTGCAGCCACGTAGGGCGCACTGCCAACTTAGGTGCAGCCACAACAGCTGGCTTTCCTATTCTCTACGGCTTCATAACACTCCACTGGCTTCCCCCCACACTGCGATGACATTCCACATACGACTGCAGTATTGGATGATGTTAGCTGGAGATTAAGCCATCTCCTGCAAACTTTAGCCAATCCATGAAGAAGAGGTATCCAGCCAATGAGGTGCCATGCTAAGCGCAACATGACTTCCTGCCAGCTCCCCAATCAGTCTCCACATGGGGCTAACATTGGCAAGGAGGTGAGAAACATCTCTGCAAAGCGTTGTTCTGCCCAAAAAAGAAGAAATTAAAACCTAGCAGCTATACATACTGCAGCTATTGGCTTTTAATAATAGGACACTTACCTGTCCTGGAGTCCAGCGATGTCGGAACCCACAGCTGATGTTTCCATCAGTTGTCAAGTTCTGCCGTCGCCATTGCGGGTAAGGTTACCCGGCAGTGTAGCCTTTCGGCTTCACGCCGGGAACCCTACTGCGCATGCGTGAGGCCCGCTCCTCTCTTCTACTGGCCCAGCGGTCAGGGTAGGAAGCCCCAGCCGTGATGTCACCACCCACGGCAGAGGCTCCCGGAAGTGGAAAAGGATACCTGTCCCCCCCCCCGAAGGGTGCCAATTGTGGCACGGGAGGGGGGGGGGATCAGATGAGCGGAAGTTCTACTTTAGGGTGGAACTCCGCTTTAAGAAATGTATCAGTAGTTGGACTCAGACTGCAAGGGGGGGTGTATGTACCTGGTCTTGCCTAGGGTGCAAAATAGTCTAACACTGGCCTGGTTGGTCTGCAAAAAAAGCTGGAATTGGGCTTCAAAATGCACGTTAAACACTCAAAAAATCATCACAAATGTCTTATATAATCGGTGGGTGTTTCTTTAAATAGGAAGTACATCATACATTGGAGTCAAAACAACAACCTTGCAGGATTTGACTCTATTAGCGCTTACTAAGATGCATGTCTGGCCTGTGAATAAGTACCTAATGTGCAAATGCATCAAAGCTGTATATTGTCAAAGTATCATTATACCATAATATCCCATTAAAAATGCACAAAACTTCCTGCATTTACCAACACTAAAGCGGCTTTCATGATACAATGGGATTTTCCGTAATCTTCTCCTGCATACTGATAATTAGAAGGTGCTGTAGAATTGGTTGTATAACGAACATAGTTTGTTAGAGTCTTGGGTAATGAAAATGTGCTAAATTGCATGCTAGCAAGAACATATTATATTTTTTTTGATTTATTTTGTGATTATCAGATCAGTTCTCTTTTATTACAATGCACTGGGCAGACTTATGAATCAGGCAGCTGTGTCAGAAAACGATCCATTTTCACCGATAATTTTTATGCTTTATGCTCCCATGCACAACACTATTTTTTTTACAACATTTGAAAAGGACAACACCGGAAAATAAGAGCCTTCAGTGCTGTTTTAATACTTCCATCAGCTACTGAAAGATAACATGTATTCATCCATATAGCAATCTTAGAAAACAAGAAATAGATGAATCGTATATAGGCAGACTTCAAGGTAATGTATACAGCATTGGAAGCCCGGCTAATACATAAGGCAGATGATCATTCTTCACTGTGTCTATAATCTTAGTTTTAGAAGAAAAAAAATCTGTATGAACAGCAAAACTTTAATATCTGACAGTCTAACTGATAAAAAGAAAATCCAGATAAGGAAGAGTGAATTGCTTTTAAATCCTATAACTGTATATAGAAATGTTGTTTTATTATTTATTTAGTACACTTAAAGGGCTTTTCTGCTTTAGACTATAAGTAGTTTCTTGCTTGTATAAACATTGAGGGTCCTTAAACTTTATGACCTTTTTGTTGAGCAAAGCTTTGCAGCAAAGGAACATTTAAAATCAGCTGAGTTTACAGGAGTCAGTTACAGTATTCCTAAGGCTTTATTCACGTGGCAGCATCAAATATGTGTTTATTTGTGTTTGGAGGACATTTCTAGATACAGATTAATGCATGTATTGATTTTTTAGTGTTGTCATTCACATGTTGCCAACATTTCAAAAAAGTCTCCAGGGGCACCAGCAAGACATAGGAGTTGATTTACTAAAATTAGAATCTGGTGCAGTTGTACATGGTAGCCAATCAGTTTCTATCGCCAGCTTGTTCAATTAAACGTTGACACAAAAACTTGGAAGCTGATTTGTTTCTATGCAGTCTACACCAGATTTTGCACTTTCCAGTTTTAGTATTTGTAACGACACCCCATGTATGAGAGGGTTAACATGGTTTAGGATATTCCATTCCCGAACACAAGGCAGCTACCAGACACTCCAACCAGCCTAATAAGACCCCATACGAGTAATTCTCCCCCAAATACGAGACAATGCTCTGTATGAGGTTCAAGCAGGACTCACAGTCTTTATTGAGAAACAACAGGCTTAGATACAGTAAGAGAGTAGGTTCATACATATCCTGCTCATATTACTCTGAAAATACACCTGTGACCAATTCTAATTAACATGAGCTAATTAACTAATCCTTTACACAGCTGATGATCAAATACCACCAAAAGAAAGTTTTATTTGTGGAAAAACAAAGGACATCAATTTTATTTCTGTACAGCGTCGTACGACCACACAATTGTCAGTTAAAATAACAGAGTGACATATCGCAAAAATTGGCCTTGTCATGAAGGAGTGTAAACCTTCCGGAGCTGAAGGGGTTATTTAAGGGTGAGGCATTTATCTACAATAAGTGTGGTTCAACAAGAAGCATAGCCTTAACCTATTAAATTATTTATTATAGGCATATACTGTATATAGTGCTGGATAGGTACAGGGAGGGTGGTTGGAACAGTGGTGGGGGCTTTTAAATTATTGACGGTGACCCTCTTGTGGCTCCTCTAGCTGACAGAAGGGGTAAAGAGGAGAAGCCGACAGCAGGGCAGCCACAGGGATATTGGTGCTGTGGGGAGGGGTATTGGAGCTGAGAGAGCAGAAAAAAGCAGTGGGGGGAAAAGATGATGATGAGGGTCAGGTGGTATGCAAGGAAAGGCAGAGCAGGGGTGGGAGGATTATGGTGCAGTGGCTGGGAGAGAGAGCAGCCGCAGCTCTGATTTCCAGGATGCAGCCAGGGCCATCTCGGGACAGCTTACTAAAAAGTATTACTGTCCTGGCAAATCCAGGACAGTTGACAAGTATGCGATGTAGATCCATGTAAATTTCCATGCCAGCAGAAAGAAAAAAATGGCCTACCACACTGAGCATTTACTTGTGTTTAAGGGCAGTTTGTTTAGCTGCATTTAAAGATAGAATTCTGTATGTCCAGGAGCTATAAGCGCACCTAAAGGTGACTGAACTTTCTTTAAAGCAGCAACATCTAGACACAGGAAAAAAGTGATCTGGGAAGCATAAAAGTAATTTATACCTTCCAGATCCCTTTTCTAGTTAGTGTTTGGAAAACCGAAATGCAGGAGTGCCAGTGTGAATAAAGTATAAAGCCATTTTTTTTTAGATTTGAATGGAGTAGGGAGTGGTTTAAATCCCTGTTAAGTTTGTCTGTATCCCATTGGACATAAGTCCTACGTGTGTGAGCTCCCTGCAAAAAAATTAATACCAGGCTCTTATACGAGCAAGTAAACTGGTAGGCCAGGAAAGGGGCCCCTTCTGAACCAATCTAGGTCACCTGCCCTCAACATGAAGGGGTACCTTGCCAGGGGGACCTCTCTGCCAAACCACACTGTTCTCATGTTGATGATACTGGACTCGTTTGTAGCTTGGGGGGCTTATTGAAATCTCGACACTGTCTTTAACAATAAGTGGGCCCTCATGTGAATGAGTAAGGGTGCCCCTACTCATTTAAAAAAAATGTAAAGTGCAAATAAAGACAAAGACAATTTTTGATAAGTGGTTTAAAAAAATAAAAAGTTCAATCTACTACAATAATCATGTTGTTCAGCGATGTAGATCCATGTCAATTTTCATGCCAGCAGAAAGAAAAAAATGGCCTACCACCAACAGTGGTTCTAATGCTTCTCTCCCTCTGAATGATAGCTCCAGTTGATGGCAGCTGATATATATATACAAAGGAATCCAATGAGTGAGTGGGGGGGGGGGGCAGAGCAGACAGTGGTGACTGACAGTCACCAGTTCACTGCTCAGGGAACCTCAGGGAACCCTGAGAACCGAGCGATTGGCGGTGTTTGATCGCTCCATTCTCAGTCTTAGAGCTGGCCCCAGGTAAGTATGATTCAGAATAAAACAATCCCCATACTTCTCTTTTAAGAAAATAACCATATGTTACAGAAGTATAAACCAAAAGTATATATTTCTTCTCTAAAAACAGCCTTAAATGGAATGGATTAAATAGATGTCATCCACCACATGTAAATAACTAAAAATATATACATTATTCAGATTCTGTGGTCTATTATGGTAGTGATTGAAATCACTACTCACATCATAATTAGCCATAAAGCCGGTGTAATTCATATGTGTTCATACCTCCCAACATTTTGAGATGGGAATGGGGGACGCCTACTACCAAATGTATGTAGGCATAGGACACACCCCCTGCCACACCCCTTAAAGGAGAATAAACCCCCAAAAAACGGTTAATTAAATACTCAAGTGCTTTTTTTTTACCACTACTATTCCTTTATATTGACTTTTAAAATAACAAATGCAGCAATTTAGAAATTGGATGAAAAGTTTAGCACTGGAAACACTTTTTGATAGTTAAAACTATATAGATCAGACCAAAATGAGGGACAAATGAGGAGGAAAGAGGGACAGAGGGACATTGCTCCAAATCAGGGACAGTTGGGAGCTATGGGCCAGATCCTCAAAAGGGATGCGCCGGCGTATCTACTGATACGCCGTCGTATCCCTGTTTCTATCTTTGGAACTGATCCACAGAATCAGTTTCTCAAAGATAGGCAGAAGATCCGGCATGTGTAAGGGACTTATACACTGCCGGATCTTAGGATGCAGTACCGCATCCGCCGCTGGGGGCATTTCGAGTCGAAATGCCGCTTCGCGTATGCAAATGAGCACTTACGGAGATCCACAAAGCGGTTTAGCTTCGTGAAATCTCCGTAAATACTTACATTGCAATCGTAAAATTAGGGCTGCTTTTACAAAGTGTAAACTGTTTACACCTTGTAAAAGTAGACCCTTCTTTGCAGCGACGCTGATTTTTTAATTTTTTTCCCGCCGTATCTTTTTTTTTTCCCCGACGCAACTTTTTTTACCCGGCGCGATTCACAAAACACGGCGTAACGTAACTTAGCGCTATGCCCGTCGGGAAAATGACGTCACGAGCATGCGCAGTACGTCCGGCGCGGGAGCGCGCCTAATTTAAATGGGACTCGCCCCATTTGAATTGGGAACGCCTTGCGCCGGCCGGATTTAAGTTACACAGCCGAAAATTTCTAGGTAAGTGCTTTGTGGATCGGGCACTTAGGTAGAAATTTTGCGGCAGTGTAACTTAAATCAGAATAGTTAAGTTACGGCGCCTCTTTGTGGATCTGGCCCTATGTGTGTTTGATTTTACTACTCTTTACTACTGTGAACAAACTCAGAACTTCACCAACCCACTGCTAAAATACTACCTAGCCAAAACATCACAGTTGGCATTCTCTAGCTATATATTAGCCTGCTCCTTTAAGTATGATCTTCAGTTTGCTAACATAATCATGTTTTGACAAGAACAAGTATTTTCTTTTTATATGTAAACCTTGAAGTTTACAAATGTCACACAGATTGATTTGAACATCCAGGCTGTGGCCTTTAAGAATCACAACATTGCATTATCACTTGATCCACTTTCTGAAGGAAAACTGCCAAGTATTCCAGCCTACCACCTGTTATTATCTTGAAATCAATACATCCTTTGTAAAATACTATACTTCCTGGCAGTCAGTATGCACAGAGATGGATAATGTGGAGCTGAATTTTTTAAGCAATTAGGTGGTGTACCTGATAATATAATGACTACATAGTGACTGTTAACACTTAAATGACACAGGGTAATAAAGTCTTTAATTAGGAAGGTTTATTAGAACATATTTTATCGGTTGTATAGAGTTCAGAGTGATAGGTCATTTATATTAATAACTTTTACTTGTTTAATTTCATATATATTTACCATGAACGTGCCTTTGCTGGTAACCCTGTGATTACAGGCTTGTATTAAATGCTAGGCCACAGTCATAATACTGTATCTCTATCTTCTCCTTTGTGCATCAAAAAATCACTTAAACAATATGCTAATATTATTACAGTGATAACATATATATGTCAAGACTCCAAATCAATATTTAACAGTCACAGATTTCCAGTGTCATGTGCACAATATTATATCATAGTCCACCAGTGCAGCGTCTATTATCATTCATCCAACAAGATGAATTGGGTGCAACACTAGTGACGCCTATGTTCTCGACCTTGCCGGAGCTTGGTGACCCCCTGAAATATAGCAGAAGGGTCTGCCTCGCTTTTGGATATCAAACCTTCTGGGTTCTTCTGTGTTATTTGTGCAAATTTTCTGCTCTCGCCCAAGATAATCCTCTAAATCTAGTGGCAGCCTAATGCCGCGTACAGACGGTCGTTTTTTGTGAAGAAAAAAAACGACGTTTTAAAAAACGTCATTTAAAATGATCGTGTGTGGGCAAAACGTCGTTTTATGTCTTCAAAAAAACGACCAAAAAAAAATTCGAACATGCTCAAATTTTTTGTGTCGTTTTTCAAAACGTCGTTTTTGTTTCACAGAAATTGACCGTGTGTAGCAAAAAACGACGTATAAAACGACGTTTTAAAACCCGCGCATGCCCAGAAGTTAGTTATGAAGTGAGCTTCAATGGAAAAAAGTGGTGAAACGTAACCTCGCTTTGCTAGAGCATTGTGAAAAAACGATGGTCTGTATGCTACGTCGTTTTTGAAAATTAAGTTTCAAAAACGTCGTTTTTTACATCACATAAAACGTAGTTTTTTTTCCATCGCAAAAAACGACCGTCTGTACGCGGCATAAGATTCCATAAACACTCAAGTATTAGCAAGGGGACTAAAGAGTACATATAATGCAATAATGTTTTTTTTCCTTTACTGAGTAAAAAGACTTTCCACTGCACTCACTTGCATGTACTATACATAGGTAAAAGCATAAAAACATGGAAGCACTGCCTCAGTATGCACTCCAGGGGTTGGAAGTGATGTCACCGGAAGCTTTCACATTTGTGTGCTTTGACAAGTATGTGAGTGCAATGGAAATGCTTTTTACTCAATAAAGGAAAAAAATATATCATTCCACTATGGTATTTTCCCTTTTGTCCCCTTGCTAATATTTGAGTGGTTGTGGAACATTGACTGGCATTGGATTCAGAGGAGGGTCTTGGACTGGAGCAAAAAAGGAAAATAAATAATTCTGAAGAGTTCAGAAGAGTTGACATGCAATAGTGAGGCAGACCCTTCTGCCTCTTCTGGGAGTCACAAGTGTTGCACCTGGTTCACCTTGTTGGATGAATGATAAGAGACATTGAACTGGTGGACTATGACATAATATCATACACATGGCACTGGAAAACTGTCATGTTTAAATGTTGATTTGGAGTCTTGAAGTATATTTTTTATCAGTGTAATAATTTTAGCATATTATTTAAGTGATGTTTTGATGCACACAGGGGGATTCGAAAGACAGCACTGTGATCGTGGGGTCTATTATGGTAAGGGAACAAGAGGGCGACCTATGAGCAGCATCAGTCTCAACATATATATATATATATATATATATATATATATATATACGTATACATATATTTGATTATATTTTTATTTTATTTATTTATTTATTTGTAGACATAAACAATTCTTGTATTAAATTGTACTTAAAGGAGAATTTCAGTTTATATCAGTAGTGGTCAATTTTCTTGATTTGGGGGACCCAACATCACCAAAGGGTCCCACATAAAATTCTGTAAATATTTATTCTCAGAGACAGCAGGAAACAATGGGATATAGTCAAAGACTATGGACATGATACAGTACATGAGATGGCCAGTGACTGCAGACCTGGTACAGTTGAGACTACAGCCATGCTTGCATATTCCTCGCGTAAATCTACGGAAGCGCCACCTAGCGTAAATATGCAGCCTAAGATACGACGGTGTAAGAGACTTATGCCGGTCGGATCTTAGGGAAATCAATGCGTAACTGATTCTACGAATCAGTCGCATAAATATTACCCCGCCACCCAGAGTTACGACGGCATATGCAGAGATACGCCGTCGTAACTCGTCTCTGAATCCGGGCCATAGTGTTTAATCACCACTGTTTTTTTGTGTTTTTTTTGCTAAACAAACAGAGACCAAAATTTTTGAAAAAAAATATAAAAAATTTATAGATTGTTATAAAAACAGCTGATTTCTCTCCTTCACTGATGTGCGTTGCTGATTCGGCACTGATGTGCACTGATGAGGCGGGAATGATAGGCACTGAAAGGTGGTACCAGTGGGCAATGATGTGCGTTGATGAGGCAGCACTGATGGGCACCGATGCGGCAGGACTGATAGGCACTGAGGGCAGCATTAGTGGGCACTGATGAGGAGGCACTGATGAGGAGGCACTGACGTGTAAAGTAAGCCCGCGCTGTAGCCATCTTTTGGTTATATCGCAGGCAAGAAGTGGTTAAGATCCAGGCAGTAGATCAGCTAAGGATCCCAGTAATACACAATGATGTAAAACTGCTGTGAAATAGTGTTTACACACAGCATGCATGTGCTGTGTATTCAATGCACATGCATGTAGATGTGCTAAATATTAAATCAAATTGTCATATATTATTCTATTTCACACAAGCAACAGTTTATCCATTTATGTGGAGATAAAGAAATGAGCACTGGAACATCATTCATCAGCAGAAAAATTTGATCTGACCTGGCATCATTCTCACAAACAAGTCAGTAAACACACATAGCACATAGAACTCTATAGGGAGATCACCGACATGTACTGTTCAGTGACTGGAGTGAGTTCACTGAGGGCATATAAAAGTAAAGAAAAAACAAAAAATAGATAACCTGATTATTCCCTATGGAGCAATCACAAGTGCATGGCCAGCTTAACTCAATATTAGACATGTGCAGACTGGAATATTTCGTTTCGTTTTTTCGTTTTCGTTTGGAAAATAAATTTATTTAGTTACTCCCGAAAATCGTTTTGATTTATTTCGTTTTTCGTTGGGGAATAGCTTTCGTCTGAAAATCCAATAATACTTGGTTTCTGTTGAATGGTCAAAAGAATATTCGCCGGAACGTCGAATCTTTGTTGGTTTTTGACGGAACGTCGAATCTTTACGCCGAATCGTACATTTCCGTTCGAATATTCCGCCTACAAGTATTCTAATGTTGTATGACTAGTAATAATGTCGAATCTATTCTCTATAATGTCGAATCTATTTTCTCATAAATCGAAATCTATTCTCCCTAATGTCAAATCTATTATTTCTATAGTGTCGAATCTTTTCTCAATGATGTCGAATCTTTTCCCTATAATGTCGAATCTCTCTATATCGAATTTTTACCGCAACGAAAACGAAAATAAAGCATTTTTTATGTCGGATCTTTCGGTTTTCGTTTCTTGCACTTTCGTTATCGTTTGTTAAAACGATAACGAAAAAACCTGATTTTCGGACGAAAATGCATTCTAACGAAAACGAATGCACATGTCTACTCAATAGTGTCCAATAAAGTTATCAACTATATGCAGAACAGGAAAAGTTATTACGTTCTACATCTTCCCCCCCTGCTTGTAAAAGTACAATAAGATGCAAGTGAAGAATAACCCAGAAAAAATATTGGGAATGTTTAATAAATGAGATGCAATTTATAAAATCTATTCATATACCCTCAGAGAGTGGCAAACAATTGATGGAAGCTGAAATGTTGATTGTTTCACATTAATACAAATCTTGATTGCGTCTACATGGAAGCACAGTGAAAGTGTCCCATTATTTTTACATACATACATACATATATAATGTTGCTTCTAGATCAGGTACCTTGCTAGATGTTAATTTTCTCTTGGAATGGAAATACTCCCTTCTGATGATACAAGGACATTCAGTCTTACTCCTAACATATGAGTATGCACATATATTTGTTATTTGTAATCATTTTGTTTTGGTAACCAGGAAAATGTAATTAAATACCTTCCGATTTTCAAACCAGCACTCATGAATGTTGAGGAGATGTTGAATATTCTGTCTGTTGTCTTTAAATTCCAATCCCATTTTCAAATACTATAAACTGAATATAACATGACTGCTCAATGAATATTGCATGAAAAGCAAATTGTAATAATTTAGGAAATCAGTGTGTGGTGACAAAAAAAAAGTACATTTAAATATAGAAATTGATCCTGGATGTATTTTGTCAGTTGTGTTTGGAAAGTGGCATCTTCTTTGGACAATTCATTAAAAATGTATTTTCCCTATTTGCATAGTACTGTAATATACAGCAATACTTTAAAATAAATAAAAGAAGCAATCATACTTGCCCCTGCTTCTAAAGGTGCTTATAGACTAAGGGCCAGATTCTGATACATTTACGTTGCTCCACGGCAGCGTAACGTATCCCATTTACGTTACACCGCCGCAGGTTTACAGCGTGCCTGATTCTCAAAACTCTTACCTGTAAACTTGCGGCGGTGTAACGTAAATGCGCTCGGCGCAAGCCCGCCCAATTCAAATGGGGTGGGCACCATTTAAATTAGGCGCGTTCCCGCGCCGAACGTACTGCGCATGCTCCGTCGGGTAAATTACCCGACGTGCATTGAGCTAAATGACGTCGCTCGGACGTCATTTGTTTAGACGTTAATGTAAATGGCGTCCAGCGCCATTCACGGACGACTTACGCAAACGACGTTGTTTTTTAAATTTCGACGCGGGAACGACGGCCATACTTAACATGGCTTAGGACAACTAGGGCTCAGCCCTAATTTTACACGGCGTAACTCGACGGAAACGACGTAAAGTTAGATCGACGGGCAGCGCGGACGTTCGTGGATCGCCGTAACTAGTCATTTGCATATTCTACACCGACCGCAATGGCCTCGCCACCTAGCGGCCGGCCTAGAATTGCATCCTTAATATCCGACAGTGTAATTCAATTACACCTGTCAGATCTTAGGGCTAGCTTTGCGTAACTGATTCTATGAATTAGTCGCATAGTTAGGACGGCCGGAACACAGAGATACGACGGCGTATCAGGAGATACGCCGTTGTATCTCTTTTGTGAATCTGGTCCTAAGGTTTAATGTTCGCAACTGTACATATACATGAGTACAGTATGGGCTATACTGTATATGTGCTATATAAAGATATCAATTAACTTAACAACATGTTTTTGTATTGTGGAGATTTTTTTTATACCCATATACTAAGGTAGCCCTAAATATCCCAAACGTCACACACAAATCATACATTCAATCTGGAGTAGGTCCCTGACTCTCCGGGGGAAAAAACTTAACATATCGATTGACCATAGGAGCCCTATATGTGGGAGCTTACAGCCTGATAACACATTTTCAATAAAATAGCCACAGCATCCTGAAATTGCAAATATATACATCAATACACCAATATTACAACATCATAGATAATGTACCAATAAATTAAAGAATATGGGAAAAAAATCATTGAACTGCCTATGCATTTAAAATACTGTAACGCTCCTAATAAAAAATATATAGAGAAGTTGATACCTCCTTCCTAATATGTTTGTTGCTTAGTTGTTATCCTTAAAGCAGAGTACCACCCAAAAGCATAACTTCCGCTCATCTGATTCTCCCCCCCTCCGGTGCCAAAATTGGCACCTTTCGGGGGGAGGGGGGACAGGATACCTGTCTTTGACAAGTATCCTTTCCTACTTCCGGGAGCCTCAGCTGTAGGTATTGACGTCACTTGCTGGGGCTCCCTCCTCCTCCCCCTTTCGCCGGGCCAGTAGGAGAGAGGAGCGGGCCCTACGCACAGTAGGGTTCCCAGCGTAAGACCGTGTAGCCTTACCCGCAATGGGGTAAGCACCTGACAGCTGACAGAAACATCAGCTGCGGTGCAGACATCGCTGGACTCCAGGACAGGTAAGTGTCCTATTATTTTGTGTTTTTTTTTTTTACGGACTTCCTCTTTAACTGAATGTTCTGGGTTAGTGACTCAAATAATTGATGCCAAAGGGTACAACCAGGGAATTAGAATTTGAATAAATAAAGGAAGCAACGACAGTCTCTTTGTTTCTCTCCCAAAAAAATCATAAGGCACATTTGCATACCTAATTGTGTTTAAGCCTGGGTTTACATATACAGTATACGAATTGGATGTCTTTTTAACTTTCACTTGGTTGCACGCTATTCTCCTCTCCCAGCCCGCCCTCCATTCTCCTCGTATGCCACTGACAGCGTGGTGCACTGGCATGGCATGCTGTATTGACATGTTGATTCCCCAGGGTGCATACACGCAGCAGGATATCAGATTGGAGGAAGGAGACAAGCCACCTATATTTCCTAGCAATGCCAGTAAACTGCCAGGTTGGAACAGTTTCAAGCACAGATGATGTGGGTAATCCAGGCTGCTGTAATCTTACGCTGTCCTTTTTTAAATGGTAGGATTCATTTTTTAGATGAACCAATAACCAGTATATGGATCCACTTTCTGGAAGTAGTTTTGGCAGTCTGATGGCCGTTCTTCTGAATTGGTACACAACTGGGAATGTCTTTATGGAAATTTGTTAAATGTCTATGGTGGGAATATGACGACATTGGATGGGGCGAGTCTGGGGTCATCTCTTCTGTGCACTGATTGGTGGATGGTTCTTTAAATAGTGCTTGGTTTGTATAACAATTTGTCACATTCCTGATGAAGGAGTCCTGTGTGTCTTCGAAACGTTGCCTTCTGGTTCGTAAGATTGTAAAATGTCAGAGGGAGTAGATCTTGTACTGGAAAACAGGTGAATAACAGTGTTCTCCTTGTCCATGTAAGTGATGTTTCTTAGATGCCAGCCATTGCTGTACAGAGCCATGCCAACCACCATTCACACTTCAGAGATAGTGATCTTACTGGGCATTGAGGCAGTTTCATTGTTAGTGAAATAGGAGGTTGGTGGAGCTTAGAAATGACATTGCTTTAGTGATTAAACCAAAGCACAGACAGAGGCTATTCTCACTATTTAAATGAATAGGCAGGTATCTCGTGGTGTTTGCTCATTGGCAGGGCTTTTACTTTAAAGTAAAAAAAAAAGTGCAGGTACACTTTAAGGCCCCGTACACACGACCGAACATGTCAGCAGATATGTTCGGTCGTGTGTAGGTCCGAGCGGACAGGATTCCAGCGTACATTTGCCCGCCGGGCCTTTTTCCAGCGGGCAAATATTTCGAAACTTGTTTAGAAACAGCCCGCTGGAATCCTGTCCGCTCGGACATGTTCGGTCGTCTGTACAGACCTACCGTACATGTCCGAGCGCCCGCCATCCCTCGCATGCGTCGAATGACTTTGACGCATGCGTGGAAGCATTGAACTGGCAGGGCCGCCCACGTCGCCGCGTCATCGTCGCGGCGACGGCGCGGCCACGCCCCACGTATTGTTTACGCACGGATTTCTGTATGATGGTGAGTACAGCCATCATACAGAAATCCCCGGGCAGACATGTACGGTGAAAACGGTCCGGCGGACCGGTTTCATCGTACATGTTTGCTCGTTTGTACGCGGCCTAAGGCCTCATACACACGATCGGTTAAACAGAGGACACCGGTCTGATGGACCGTTTTCATCGGTCAAAACCAATCGTGTGTGGGCCCCATAGGTTATTTAACCATCAGTTAAAAAAAGCCAACTTGCTTTAAATTTAACCGATGGATTCCTAACCGATAGGTCAAAACCGATCGTTAGTACGCACAACCATCGGTAAAAAATCCACGCATGCTCAGAATCAAGTCAACGCATGCTTGGAAGCATTGAACTTAGTTTTTTTCAGCACGTCGTGTTTTACATCACCGCGTTCTGACATGATCGTTTCTTTTAATGGTGTGTAGGCGCGATGGACCATCAGTCAGCTTCATCGGTTAATCGATGAAAACAGTCCATCGGTCCGTTCTCATCGGATGGACTGATCGTGTGTACGCGGCTTTAATGTAAGATTTTTGTGTTTCCCTTTTAGTTTCTGTGAGTGCTTAAAAGAAAAAAAAGCAAGCCAGCATTGTTCATGCCATTACTAGGAGAGTAGTGTGAAAAATGAAAACTACAACATATGTCATGTCTGAATCAAGTGACTTAAAAATCTATAAAGGATTTATGAATTTGTATCAGGGAAAATTGATTTGAAAAGAATGATGCATTGATCATCCATTTCACAGGCTGATTTATATATTTTAATTTACTGTAGCATCAGTTCAGGGGCACAGGGAAGGCTATTCTGACTTATCATGCAGCTGAGGTGACATTATATATACTTTTGCTATTTTACTATGGGGCCGATGGAAGCTATTGGAGACTGTAATTGTTTATGTGCTTGTATTACCATTCCTATGACAAGCAGGATGACTGGCTGCTATAAACTATAGAATGCAGCACATATATTGCTCAAAAAACAAGACAGCATTTCATAGGAAAAGAGGCTAGATGATCATTTTTAAAATAATAACGGATGAATGTGTATCTGTGATTTGACAATGCAGGGCAAAGCAACATGTTTTCTTTAATGTTGTTTACTGCTTCTGCTTGTACTAATCTTCCTTTTTCTCCTTGACTGCTCTGTTTGCAAGCATTAGGCTCCATTCATATCTGCACATTCCATGAGCGCTCACAAAAGCATGCATTTTAACGTGTTCACGGAACACGCAATAAACAATGGCGACCCAATTGTCAATGGCAAACTCTGAGTGTCATCAGCGCCCCGCACCCGCAATGCGGTACTGCACACCGCAGAGGCTTGAATCCTGCTCGTTTTGCGAGACAACACTAGCAAACCGAGTCAGGATATAAAAAATAATTGGCTGTATTGCGAAGCGCTCGTTAACCACATTACTCGCAATCCGAGGTTCCACTGTATTGTTACAATACTGGATATTGGAGATACTGGATATAGTGTCCACCACTCCTCTCTGCCAATCCCTCCACTGGCTTCCCATTGCAAAAAGAATACAATTCAAAACACTAACAATAACATACAAAGCCATTCACAATTCTGCCCCGAGCTACATCACCAATCTTGTCTCCAAATGTCACCCAAACCATCCTCTTTGCTCCTCCCAAGACCTTCTGCTCTCTAGATCCCTTGTCTCATTCTCCCATGCTCGTCTCCAGGACTTCTCCAGAGTCTCTCCCATCCTCTGGAATTCACTACCCCAATCTGTCCGGCTATCTCCTACTTTGTCTACTTTTAGGCGATACCTGAAAACTCATCTCTTCAGGGTGGCCTATCCTGCCTCCAGCTAACAACCAAATCTTCTACTCCCCTCATCAGTTCATCCCTCACAGTCCCTATCTTTTATATTGTAATCTTCCAGGAGCAGGGCTTCTCTAACCCTCTTGTTTTGAATTGCAACATTGGTGTAGTGTCTCCCTGCATTGTAAAGCACTGTGCAAACTGTTGGCGCTATATAAATCCTGTATAATAAAGTATAATGATAATATTGGTCATTCCTTGTCTTTATATATAATGTTGTGTTGGTCACTAACTGGGATCTTGTAGTTACAGTAGTATGTACCTGGCTATAGTGATTTTCATTCTTTAAATGTAATGGTAGTTATTTTCTGCTTGGCCATTATTTTGCCTTTCCTTGACTGTAGGGGATATCGAAGAAGAACAGTAAATTCTATTCGTTTAAGGAACAGTTTCTATATCCTCCTAGTTTCCTCAGTCAAACATGTCTGGTGCTTCCCATAAATATGGCATTATCATCTGAGCACTTCTATGGGTACTTTAACCCCTTGACGCCGACATATCACTAATATGTAGCCTTACTGCACCGGGCTTTGGCAGTGGGGCCGCATATATGTGTTTCTGTCTTTGTGCTGGGAGCGCGCTGTGTGACTGTACTAACGTTTGGGAACCGGGACACGCAATTCTGGGTCTCCTGAATGGAGAGGAAAGATACATTGTATCTTTCTTTCTCCTTGCAGAGAGAAAACAATAAAAAAACGGTATGTGTATAAAAAAAATAATAAATTAATGATAATAATCAAAAAATAAAGAAAAAAATACCTAGATCAAGGTTTGATCTAGGTCAATGCCAGGATTAGTCTTTGGGTCAAGTAAGGGTCAAAGGTCAGGGTCACTATATTTTGGGCAGAATTATAAAAAAATGTATTAGGCCCGTACACACGTCCGAGCAACTCGACGGGCAAAACACATCGTTTTGCTCGTCGAGTTCCTTGTGAAGCCGCCGAGGATCTCGGCGAGCCAAAATTTCCCATTGAACAACGAGGAAATAGAGAACATGTTCTCTATTTCCTCGCCGAGATCCTCGTCGGCTTCCTCGGCCGAAAGTGTACACACGGCCGGGTTTCTCGGCAGAATCCAGCTCCGATCGAGTTTCTGGCTGAATTCTGCCGAGAAACTCGGTCGTGTGTACCGGGCCTATGTGTTAGTGTCAGTGGGCTAGATTCACATAGATTAGCGGATCTTTAGATCCGCGTAATCTATGTGATTTACGATCCGCCAGCGCAATTTTGCGAGGCTAGTGCAGTATTCACAAAGCACTTACCTCCAAACTTGCGCCGGCGGATCGTAACTCCCCCAGCGGAATTCAAATTCCGCGGCTAGGGGAGTGTACAATTTAAATCAGGCGCATCCCCGCGCCAATTTAACTGCGCATGCACCGCCGGTGAAATTTCCCAGTGCGCATGCTCCAAATGACGTCGCTAGGACGTCATTGTTTGCGGCGTGAACGTAAATTACGGCCATCCGTATTCGCGACCGACTTACGCAAACGACGTAAAAATTCAAAACTTGGCGCGTGAACGACGGCCATATTTACATTGGATACGCCGCATATAGCAGGGGTAAGTATAAGCCGGAAAAAGCCGAACGCGAACAACGTAAAAAAAAAGCGACGGGCGGGCGTTCGTTTCCTGAATCGGCAGAAATCGGAATTTGCATATTCGTCGCGTAAAAAAACGAAGCGCCAACTAGCGGCCGGCGGGATATTGCAGCCTAAGATCCGACGGTGTAAGTCACTTACACCAGTCGGATCTAACGGAGATCTATGCGTAACTGATTCTTATGAATCAGTCGCATAGATCCGACCGTTGGATCTCAGAGATACGACGGCGTATCAGGAGATACAGCGTCGTATCTCTTTGTGAATCTGGCCCACTGTGTTTTAGGTAGGACTAAAAAAAGAAGACAAATGTGCACTATTGTTTCTGGGGCTGTACTACGGGTACAAACAACAAATAACATACACATATGTGGTATTGCTGCGATTGTCACCAGCAGGAAAATTTAT
The DNA here is from genome assembly GCF_905171775.1 of Rana temporaria. Classification (NCBI taxonomy): domain Eukaryota; kingdom Metazoa; phylum Chordata; class Amphibia; order Anura; family Ranidae; genus Rana; species Rana temporaria. The sequence goes on from NC_053489.1 coordinate 556,873,638, forward strand.
TTAGGGTAGTTCTATGGTGGTAACAAGAAATATACAGCTAAATTAAAAAAAAAAAAGTTTTCATTAATAATAAATAAAGAAAATAGATATCCATTTACCACCAAATGAAAGTCCAATTTGTCCTGAAAAAAAATAACAAAAAAAACAAGGTATAATCCATCTGTAGTAGTTTTGATAATATGTACAGTTTTACTAACACATGTCAAAGTTGCAAAATTGTGCTTAGGCATTAAGATTTGGTTTACCCTTAGGCGTGAAGGAGTAAAATTGCAACAATTAAATACTAGAAAATAATTTGTAGATGTTAGATCTCCATGCAAAGTGACAGGTTTCTTTAATAAGATCATGAAAACTGCAAAAAAAATATCTAAAAATAAATATTAGGCTGCCAAAAGCATTACTTATCAGATAACTCTCCAAAAGCAGCAGTTTTATGTTTTTTTTACTTTTTATGTCAACATCCCGCTTTCTGTCACCTTATGTGTTAGGGGTCAGGATGAAGCCCACTGTAGCTTAGAAAAGATCAAAGCGGCTACTTTAACCACTTGAAGTGATCACGTCCTTGCTGCAGTGGCTCAAGTCTGACATATTCTCTAAGGAAAAACTATACAGAGAAGCTGGGAACAGCTTGATGTTACATTGTCAACATCTCATCTATAGCTCTGTTCCCAGACCTTCATAGTTTTGAGAATATAGTAGTATAGTAGGTTACATGTTAAAATTATAGGGTGATCCTTGGAAAACATACTTCAAGGGAAAAATGCAGTAGATTTTAACAGATTTCCAATGTACCATTTTTAACAGATTTGGAAATGCTTAAATTATATATTTTTTTTGCCATTTGTACATACCTCACAGCTACGAGTTATTTTAAAACAATGCAGGTATATAATGGGAAAGTCTTAACCGTGTTTATTCAGCTTTATTTTATGTGAAAGGTTGAATACCTTGGTTATGAGATCCTCACAATCAATGAATACAATATCTCTTTGTCAATGCACTGACCTCACCATTTGATGCTCTCCGTATCTCTCTCTATTTTTCCCTCTCGCTCCCTGCTAGCATGCTTTCACTAGATGATACCCTGCTTTGCTCAAAACATCTGGTTTTTGGGAAATGTCAACTTTGTGCCCTGCTAAATTTAATTAAAAAATAATAGAAAGTGGTTCAGCATCAGTCATTTTCAAGACATTAGAGGCTTTGCCAGAATTTTGGAATTCTATCCACAGAGCATACTTAACTCTGGAGGTAAAATGGAACCTGTACTCACAAAAATGTAAGCAGGCTTTTTTGGCTTCTTTCTGAAAACACAATGGCCCAGATTCACAAAGCACTTATGTCGACGTATAACAAGTTACACCGACGTAAGTGCAAATGTGCGCCGTCGTATCTGTGCGCCAGACCCACAAACTAATATGCGCCTAAAAACAGGCTACACCCCGCCGACATATCTTGCTTACGCCAGCGTAGAGTGGGCGCACATTTAGGCTGGGAGCATGGTGCCGCTCCCATTGATTAGCCATTCAAACATGCAAATGAGGGAAATACGGCGATTCACGAACGTGCGTGTGCCCGGTGCATGTTACGCGAGATGCGCGTAAGTTGTATGTCCGGCGTAAAGTTATTCCCCATAAAGGAGATGCAACCCAGCAACAGACATCCTCAGGTCTGCAACAGGGAACACAAGCCGGCGTATTGTGCGTTGGACGTGTGTCTGGCTGGGCGTACGTTATGTTCACGGCATACGCAGTGATTCGGCGTAGCTTAGGCAGTTTTGCCGGCGTGGTTGTGAGCAGGCGCATAGGGGTGCATCCACGTCACGGCGCATTCCCAGTTTGTGATACGTACCTGTCTGGCGCTCGGCCCATCATTTGCATGGGGTCACGCCTCATTTGCATGGGTTCACGCCCACTTCCACCTACGCCGACGTGCGCCTTCGAAACCCACGCCATGCTGGCGCAGCGTTGGGAGCACTGACTTGCTGAATGCAATGCTTGCCTCTCTGCGCTGCGTTGGCGTAGCGTACAGTGGTTACTCTACGGCGGCGTAATGTGCGCCCTGCTCTCTGTGAATCTGGGCCATTCTGTTGGGCTATCGCTGGGTTTTATACTCTCATTCATTAAAATGGTTGTATAGTCTTTTTTGTTTTACTTTTATCTACAGGTAAGCCTATAATAAGGCTTACAATACCTGTAGGTAAAAAGAATATCTCCTAAACCTATACGGTTTAGGAGCTATTCCCCTTGCAATGAGCTGCTGATTGGCATTGGGGATTCTCGGCTGAAAGCCCGGCAGACGCCGGACCTTGCCGGAAAGAAGTCTCCGGCGCGCATGTGCGGGAGTGACGACATCGCGGCTCCAGCCACTCACAGCGCTGGAGACGCTATACCCGGAAAAAACGCTGAGTCAAAATGTCAGCTGCCTCGGCGTGGACCGGGTGAGATACCGACGCCTCGTTCTAAGGTAAGTATTTCATAATGAGCTAGTATGCGGTGCATACTAGCTCATTTGCCTTTTGCCTTACAGGTGTAGTAAAAAAAGTGTCAGCGGGTTTACTACCGCTTTAACTTGGACAAGCATCCAGTGAGATCACAATAAGACCAAAATAATCAGCATAATTGTTTAAGGCCAATGACCTAAAAAGCATGTTGAAGCAACTGGATCAGCCACCCAGCATTTTCAAAAGTAGAAGAAAGCACACCACAGTATACTACAAAGCACATAATGTGTGATGTGGGGAGCCGCCTTGAAAAATATGATACATATTATATTTTCACTATGTTGTAGTGTGCTGGCATCCCATTAAAAATAACCGGGATAAGAAAACCCTTGCAGGGGTATCATTGGTCTCAATATTTTCTGTAAAATTTGCCTTAAAATAAAGTATTGAGAAAAATAGAAAAATAAATGGGATGCCTTAATGCAATGTAGCATAACAATGTGACTGTATAGGTTTGCAGCATTTGTCCATGTACAAATACCATTAATTCCTCATCTGTAGATGCAGATGCAGGCCTCTTTTAACTCTATTTTTTTCACAACTCTCTGGGTTCCTGGACTTGCCCAGGGAATACAAATTTATTGACTTCCCTCCCTCAGCAGCTCAGAGAGGCCATACTTGATAAGTTAAAGGTAGCTGGGCAAATGATCCGCAGCCACTGCAGCTATCTCCACTATCAGAACCGGCATCTGGCCAGCTGGGCCAGACTCTAATAGTATGCAGGTTCTCCAGAAGACCCAACTGTGGGGAACCCCTACCTGATTGCTACCAAAACTCCCTTGTGGCCTCTGGCCCAGATGTGTTACCAGAGCCAGCTGGACTTCACTGATAGGAATGCTGGGCCAGATTCACATATAATTGCGGCCGTGCAACGTAAGCCGTTTACGTTACACCGCCGCAAGTTTTCAGTCTAAGTGCCCGATCCACAAAGCACTTACCTGCAAACTTGCGGCGGTGTATCGTAAACACGTCCGGCGCAAGCCCGCCCAATTCAAATGGGGCGGATACCATTTAATGTAGGTGCGCTCCCGCGCCGGACGTACTGCGCATGCTCCGTTCGCTACTTTCCCGAAGTGCTTTGCGCGAAATTACGGCGGCGTGACACAATGTTAATAGCAGCCCTAACTTTGCGACGGGAAACTAAGACTTGCACCAACGTAACGACGGGAAAAACGTTCATGGATCGCCGTAACTGCTAATTTGCATACCCAACGCTGGAATACGACGCAAACTCCACCCAGCGGCGGCCGAGGTACTGCATCCTATGATTCGACGGTGTAAGTCAATTACACCTGTCGGATCTTAGGGATATCTATGCGGAAATGATTCTATGAATCAGCCGCATAGATAGAACAACAGATACGACGGTTTATCAGGAGATACGCCGTCGTATCTGTTCTGTGAATCTGGCCTGCTATTTATAGGGATTATCACAAGTAGTTGATTGTTTTCTGAAATGTTTTACTAAAGTAGTGGTTCTCAGCTTGACTTTCTGTTGTTATAGCATTTAATAGCGTCTATGTTATGTAGCCATATGTTACCCTGTTGGAGTCACAGAGACATTGATGTGAAGAGTCCATGTTTGTGCAGTCTTCAATATGTTGCTATGTATACATATTGTTGCCACCCTGAACCTGCTTTACTGCTTCTTATTTTATTGGAACTAACAGTTGCTTCCTGTCTAATCATTCAACCAATTACCCATTCTGTTAAACTATAGTTTGTCACAAGGTCAATTAGTAATCAGGATCAGTAGTTTCAGACAGACACTAAAATGGGCTTCCATATCAAATGTCTATGTACCGGTATTCTAGTTCCTACTGTCAGAATGTGTTTATATAACTATTCTCCAAAGTACTAGAAATGAATGTGACAGATTAGCCAGAAGCCTCCTAGTTCAGTAGTTTTGGAGAAGTATGCCAGAAACTGTGACTGTACGTCAGTGTGTGCAAATATACTCCACTGACATTATGAATAGTACATTATTCCTAATTAAACATTAGTCCAGTATGTTAAATCACACGGTGACATTCAAAGTTGCTGAAAAGCAGACACTTTTTTATAGCCTCATATTTGCAAGGGCACTTTAATAATCTTGTGGTTATATCTAGGAAGCTCATAATAGTTAAGTACAATATTTCAGCCATTTTTCATGAGCATATATTGAGCTATCTTATTGCTAGGTGCACACGGAGGATCTTAATTAATTGTAGTTATCATACAGGTTTTGACCCAGAACTTTAGTGCTTTTCAAACAATTACACATTACCTGGCTTCCACAGACATGATTTGAATTTAGTTCATACTGCTGGTTTTAACTAATTGTTGAGTGTTAGATACATTCCCATAATCCCTTGCAGCCAGACGGAGCAAGGCTTTCAGAAGAACTCAAGGTGGTATTGTAGCCTTTTGCCACATCATTGTTTGTTGTGACACTTCCCTACACTTAGGGTATTGTAGTAAGTGTGGCTATAGACTATTAGCTGGATTCAGGTATGGCGGCGTAATTTTGACCCGGCGTAGTGTATCGTATTTACGCTGTATTTCACAAAGCACTTGCCTCCTAAGTTACGGTGGGGTAGCGTAAATGGGCTGGCGTAAGCGCGCCTAATTCAAATGAGGAACAGGGGGGCGTGTTTTATGTAAATGATTTGTGACCTGACGTGATTGACGTTTTTAACTAATGGCGCATGCGCCGTCCGTGGACATATCCCAGTGTGCATTGCTCCAAAGTACGCCGCAAGGACGTATTGGTTTTCGACGTGAACGTAAATTACGTCCAGCCCCATTCACGGACGACTTACGCAAACAACGTAAAATTTTCAAAATTCGATGCGGGAATGACGTCCATACTTAACATTGGCTAGGCCAGCTATTTGTTCGACTAACTTTACGCCGGAAATCGCCTTACGTAAACGGCGTATCTTTACTGCGACGGGCATGCGTACGTTCGTGAATCGGCGTATCTCGCTAATTTACGCATTCTAAGCGTAAATCAGCGTTCACGCCCCTAGCGGCCGGCGGAACTGGACAGCTAAGATACGACGGCGCAGGCAGTCCTATCTTAGCTACATTTAAGTGTAACTCAAATTGAGAATACACTTAAATGTACAACGGCTTCGATTCCGAGTTACGACGGCGTATCTACTGATACGCCGGCGTAACTCTTTGTGAATCTAGCTATATGAATCATTTATATCTGACTTTTTAGAGGCATGCAGAATAAACAATAGGAGGTCCAGGGCACGTAGAATTGCAATATGTGTTTTGTGATTAATGCAGCCTTATGGTATATTTTCAATATAGTAGGAGAAATGAGACCCCTAGACTTTCAGGCTCAAAACTGGGAATGGTAGAAGACCAAAATAAGAACCAACAATCAAATAATCAAAAGGATTTGCAGAAAAAGAATGATAAGGCCAAAATTATAGGAGCTAATCTGTGCTAGGCTGTGTCCCTTAAAAATTAAAGTGTTGTCTAAAAGTAGAAACCACCAGATTCCTGCCTTTACCTTTATTAGCCAGAAAGCCTATTCCGTGCTTCTCTCAAGTTTAAAACTGAGTTCCACCCAAAAAGGCGATCTATGCCATGTCTGGCCCCTCCCCCTCCCCCCGACACACAGGTCCCAGAAGACAGCAGGAACCAGTGAAGACACGCAGCACAACATGCCCAGTAGGGAAACAGGTTGTGAAGCTGCAAGGCTTCACTTCCTGATTCCCTTACCGAAGATGGCGGCGCCTCCACCCGAGAGGCGAGGAACGGATCAGCTTCGGGTGAGGACATTGCAGGCGCCCTGGACAGGTAAGTGGCCATATTTTAAAAGTCAGCAGCTTCTCCACTTTAACCACTTCAGCCCCGGACCATTTTGCTGGACAAAGACCAGGCCACTTTTTGCGATTCGGCACTGCGTTGCTTTAACTGACAATTGCGCGGTCGTGCAACGTGGCTCCCAAACAAAATTGTGTCCTTTTTTTCCCACAAATAGAGATTTCTTTTGGTGGTATTTGATCACCTCTGCAGTAAGTCAGTACTAGGGAGTGATTCTTACTGTTAGGGGGCGTGGCTACATGTGACATGTCACTGATGACCGTTCCCGATCACAGGGAACAGCCATCAGTGACAGTGTCACTAGGCAGAATAGGCAAATGCCTTGTTTACTAAGACATCCCCATGTTATGCCTTTGCAATTGCGGGCCGCCCGGGAACATTGAGTTCCTGGGACCCGCGAGCATGCTCACGAGGCACGCTGCGGGCGCATGCGCCTGCTAGGCAGCAAATTTAAAGGGCCTATGTGCCTGCACGTGCCATTGTGTCAACGTACATCTGCGTGCGGTGGTCGGCAAGTGGTTAAAGGAAAATTCTGCCTCCGTTAATAACTTTGCAAAACCTATACAATTGCTACACAAGCCATTTTGTAAATTAACATTATTAAAAATTGACTTTCCATTGCAATTTGTACCTGTTGTCCTTTTCTAAAATGGGCAAAAATGTAATGCAATATGTCCAGCTAAAGGCAATCTGTACACCATTGGTGTATAGAAAGCCCTCAAAGTGTAATTTTTGAGTTCTGTGACTGGTTGACTGATTTTCTCAGACACTACATATTTCCCCAATAGAACATTGAGAGTGCACCAAGTGGTTATGATAAAGGCTGGTTATTCAGAAGTCAGTCTGAAAAGGACATGGCAGAACAGCAACAACGTTTGTTAAAAACCCTACAATGTACATGGATCACCCAGAGGGCATTTTTCTTTTTTTCCAACAAAAGCAGAATTACATTTTTATATCACTTTGTTACTGAGGCCTGACTTTACAGCTAAGCCCTGGCCACTGCCATTCTACTGTTTAGTGAGTCTGTATTGGCCAGTAAGAGCAATCATCTTTAAGCCCAGGTTCACACTGGGCTGCGGGAGTGAAGCCATGCGAGTTTAGCTGAACTCACACGATTTCACTCCCGCTGGCAGTCCCGATTTCAGCCGCGATTTTAGAGACATCTGTGCAGGTTTCTGCACAGATGTCAATGTAAATCGCGGCCCGAAATCGCAAAAGGTAGTACATGAACTACTTTTTGAAATCGGTGCAGCGCCGCAGATGCGGCGTCGCACCGATTAGGACGGTGTCATTGCCGACAATTGCCGGCAAATGCCGCCGATTTGAAATGCGATTTGACATGTGAAATCGCATCTCAAATCGTACCAAATCGTACCCAGTGTGAACCTGGGCTAAATGGTAGATTTTTTTGCTTGATTAGAGTAAAAATGTAAGCGGTTTAAAACATAATTTATATTCACTTTTGGAAGATTTTTTTTTAAAGATTATTTTCTCTTGTTTTGAATTGTCAAAGTGACTGACTCTTTCTTTAAATGTAATTATTTTAGTGTCCGGTAAAATATATTTCCTTGTAGTTAAAGGGTACTTCACTTCATTGGACAATCTATGTGATGTTTGTTTTGAGTGTGTGAAAGCTGCCGTATGATGAGTATCCACAAGGGCCTACGTTCTCACATAATGACCACAGAGGGCCATTGTTTAGTTATACTGCCCTGGCTTATGTTGCATTGAGATTTACCTTGTCACTATCAATCTAAAGAAGCAGACTTTGTTGTCACAAAGATGTATCACTTCACAGCCCAGGTTATATAAAGGAGAAAAAAAAATATTTTCCTAGCTTTTCATTAAATTGTCATATTGCTGACAATCTTGGACATTCACTGATCACATATGTCTGTGACAAGCACAGCTTAATCTCTTTCTATATAATCAAAAGGTGTTTGGGAAGGAGGTATGGAGAGGATACAGTATATATAAAGTCATAGGCATATTTTACTTTTTTGGGTTAAAGTGGCTTTTAGGCTTTGTACTCATGATTGCCAAAAGATGACACTCACTAGGCACCTGGATACATGGGCATTGGTCCTAGAGACAAGGGCCCGGGTTCAGATACGAGTTACGACAGCGTATCTCCGGATACGCCGTCGTAACTCTGAGTGTGCGGGGTCGTATCTATGCGCCTGATTCTTAGAATCAGTTATGCATAGATTTTGCTAAGATGCGATCGGCGTAAGTCTCTTACACCGTCGTATCTTAGGCTGCATATTTACGCTGGCCGCTAGGTGGCTCTTCCGTAGATTTACGCAAGGAATATGCAAATTAGGTAGATACGCCGATTCAGAAACGTACGTCCGCCCGGCGCATTTTTTTACGTCGTTTACGTAAGGCTTTTTCCGGCGTAAAGTTACCCCTGCTATATGAGGCGTATCCTATGTTAAATATGGACGTCGGGCCAGCGTTGAATTTTCCGTCGATTACGTCATTTGCGTAAGTCGTTCGCGAATAGGGCTGTACGTAAGTTACGTTCACGTCGAAAGCATTGCCTATTTGTGGCGTAATTTAGAGCATGCGCACTGGGATACGTTCAAGGATGGCGCATGCGCCGTTAGTCAAAAACGTCATTTACGTGGGGTCAGCCTTCATTACCATACAACACGCCCACTGCATGGATAATTTGAATTCCGCAGGCTTACGCCGGACCACATACGCTACGCCGCCTTAACTTAGGGCGCAAGTTCTTTCTGAATACGGAACTTGCACCCTAAGTTACGGCGGCGTAATGTATCTCAGATACGTTGCGCCCGCCGATATACGAAAATGTATCTAAATCCGGGCCAAGGTTTTTGGAGCTCAGTTTGTGGCTCAGTTCAGAATTGTTTTGTGAAGCATTTTAATGAGGAAGAAGTACGGCAAAGTGATACATTTGACATAAATAATCATTGGTAATTCTACCCTGCTGGAACCCCTCTTGAAAACAGGATTTAGTTGCAGTTGTTTGTGTAAATGAAGGGCCTATGCTTGTTTATTTGTATTTTTTTTTTTTTTTGATATTGTGTTCCAACTGGGGAAATATCCCCTCTGTATTTGTCCTGGTGACTATTAACATTGAGACAGAAAGTAAAGAGAGATCCAAAATATTAGTCTTGTGTCAGAATCTTGGTCTGAACCTCTGTAGTGACTGACTGTGGCTCGTCCCATTGTGCCACCAGGGATGCTGGATAGCTCTCGATTCCTTGGACAAAGTAACCGTGTCTTGTTTCTCTTGAACCTTTTGCTCCTCCCAATAACGTCCTCATTCAAGCCATGCTTCTTGCATTTTGCTCCTTGCATTCCTGCCACCATTCAAGCCATGCTTCTTGCAATTTGCTCCTTGCATACCTGCCACTGTTCCTATTTTTGGTTTCAGTCATTACCAACCTTTGGCTTATTCATCAACTATGCTTCCATATGATCCCATCCAGTTTCTACTTGTTACTGACCTTTGGCTCTTTTACTGACTATTCTTCTGCTTGATCCCTACCTGCCTTATCTGCAACATCCTGGTGGGAGGACCACAACCAGCACACATCTCCACCATCAGGAGCTTTGAGGAATACCGGTTAGACCCTTTTCCCTTAGATGAGCCCACATAATCTGCTAGGGGGTTATGCTTGTAAATGTTCCGCTGACTACCTGTGAACCTGTCCACTGCTACAGGCATTGGTCTCTGAGTCTGACCCCACACTGTGACATGTCATGAGAGCAAAACAAAAAGTGAGGGAAATATTTGATTGGGTAAAAATAGTTCTGGTGACAACAAATATGGGAATATCCCTCACTTTGGGGAGCATTCCTCTAACTTCCAGTTGTATCTTCAGAGAAAGAAGTGAAAGGAATTCTTTTCAACAGGGCATAGACAGAAAATAATAATCTGATAGGGGTTTTAACCCCTCCTACTCTATCTGACAGACACGTAAAATAAAAATGAAGAATATACACACCAATGAATGTGTGCAAGTGCACTGCATTCAGGCCTGTAGTATGGTACATTTCTAAATAAAGGCTGGTACTGTTGATGAAAAGGTCAGGCCTTTTTATGTGCAAATAGTTTTCAAGCCTTGAACAAAATAAATTTTCCAAAGTTCTTTCACGTTTCACAGCAATCAAATTGTCAATAATCCCCAGTAGGCAGACTTGTATGGAACAAACATTAGAGAAGGGAAAAGCATTTGAAATAACATGTGTTACGTGGGGTTCTCCAAAAATGAAAGAAGTGGACCAATGGAGGGAAAACACTTGAAGTAAATATGACTATTGATTTGATCTTGTTTGAACAGTTGGCGTAGGCTGAATCCTCATAAAAAGTATGTAAATGAGATCACAAGGAGTGGCCATGAATAACTGCATCTTCCTGTTTGCTTTTCTGGAGGAAGAGAAAGAGGTGCCACTCTAAGTGCAGAAGATTTATACAGTCATTTTAATATACAGTGCCTAGAAAAAGTATTCATACCCCTTGAAATTTTCCACATTTTGTCATGTTACAACCAAAAACCTTAATGTATTTTATTTGGGATTTTATGTGATAGACCAACACAAAGTAGCACCTAATTGTGAAGAGGAAAGAAAATTTTAAATGGTTTTAAAAATGTTTTACAAATAAATATCTGAAAAGTGTGGCGTGCATTTGTATTCAGCCCCCTTTACTCTGATACCCCTAACTAAAATCTAGTGGAACCAATTGCCTTCAGAAGTCACCTAATTAGTAAATAGAGTTCACCTGTGTGTAACTTAATCTCAGTATAAATACAGCTGTTCTGTTAAGCCCTCAGAGGTTTGTTAGAGAACCTTAGTGAACAAACAGAATCATGAAGGCCACCAGACATGTCAGGCATAACGTTGTGGAGAAGTTTGAAGCAGGGTTATAAAAAAATTCCAAGCTTTGAACATCTCACGGAGCACTGTTCTATCCATCATCTGAAAATGGATCAAGTATTGCACAACTGCAAACCTACCAAGACATGGCCTTCCACCTAAACTGACAGTCCATGCAAGGAGAGAAGTATTCAGAGAAGCAGCCAAGAGGCCCATGTTAACTCTGGAAGAGCTTTAGAGATCCACAGCTCAGGTGGGAGAATCTGTCCATAGGACATCTATTAGTTGTGCACTCCACAGATCTGGACTTTAAGGAAGAACGGCAAGAAGCAAGTCATTGTTAAAAGAAAGTCATAAGAATTCCAGTTTGCAGTTCATGAGAAGCTATGTGGTCGACACAGCAAATGTGGAAGAAGGTGCTTTCTTCAGATGAGACCAAAATTTAACTTTGTGGCTTAAAAGCAAAACTATATGTGTGTCAGAAAACTAACACTGCACATCACCCTGACCGGGGACAGGGAAGCTGGTCAGAGATGATGGGAAGATGGACGGAGCCAAATACAGGGCAATTTTAGAAGAAAACCTGTTAAAGTCTGCAAAATACTTGAGACTGGGGCGGAGGTTCACCTTCCAGCAGGACAACAACCTGAAACATACAGCTAGAGCTACAATTCAATAGATTAGATCAAAGCATATTCATGTGTTAGAATGGCCCAGCCAAAGTCCAGACCTAAATCCAATTGAGAATCTGTGGCAACATTGCTGTGTGCAGACTCTCTCCATTCCAATTTGACAGAACTTGAGCTATTTTGCAAAGAATATTGGGCAAACATTTCACTCTCTAGGTGTTTCCAAGCTGGTAGAGACATATCCAAAAAGACTTGCAGCTGTAATTGCAGTGAAAGGTGGTTCTACAAAGTATTGACTTAGAGGGGCTGAATACAAATACACGCCACACTTTTCACATATTTTTTTGTAAAACATTTTGAAAAACATTTATCATTTTCTTTCCACTTCACAATTTTGTGCCACTTTGTGTTGGTCTATCACATAAATTCCCAATAAAATACAAATTTACATTTTTGGTTGTAACATGGCAAAATGTGGAAAGTTTCAAGGGGTATGACTATTTTTTCAAGGCACTGTAAATAATAAAACTCACAGGATAAACGAAGTAAAATATTTTTTAATTTCTCGTCCATCACAGCCCAAATAAACAGTGTAGCTATATCTCCTACTCAACTCCAGCTGTTTTACCTGTAAAGGAGCATCAGGAGACCAATGAGATTATCAATCATCTCTTTCCTCCTATCAGCATGTTCTTTGTCAGTACAGGTGAATGTAGGACAGCCTGATTGGCTCCAGAACCTCCTTTACCATTCCCAAGCTGAGTGGTGCATGTAAAATAGTCTAATCATTTTTTTTTTGCCCAATTCTCCCTTAAACTATGTGCATGCACTTTCACTGGGTGAATTGCTATCTTCATCTTTTGATAAATACACCCCTACGTTTTTGAATGATAGCTATGAAGTTCTTTGAGGTATCCAGTCAATAAAAAACAAATACAGTCTAAATTTTAACCACTTAACCCCCGGACCATATTGCTGCCCAAAGACCAGAGCACTTTTTGTGATTCAGGACTGTGCCTTCTTAACTGACAATTGCACGGTCGTGCGACGTGGCTCCCAAACAAAATTGGCGTCCTTTTTTCCCCACAAATAGAGCTTTCTTTTGGTGGTATTTGATCACCTCTGCGTTTTTTATTTTTTGCGCTATAAACAAATAGAGCGACAATTTTGAAAAAAAATTATATTTTTCACTTTTTGCTGTAATAAATATCCCCCAAAAATATATAAAAAAAACATTTTTTTCCTCAGTTTAGGCCGATACGTATTCTTCTACATATTTTTCGTAAAAAAAAATCGCAATAAGCGTTTATTGATTGGTTGGCGCAAAAGTTATAGCGTTTACAAAATGGGGTGTATTTATGGCATTTTTATTAATATATTTTTTTTACTAGTAATGGCGATGATCAGCGGTTTTTTTTCGGTACTGCGACATTATGGCGGACACTTCGGACACTTTTGACACATTTTTGGGATCATTGGCATTTTTATAGCGATCAGTGCTATACAAATGCATTGGATTACTATAAAAATGCCACTGGCAGTGAAGGGGTTAACACTAGGGGGCGGGGAAGGGGTTAAGTATGTCCCTGGGTGTGTTCTTACTGTAGGGGGGAGGGTGGCCTCACTAGGGGAAACACTGATCCTCTGTTCATACATTCTATGAACAGACTGAGCCACAGTCAGTCACTGCAAAGGTTCAGACCCAGATTCTGACAATCGCGGGTGCCCGGCGGCGATCGAGCCCGCCGGGCACACGCACGGGAGTCGGGGGTGAGCGGGGGGCGCGTGTGGCTTCGGCGGCACGCGCGCGCCCCTAGTGGCTCCTTAAAGACCCACCGTATAGCTATGGGCTCTCACGCAGGAGAGCCGACCTGCCGCCGTATAATGACGGTGGCTGGTCGGCTAGTAGTTAAGAGGAATAAAGCCTTTCACTGATTAAACATCTATTGTATACAAAAGACTAAACATTCTAAGCCTAAGAAAATATTTATGTATGAGAATAGAAAAAAATATATTACGCCTTAAAAGGGTAACTCCAGTCTTGTGGGTAAAAAAAATATCAAATAAAAAAAAAATATAGCATATACAATTGTGATATTGTAATTGAATGTTATGAAAAAAAATCACCTTTCCTTTTCAATCTGTAGCTCTGTAATATGGCAACCTGGAGGCCCCCCCCCCTTATTATTTCATAATAGGAAATCACATCTAAAGGGATGCAGACCTAGCCATTTTCTTCATTAATACCCTGCAGGTGCAGTAGCTGGTTAATTAATTATGAAACCACTCCCATTAGATTCACTTACCACGTGGACGGATACACTGGGATTTCTTCGGAATAAAAAAAGGTAGGAATCTACAACAAAGTTTGTAAAAATCTTTGTAATATACATTGAGCACCCAGAGGGGAATGTCTTTTACTAAACAATAGTGGAGTTATGCTTTAAGACCACATTTCTAAAGTTGGCAATTAATACTTACTAAGCATTATTTAAACATCCTCCCATTTTAACCAAGCTAACAGTGGCATAGTAAACTTTTTAAAGTTCTTGTTCATAATAAACACCTTAGATGTACTGCTTTTGTGTACAACCAATTAAGCAGTTGAGTATCAGATAGAGCTTCCAATCCCACATTTTAATTATAGGGGCTGTTCTAGAGATACAGTACCTTTTGCATACCTGAACGAATTTAATAAGTGCTATTCTATTAATAGTTATTTTCAGCTGTTTTATATAGCAAACTATTTAATGGTTGTTTTACATTATTAAAGCAACCTCTAAGTTGACAGAAAACAATAAACATACCTAGTATCTAGCTTAATGTCTAAAGTATACTTTTTTCTAATACATTACCATTTTTAAATGTTTTCACGCTTGCAAACTATAGCACATTACCATGTTTATGGTTCTCTGAGGATGTATTACGTGTGTAATCTGTTCCATCTATTAAACCCAGTAAAAACTTTGAATTCAAAATCATGTTTCTGTTCTTTTACGTACTTCAAGATGTGTAAATAATTGTGCAGGTCTTAACACATTCCTTTATAAGTATGTAATTCTTTACACATTGTAAAATTGTTACTGTTATCAGTTGCCTTCAGCAAATATGTACTATATATGTTGTATATTAGGCATTAATATTTGGTCTCAGCTGAATATAAAACATCTGGTTTCTTTCATAAACTGTGAATTTATGACCTACATGTAAAGAAAAAGATCTGACAGTTCTAGATTAACACTTATCTAACCATGGCCTAACAATACAATATAAAGCTACTATTTATACAAGGGACTTATTTTAAACAGGAAGTAAACCCTCATTAATTAATATATATATTTTTTAAACCCTGCAGGAAAAGTCATAATGAGCAAGTATGCATAGCATACTAGCTCATTATGATCGACTTACCTGAAATCGAAGCCCCTGAAGTTCTCCTCCGGGCCCTTCCGCCACCGCCACCATGTCTCCGACGATCTTCTTCCTGTTATCGCCGATCCGGCGCTGTGATTGGCCGACCCCAGCACATGTGCGAACATTCGGCATTAACCACAAATTTACCATTCACGAAAACAGTACACTCAGTGCGCCTGCGCCGTTGTCTACGGCGGCCATGTGCCGTAGACATTGGTGCCCGTTTTTGTAAAAATATCTCCTTAACCGTGTAGGTTAAGGAGATATTTCTTGCACCTACAGGTAAGCCTTAATCTAGGCTTACCTGTAGGTGCAAGTTGTGTGGTTGGCTTTACAACCACTTTAAGGGCCCACTGACATCATATGCATTAGACTGGGCTGGGTAACCTTAGGTGTGCGCACAGGGTGTGTCGGGTGTGCCCAGGCAACCCTAATCACACCATGTGCATTAGTGTTATCACTCTGTGTAGCAGCAGGAACATGGGAAAGATCTCTCTCGCTCTGCCATAAGAGAAGTGTTTATGCTCTTCCCTTTCACTGTGTCAGTAGGGAGAACAATGTGCCATATATGTAGACACATACACATACACATGCATGAGTGTTTGAGCTTAAGTCTGCACACCCTAATGCAATAAGCTGCACATACCTATGTGGGTAACCTTGCCTAGCACATAGACAAGGCGATATGCTTTGAGTTCTATGAGTTCAGAATACCATTAGATGACACATAGTATAATGTGGCTACCTGTGTGACTGACTCCAAAATGACAACTGCATGCTTAACCTCTTCAGCTCCGGAAGGATTTACCCCTTCCTGGCCAGAGCACTTTTTGTGTTACATCACTGCGTCGCTTTAACTGACAGTTGCGCGGTCGTGCAACGCTGTACCCAAACAAGCATTTTTGCGACAGATCAGGCTGCATTTATGGGACAGGTCAGGCTGCCTTTGTGGAAAAGGTAAGCCTACATTTATGGGACAGGTAAGGCTGCATTTATGGGACTGGTAAGGCTGCATTTCATTGGCACAGGTCGGGCTGCATTTTATGGGCACTGGTAAATATTTTAGTACACTATTTGGTTCAGAATATTTTTTTTCTTGTTTTCCTCCTCTAAAACTTAGGTGCGTCTTATGGAGCGAAAAATAAGGCATATAACTATTTTATTTTTATTACAGGTCCTTGTATAGCGGTGTCAATTTATGCAATTGTGTGCTTCACATATATATTGTACATTCACATCAGTCCCTGCCTTCAAGGAACTTATGCCGCGTACAGACGGTCGTTTTTTGTGATGAAAAAAAACGTTGTTTTTGAAAACGTCATTTAAAATGACTGTGTGTGGGGAAAACGTTGTTTTATGTCTTCTGAAAAACAACAATTTTTTTTTTTTGAATATGCTTGAATTTTTTGTGTCGTTTTTCAAAACGTCGTTTTTCGTGTCAATTAAAATGATAGTGTGTGGGCAAAATGACGTTTAAAACAACGTTTTTAAACCCGCGCATGCTCAGAAGCAAGTTATGAAGCTTCAATGGAAAAGAATGCTGAACGTAACCGTGCTTTGCTAGAGCATTTTGAAAAAACTATGGTGTGTAGGCAACGTCGTTTTATTTCATGATTTAAAACGTCGTTTTTTTTCATCACAAAAAACGACCGTCTGTACGCGGCATTACAGTCTAAGGCCCCGTACACACGAGAGGATCTATCCGCTGGAATTTATCCGCGGATCGGTTTCAGCGGATAGATCCGCTGGTGTGTACGACCCAGCGGATATTTATCCGCGGATATTTTTCGGGCCGATGGATTTCCAGCGGATAAAAATTTCTTAGCATGCTAAGAAATCTATCCGCTGGAATCCAGTCCAGCGGATTGATCCGGTGGTCTGTACAGACTCACCGGATCAATCCGTCCGATTCCCTCCCTCGCATGCGTCGTAATGATTCGATGCATGCGTGGAAGTCCTTATATTTCAGCGTCACGCACGTCGATGCATCATCATCGCGGCGACGGCGTGACACGTCACCGCGGAGGGAATTCCGTGCGGATTTTGATCTGATGGTTAGTACAACCATCAGATCCAAATCCGCCAGAGGATTTATCCACGGAAACGGTCCTCCGGATCGTTTCCGCGGATAAATCCTTTTGTGTGTACAAGGCCTAAAGTCCTTAACTCACATTCGTACATATACATACTAAGGCTAATTTAGACAGGAGCCAATTAACCTACCAGCATATCTTTGGAGTTTGGGAGGAAACCGGAATACCCAGAGGAAATCCATGCAGGCACAGGGAGAACGTCTTGGTACACAATATAGTTTACTTTAAACAATTAAAACTGTATGCGGTTCACGTTACAAAGTAAAAGCACTGCTTAGGAGTAGACTCCATTAGACCCTTCTGTTACATTTTATATCCATAAAACAGTTTGCTGTGTCTGTTTACTAGTTTAAACCAGTTTACTATATTTGATTTTCCTAACTAAAGGGCTCAGCCCCGCCAACTTTTAACCTGTCCAGTGAAAGTGCTCAGTGGCCAATAAAGGCACTCTCATTGGAGAGGGACATACATGGTAGTTAGCAGGGCTCAATCCTAAAGTCAAGGCTCTAGTAGCATAGTAAATCTAATTTAGGAAAAGCACAAAGAGGATGCTTTTCTGACTAACAAAGGGAATAGCAAGCATCTTATGATGTCTACAAGATGTTAACTTTAGGGGTTCACCTTAGGGCCACATACTGCACAATGAACCCATTCAGGAATCAAAGCGTGCACAAATGTGCTCAAATAAGGAAAATAAAATCATTTAAAACAAATTATTTGGTGGGAAGATCATGCCATCCATCTGACCAGGAACTTTTAGCAATGTGCCGCTTTAATGCACTCAGTGCTTGCATGAAAATCTCCACCAAAGCCACAAAGCACTTCTAATTACTCCCCAGCTCTAGTAATTACTCAATTCTTAAGTCCTATTTTGTCCAATTATTGTTAGCATTGCTCTGACTGGACGCATTGCTGGCTTAGCTTAAACCTGTCACGCTGAATATTGTCCCAGAATTTGATAAGGGGGGTATGGGTTGTGTTTTGTAATAAGCTGGCTGATTTTTTTATTTTTTTTTCTCCGTACAAGACACACAATATACAGTATATAAAACTGGAAGGCAGTAATGGAACAAAGCCGTGTGCCTCACATTTATCACAGAAAACAACTTCTGTATTTTCAGATTGTTTGTTGTTAAGATGAGCATTTGATGTATTCTTTTAATTTAGCTTCACTCCAAACATGCACAATTACTATGCAGCCCCTGACGAAACTATGAAATATAAGCATTGGCAATGTCAGAATATAATAACTGACTGTTTAATTATGGCAGGGATAAGTACACATAACAAACAGCATTCAAATATGGCTGTTGCTCAGAATTGTATTTGACACTCCAAGTGCGCTGTTATTATTTGTCTTGCCTAAGCAAACAGACTAATGGCTGCCGAAGAAGGTGTCTGGGGATGCATGTCAAACACTAGGTGTATCATGCATTCAGACTGGTGTTGGGGTGGAAAAGTCACTGGTTAGGGGGATGGGTGCAGTGACCTTGTTCTCTCAACATTCTGTCTTTACACTGAAAGGAACAGATGAGTTCCTGAATTATTCACCACTCTGAAAGCTTATAATTGTTAACAGTGGTGGCAGCAGGAGCATATAGAGACAGTGTTGTTAAGGTCTTTTTTTCATGAAAATGTCTGATCTTGTAAATCATCAAAAAGTACACTTTACAGGGCTACCTTTCACAATTTGGCTATTTTTATTTCGCCTTTTCAACTTGAAATAAGGATATCTCACCACAGATTTCTAATTTTATTACTCGTTGATGTCACTTATACTATACATTTTTCTTGAATCACAGCCATAGTGAAGTCATTTAAAGACTTACTCTCACAAAAACCCTCTTTTTATTTAACCACTTCAATACCAGACACTCCCCCCCCCCTTCCTGCCCAAGATAATTTTTAGCTGTCGCACTTTGAATGACAATTGCGCAGTGATGCAACACTGTACCCAAACAACATTTTTATAATTTTCTTCCCACAAATATAGCTTTGTTTTGGTGGTATTTGATCACCTCTGCGGTCTTAAATTTCTGCGCTATAAACGAATAGACCTACAAATAAAAAAAAACTGATGGGCACTGATAGGTGGCACTGGTAGGCAGCACTGATGAGGAGCTACTGCCAGGCATTACTGAGTGGCACTGATTGGCACTTTGGGGCACTGACAGGCATTAATGATGGGGCACTGATTGGCACTTGTTTGGGCACTAATCGGCACTGAATCCATTTACTATGGGACATAGGCTGGCAGGTGTTGGGTACTGATTAGCAGCTGATGGGCACCTTTATATGGGGGCAGCGCTGATAATCAATGTGATGATTATCAGCACAGACTCCCCTCTGAAAGGGAGAGACGCCAATTGGCCCTCCCTGTCAGCGTGAACCAAGGAGAGACATTTACCGGCACTTCCTGGTTCATGCGATCATTAGCTGTGATTGGTCACAGCTGATCACGTGGTAAGAAGCCTCTGTCAGAGGCTTCATACCATGATCGGAGTTGCGGTGTGTCAGACTGACACACAGCAATTATGATCGCCGCACTGAGCGCCCCTGCAGGCGCTCCCTGGCTCTGTTATCCTGATCACGTCATATGATGTTCGATCAGGATAACACAACCACTATGGCGGGCGGCAAGTGGTTAACACCCTTTTTATCAGTGCCTTTTCAATGCTATGGGGTCTCTTTATGAATGTTTTCACAAAAGATTCACAAAACCTTCACTCACATTTTTTCTAACTGTATGCAACTGGAAAAATATGTGAAACCTAAGTGAAATTTTTAGATAGTCCCCCTATATATTTATATATGTACATTTGCAATATAATTAGTGTTCACTTCTTTTATCTTAGTTTATATTCTGTTTTTAAATATAATTATTTTATTTTTTTTGATTAATAGGACCACACTACAAGGATAGGCAATGTTTTTCCCTTTTTTTTGGCCTTATCCTGCTGTTATTTCAAATGGAAGAATGTGTGCTCATTCAGTTGTTAAATCAGTTGACCATGGGACCAGCAAACTGCTGATCACCCATAGCATCCATCAGATCTGTGCTGCTGAATACATCCCACCAGCTAGATTTTGGCCTCTGTCATATCATAGAGCGCTGATAAACATCACTATCGCTTTAAATATTCCTTTTTCACTTGACAATGTGACTCTTTAACAGCTCGAGCAAGAGGAAACTTAAATTAGGTTATTCAAAGGATGATTTCTGATTGGGACTATTGAATTCATTCTGATTTCACATGCCGTATGATTGTTTCAGGTCAGTAATCTTAAGCATTTAGGATAAAGACAACCAGTCAGCTTAGCACTTTGGGGTCAAAAATGCCAGCCTTCATGATTATCACATTATGGCTTCCTTTAAATGTAAATGATTGTTGTTTTAGTAAAAAGAGGAGGAAAAATTGTCAAGTGAAATGGAATGTGCCCAGGTTTGATGATGTTATCATGAGAAAATTCCTATCAACAAATTTTATTAGAGAAAATAAATCTTTTCTATGCTTGATTTTCTTTAAAGAAAATTGTCTGTTAATCTGGACGAGTGTCAGCTATAATATACTGTAGTCTCATGTAAATCTACAGAGCAAAATTGTTTATATTACTTGACAATTTAACCAGTTTGTTTTCACATCTGCCTTAGAAACAGGGTTGCCAACCATCAGTAAATTTACAGACAGTTTGTAAAAATCTGTGATTTTTACAACTGTCTGTAAATATCAGGGGCTGATAAATCACTCTGCACAGAATCGCATGCAATGTGAACAGGAATGCAGTGTAATTTCTGTCTGAATCACATTCGATTTCCCCCACTCCTCCTGTCGGTGTGTATAGAAAGGGAAAAGTGTCATCTAGTGGACAGTTTGTTAAATATGTTAGAACTCACAGTACATATCTTGTCAAATGCAAAATCTTCATAGGTGTCCCGGGCCCACCGATGATAGCAAATCACAGCCACTGGAGGTGCTCACAGGGCAGGAGATGTAGAGGCGGTCCACCTCCAAGCTGACATCACATCCGCCCTATACCCACGGGGTCCCAGAACTTCTCCTCCAGCCCTGTAAGCACCTCTAGTTGCCATTATTTACTATTATCGGCAGGACTGGGACACCTATGAAGATTTAGAAGTTGGCCACATATCTACTGTGAGTTATAATGCCACGTACACACAACCGTTTTTCGGGTTGTAAAAAATTACGTTTTTAAGGGTCTAGAAAAAAACAAAGTTTTTTTTAACCCAATCATTAAAACGGCCTTGCCTACACACGATCGTGAAAAAAAAAATGCTCTAGCAAAGCGCGGTGACGTACAACATGTAGGACGGCACTATAAAGGGGACGTTCAATTTGGATGACGCCACCCTTTGGGCGGCTTTAGCTGATTTTGTGTTAGTAAAAGGTGGTTCGCGCTTTTCAGTCTGTTACAGCGCAATGAATGTGCTTACTCCATTACGAACGCTAGTTTTACCAGAACGAGCGCTCCCATCTCATAACTTGCTTCTGAGCATGCACGTTTTTTTCACGTCGTTAAACCCCACACACAACCATTTATTTCAACTTAAAAAACGACAACGTTAAAAACGACGTGAAAAATTAGAGCATGTTCAAAATTTTTAATGCCCATTTTTTACATCGTGAAAAAAACTCTGGGGCCCACACACGATCGTTTATAATGACATTAAAAAAAGTTATTTTTTAGAACCCGAAAAACGGTTGTGTGTACGTGGCATAACACTTTTAAAAAACTGCCCACTACATGGCACTTTTCCCTTTCTGTACACACATGCATACAGGAGCAGTGGGGGAAATTGCATGAGATTCAGACAGAAATCGCACAACATACCTGATTGAATGTGACTCTTTGCAGTGCGATTTGCACCATTTTTTGGTATTGAAGCAAATTGCACCGCAAAGTATTGATACTCATTATTGGCGAGTGCTTGACCGAAAGTATCGGTACTCGTACTCGCTGATAAAAACATTTTTTATCGGTACTTGTTAGGGTATTGTCAGTGTTTCCATATTGTTTTATACAGTTTAAATATGGGCTGTCTTATGCCGCGTACAGACGGTCGTTTTTTGTGATGAAATAAAACGACGTTTTAAATTGTGAAATAAAACGACGTTTTTGAAACATCATTTTCAAAAACGATGTTGCCTACACACCATCGTTTTTCTCACAATGCTCTAGCAAAGCGAGGTTACGTTTCACCACTTTTTTCCATTGAAGCTCACTTCATAACTAGCTTCTGGGCATGCGCGGGTGTAAAAACGTCGTTTTAAACGTCGTTTTTTGCTACACACGGTCAATTTCTGTGAAACAAAAACGACGTTTTGAAAAACGACACAAAAAATTCGAGCATGTTCGAATTTTTTTTTGGTCGTTTTTTTGAAGACATAAAACGACGTTTTGCCCACACACGATCATTTTAAATGACGTTTTTTAAAACGTCGTTTTTTTTCATCACAAAAAACGACCGTCTGTACGCGGCATTAGGCTTTGTCTGTCATTTTTCAGGTTGTAACTAAAAAATATGCTCCATCAGTAACTTTTCCATGTTTTGTCAGTAAACAATGTTGTGGGAGGTTGGCAACACTGCTTAGAAAAGGATGGCGTAAAACCTATTTTTTGCAAAATATAAGATGACAGTGAATGGGGACACCCCAGCTAGATGGCATGCTAGGTTTCGGGTGGGCATTTTGGGCTTTAAACTTTCAGCACCAGAAATTTCAATACTTAAAGATCTAAAACTAGTAACATTTTCTGTATGTTTTATTTCAGCTAAATGTCCCCAATGAAAAGGTAGCTTATCACACCAAAAAAATGATGACACCCATAAAGACTACATTTACCCTTTAACCTAAACAAAAAGGATTAGGTCACCTTTTCAATAAAATACACTATGCTGTCAAAGGGCTCCAAAGTGTTCAAAAACCCTAAGCAGCTTTAAAATATCAAACCTAACTAAATAGCGATACCTGTAGGCCATGTGGGATCACCCTGAAACCTGGGTGACAAAACCCTACAGGTATCTGAGGCCCCTCATGTTGCTAGGACACTCTGAGCATTGGACTCTCACTCCTGTGAAGTTGGGGATGAGCATCAAATGGTTAGAGCATCCTTGCAACAGGATAGGGCACAGCTACCTCTAATGGACTTTTTTCATCGGAAATTCCGATCGTGTGTGGGCCCCATCTGACTTTTTTCCATCAGTGTTTAGAAATAGAACATGTTTTATTTTTTTCCGATGGGAAAAAAAGATCGTAAATTCCTATCGTCTGTGTGCAACTCCGCATGCATGCCCAGAATCAAGTCGACGCATGCTCGGAAGCATTGAACTTCATTTTTCTCGGCTCATCGTAGTGTTTTACATCACCACATTTTGGACGGTCGGAATTTAGTCTGACAGTGTGTATGCAAGACTGATGGAAGTCAGCTTCATCGGAATTCCGACGGAAAATTACATCGGATTTTATTCTATCGGAAATTCCGATCGTGTGTACGCGACATAAATGTTTTCCAACCAGGTTTCAGGGGGAGGGGAAACCCCAATGACCTACAGGTGTGGTTATTTAACTAAGCACAATATTACAAATGTGAAAATGGATTTTGAAAACACTGGGTCCCTTCACTTCATGGTGTATTTTATTGAAAAGATTAGCTAACCGTCAAACCCAAACTCAATGCTCACCGTTTACCCTTAACCTCAGTTTGTTCTGTACAGTATATGCTTGTATGTTTTTGCACTGATGCTGCACATGTAAGCAAAATTAATGCCAATGAAGTCCATCATTCATCCATATTGTATGCAAAACTTCACAAACAGGATGCAGCCCAAATAAGCAACATTTTTTTAAGAAGGTTACTGTTAAATAAAGTGTACACACCATTTTCCAGAGATACTCTAGCTAAGCCATGGTGTGCCTAAAATAAAAATGTGATTTTCTCCACAGTTTTGAGTCAATCTAATTGCTGTTATTATATTTAGATGTGCATACTGTGCTATGTAGGAATATAACTACATCAAGTGTGCACAGCTATCATTAAAGACGACTGAAAAACTTTACAGCCTAACCTTTAGATAAAGGAAGGGGGATTAATTGTTTCTATCGGGCTTACATTTCTGCCAGTTGCTTTGAAGAGATTTTTGAGGCTTGCTACCCCAGTCATACCCACAGGGCCAAGACAAGGGGTGGGTGGAAGGGGGGGAGTGCCATGGGCCCTATGGTGAGGGGGGCCTGTCAGGAGAGACTGCAACTCTCCTTCATTACTGCAGAATTTACAGATTCACCACACCATTCCAGCTACTCCAACATGCAGGACATCACAAAAAAAATAGCAAAAAGTAATAAAAAAAATAATAATAATTAGGGTTAGTTCACACGCGCTTTGGTCTCTGAAAGCAATTAGGATTGCTTTTCAGGAAGCACTTGACAAGTGGTAAGGCGTGGTATGGCCTCCCCATTGCCGACCTTAATCGCTTCAAACTTGCACTAGCATGCCACAGCTGGCATGGGTTTAATTCTACCATTTATGCTGCAGCTGTGAAGCAAACCATCACTGCCACAGAATGCGGACATCCCCAGGTACTCCTACCGCAGCTAAAGGGAGTATCAGTTGAAGCACCCAAAGGGGTACAACATTGTGCCCTACTGGCAATCCTGAGTTAACCACTTGCACCTTTTAGCCCCACCCACTTTTCACTATGAACCACTCCACAAGTCACTATCAATCTTAAGTGTCCCTCATTCTCAGCTTCAAAAGTTGGAAGGTATGGCAGTACTATTTCAGTGAATGTCACAAACATTAAATGCATTACAAACCTTGCATTACTATTAGTCCCATCCTGTATCAGCACAGTTGGCCGTGTTTGCCCTGGGCACTGGATGACCTTGTCCTGTCACAGCATACCCTTATAAAATGGAGGGTGCCTTTGTGAAGTGAACAGGAAGGCACTGCCAACATCAGCATAATTTCCAAAACTATTCCCATGGAAAAATGTGGTTTATTTTTTATTATGACACAATATATAAAATCAACATTAATGTATTCAATGTATAATCAGCTTTTTTTGTGTTGTTGCTGTTCTTTGGTGGTGTTGGTTGGTGGGAATGTTCTGTGTTTTTTTGAGTTTTGTTGTATATTGAAAATAAAATAAAAACTTACTTGATTTAAAAAATGTATGATCAGCTACATAGTTTTTTTGGATTTTGATTTCTTACAGGGGAAAATAATTATTTCATCCCCTGCAGATTTTGTAAGTTTGCCCACTTACAAATAAATTAATGGTTTATGATTTTTATCATAGATGTATTTTAAATGATAGAGCCAGACCTGCTTGGCTTTAGGTGATCAGGGGTTCTTTTTGTTTCTCAGTAAAGCCTCATACACACGATCGAACTTCCATTGGACTTTTCCGTGGATTTTGGTCCGAATGGGCGTTGGCCATGAACTTGTTCTGCATACACACGGCAGAACATTTTCAGCCAGCTTTCACCAAATCACATGGGTTTTCAGCTCTTTACCGCAGCCCTTTGGGCAACTTCTGCTGTTGTTGTCTGATCTTTAGCATTGGTTTAGAGCATGTGTGTTTGTACTTTGGACTTTAGTCCGATGGACTTGTGTACATACCATCAGATTAGCCTCCATCCGACATTTGTTGCCGAAAAATAGGGGAGCATTCACAGCGAACATTTGTCCGATGAAAAACCGAAAACAATTGAGAATACACACGGTCGGATTGTCCGATCAAACAGGTCCGTCGGACATTTGTTGTCAAAAAGTCAGATCGTGTGTATGGGCCTTTAGACTGATTTATTAAAAAAAGTAAACAAGCATTAATAAGCTGAAAATTAATGTTTCTATCCATTTGCACACATGTGAGCACATGATCCAATCATCTGTTTGCAGTTTATCCATGCTTGTTTACTTCTTTTAATAAATCAGAATAACCAAGCATTAAAAAGAACCCCTGATCACCTGAACCCATAATTCTGTGGGTCTTATTATTGCTATCTTTGTTTCTATCCGGGGAATTACCCATTTGCAATTATAATAGACTTCAGTGGTGCTGGCCTTTGATGAACACAAAACACACAGATATAGGAATTGAAAAAGGTAACAGGAACTGTGTATGTAACAAACCTTTAATCAAGTTTATTCTCAAATGTATTTAAATCTAGAAAATAATTTTCCTGTTTAGTTTTAGATGTGTAGATGCCAAGAGGTGTTTCTGAAAGGGTTGTCTAATAAATGCCTCAAAAACAGCTTGTGTGTGTTGTCTATGACAGCAAAAATTAACTTGAAAGCAAAGAAATGAGTTCATGAGTGTAGATAAAAGAAAAAAAAATCCAAGTTAATATTTCTCAGGCAGGACGTATCAGAACAAAGGAGCCTGTGTTCAGCCGATTGACTCTTTTCAGCTAGTAATCTTTGGTGGAGTCAGTTACAATTTGTGTAACAAAGTGAAGCCTTCAGACCGGTGATTGCACCCCCTCTTTCCAGAGTCTATCCAGGTCTCTTACACATCTTTAAGATAAACTATTTCAAGATAACTCATCTGTTTACAGAATCCTGAGTGACACAAATCCTTGTAGTATAAGGTAATCATGTTTAAAGTATCAGAGTACAGCCTGAAACATCTGTTCTATGGTAACCCTTTCAGTACCTAGACCTGCCGATATTCAGTGTTTCAAAAGAGAACAGGTAAAATAACATACATTTCTGCTATTCCTAACTTTTCTGTATTTTTATTTCATATACACTCTTTCTATAATAAAGCATGGATGTACAGGAGTGTTTAGTCTGACCCCAATTTTGACTGTGATCGGCGTGGACAAAACCCAACACTTTAGGGTCACCAAACATGTTACAATTTGACATTAGATTTACCAAAACAATGTATTATAAGGATCAACCTAATCTATCCAAACAATGTGTATCCAATTAGGCAGGCCCTTGCACTACATTGTTTTTGGTAGATCCAAAGGAGGTTGTATAACCAAGACTTAGACTGTGGATTCTAATCCAGTGTTATGATACTGGAAGACAAAACAGGTATTGTATACCTAAAAAAGACATTATGGCATCACCTTCCTGACTTTACAATGTGGCATGCACGTGCAAGAGAAGTTGGCGGAATTAGGCCCCGTACACACGACCAGTTTCCTCGGCAGAATTCAGCTTCCGACCGAGTTTCTGGCTGAATTCTGCCGAGAAACCCGGCCGTGTGTACAATTTCGGCCGAGGAAGCCGACGAGGAGCTCGGCGAGGAAATAGAGAACATGTTCTCTATTTCCTCGTTGTTCTATGGGAGCTCTCGCCCCGCCGAGCTCCTCGGCGGCTTCAGTGCTGAACTGGCCGAGGAACTCGATGTGTTTGGCACGTCGAGTTCCTCGGCCGTGTGTACGAGGCCTTAGAATTCCTTTGGCAGGTTAAACAGTTCACATATATGTTTTCCAAATGTGTGCTTATCTGCTTGGAGTTACTTTTTAATTATACATGTGACTGATAGTGCAGCATATAGGGTGTTAAGTTGAAAAACATAGGTCACATCTGTATAATTTAAGCCATGTTAAAAATGCATTGCTGACACGACATATGAAAAATGAAGAGATCCCTCAGAGGAATATACTTATGTGTCAGGGTTATTAATGCAAACACATCTTACATTATACCTTCAGTCTGACCCCCTTTTCGGGACATAATTTAATATATTTAATGTAATAACCTTGCCAGAGTATATTACGCTTGCTTACTGGGCTGGTCATTTCCTGCAAAGCTTTAAGTATGCCTAAACTTGATTAGAAGAGGTCCTGTTGCACAAAGGCGTGAAAGTACATACATACTTAGCGTATTCATACACATAGCTGCTGTTAGAAATCACAGGGCCTCGTACAGCCTACCTGGCAGGGCCCCCCAATATATCAAGACCATATTTTCACAAAAAATACACAAAAATCAATATTAGTGGACACAAACATAACAGAGAACCTTTGTGAATTAGGCCTTTTATTTGTTTTTTACATAAAAATATATATATATACTGTATATATATTCACAGTGACAAGGGGACACACGGGGGGACAGAAGCAGGCAGAACAGGGAGGGGAATTAGTGTCAGGGAAGCAATTACTGGAATGATGCCCTGTGTCTGTGTCTCTCCCTGCAGCAGCTGAAAGCTGACAGGAGGGGTAGAAAATGGCTTTCAGCTGCTGCAGAAAGCTGCACAGGGCATCCTTCTGTAACTGCCCCTCCGCTAAATCACACTAATTCCCTCTGCTGTTTGGGCCTCCTTGTGTGCCCAGGCCCCCTACAGGAGGAATGGTGGTCCCCCCCTATCAGCAGCCCTGGGCATACAGATTCACTAAGGATAATTAATGCACACATCTTTAACAGACTTGTGTACATCACCCTGTCTACTGGCAGCAGGTAAGTAGGAACTTTAGAAATGCCCAACCCAGCTCTATAATACATAATGCAAGTGCACAAACATAACAGGCTTCATTGATCAGGGCAATGGATCCACCAATCTGCCCATTTACCATTACCACATAGGTGTATACATCAGAGCTATAGATCTACCCTGCTTGCTTATTTTACATCACTGCCTGAGTATTTTTTAAACAGGTCTCTTGTGCCTGCCTACAAAGTCTGTAGTCACTAGTTATATAGAAAAATCTACTGGGTCCCTTCTATGTTGTGTATTGTTTAGGGCTGTTTAAAAAAGACCACAGGATAGCCACCAAACAACTTGGAAAAGGTATTTTTATTACGGATAGTTTGATTGGATACACATTAAAAATCATATCAGTTTCAAATGCGGAAATCATGAGTCTATAGCTTACAAAGTTACAATTGCAACTTTTATTTTTATTTTTATGAATGATTTTTTATTTTGGATGTAAAAGACATAACATTTAGAAGATATATGTGGAAGCAGCCACCTTGGTAAACACACATAACAAAGAAATGTGTCTGGTTGAAATAGATTGCATATAACAGGAACAATTGCAAATTTTTACAAAATGATATCTAAACAGTATCTACCCCAGCGTTTGGAGTTCACAATTGTACTGATGACAAAAGGAAAGTGCAATTTTTCTAAATAGTAATCTATTTTACCGCTCTTATTTCTCACTAAATAACTTCATTCAGTCCAAAGTCCAAACATGGCTGGAATAAACCCTCTCTGGTATTCTGGGTAAGGAATCATTACTAGCTGATGCTCTTTTACCAAAGTAAAAGGTATCATAAGTGCAGAGGGTCATCAGCCAATATTGATGGTGTCAAAACACAAGCATGGGGAAACAATTGGAGGTGAGATTTGGATGAAAATCATAAATTCAATTGGCAGGGGTATACGTTTTCTATGGTATCAGCAAGCCAGGAGTGAGCCACATCAGGGATCTATCAAAATCTCTTGGAAGATAGTGTTCTATATAGGAGGGACAAGATCCTCTCAGATTTATGCGTAATTTCAGTAAGTATTGCAACAATTTTTTTAAATTAATTAAATACCACTCTCCGGTGCTCTCCGCCGCTTACTGTAGCAGTCGGCAGCGGTGGAGGCTATCGGATGTTACAAGAAAAAAAAAACGGTATGATCTCTATAGGTTGCAGAGGAGGAGGGGCTTTTTCATCTGATTTATTCAGCAGCGTATGTGTTGTTAATAGACCTGGAATCCAAAAGATCAAATTATATTCACGCTATCCACAATAGAGCAGTAAATCACTGCAGGAAACCTGGAGTCAAAGCGGAGTTCCACCCAAAAGTGGAACTTCCGCTTTAAGCACTCCTCGCCCCCTTACATACCACATTTGGCATGTAATTTTTTTTTGGGGGGGGGAGTAAGGGGTTCGGTAGGAGTGGGACTTCCTGTCTCACTTCCTCATTCTGCCCAGGGACTGCCTCTGTGACTTATCTTCTCACTTTATGCGGCCCCTCCCTTTAGGTGATCTCCATGGATACGTGACAGGTCCCAGGAGATCGGCTGTCCACTCATAGAGCGCAGCGCCACTCGCGCAATGCGCAGTGAGTGCCCGGCCGTGAAGCTGATCCTGCTAATTTCCTATTAGGTAAAGGATTTATCAAAAACAATACAAATGGACCGTGGAGCAGGTAAGTGTCTGTTTATTAAAAGTCAGCACCTACATTTTTTGTAGCTGCTGACTTTTAATAAACACTAAAAGCCTGGAACTCCGCTTTAACTGTCATTAGCATGCCACCTGCTTACTGTAAGTGATAAATATAAAATATTCACATGCAGTATTTTATAATACAGTATGTAAGAATAAAATATTGTATATTTAAAATCTTTGCATAGATAATAAAAAATAGTAATAATTTTTGAATATGCATAAATTAGAAGTAATCAGCACTCCAAACAAATCTGATACAGTGATTTGGCAGAGGTGATAGAGCGTTAGTATATTTGTAAATGGGAATAGTAGTCAGGTTTTCCTGCATGTGACATTTAATCTTGGTCTAATCAAGGCAAGGTAAACATTTGTATTGTTTTTGATAAATCCTTTACCTAATAGGAAATTCAACAAAAACAAGTTACTAGGCTAAAGCTGATCTCTAGGCAAACAGATAAATACACAGTTGAAATATATGAAAGCTGTTTGCACTCCAAAACATTAGTATAGCCAGTCCTCAGATTTGCACAGCTCTGTCAGATGGGATAGCCAGGCTGGTGGTTTTTCTTCTGAAATAAAGCAATAAAGCTGCCCCCTCCTCCCAGCTTGTGGTAAGACAGAGACTGGACAGCAGCAGCCCAACTCTTTCTTCAGCACAGCTGGTTGGCCTCTAGTCCAGGTTTTCTCAACTCCAGTCCTCAAGGCGCCCCAACAGGTCATGTTTTCAGGTTTTCCCTCAGATGAAATGGCTGTGGTAATTACTAAGTCAGTGAAACTGATCGAATCACCTGTGAAAAATAATGGAAAGCCTGAAAACATGACCTGTTGGGGCGCCTTGAGGACTGGAGTTGAGAAACACTGCTCTAGTCCCAGATAGTAAGGATACCTTTCCACACATTTGTGGCAGTGTGGAATTGTAAGTCTTGTTAACTTGCTGCACATTTACACTTGCAGAGCCCTTGAAGCACAAGTTCTAGTTGACACTTTTCCAATTTGTAGAACATTTACATGGCACGTCTCTAGCAAGAGCAAAGTTGCAGTGGTGAGTCTTCAGCAAGAACTCTGTAAGTTTACAGCATGAAAATTCAGCCACAGTGACCCCTGTGGTGGGATGGCTATTGCACAACATAACTGAACCAAAACTTGCAGCAGACTTGCAGAATGTTGGCAAAGAAAGTTGATCTGGAGTCATGCAATGCACTCTTGCTGCAATTGTGCAACAAACTTGTGAAGCCTGACAAGTGTAGCAATAGCTTAGCAAGTCATTTTCAAACTTGCAGCTCAATTGCTTGTTATCTGGCATATCATACCTCCCCTTCCAGTTTGATCTCTGCTGTATAGGCAATTACACAAAGCAAGTCCAATTTAGCTATTTACACTAATTGCAATACATACCAGCATTAAAGTGACTATGTTTCCCCTGAAACAAATACTGCAAAAGATTATTAATGTTTGCCTTTCCAGCTGGCAGTAAATCCTTTCTTCACTCTCTTGCAGAGCCACACTGGCTAAAGAATCCTCAACATCCAATACACTTCGGAGTCTCTTTCAGTATGTTGTGGTTCTATCTGTTGGCTCCCTACATTATCATATTTTTAGGGGCACACAGTCACTTTAATTGGTTTAAAGTGTTTGTTAAGACAAATTATTTTTTTCTCAAGTTCCCTCTGATATGTCACAGTAAGTTCCGCCGCAGTGCATGTCATTTATGTGTAATTTATAAAAATATGCTGTAGAATAGCTTACTTTAGAGCGCCGTTCGGTGCTCAGCTGACTGTCCACTGGTCTCCTGTTCTGATGTGATAGCTGCAGGGGGAGGTGCTGGGAAACCCCCTCTGACATCAGCCGATACGAGGAGAGGAGGCTCGTGGGCAGTCACATAAGCACCGGACGGCGCTCTGAAGTAAGCTAATATACAGCATATTTTTATAAATGACATCTACTGCAGACCTTACTGTGATATATCAGAGGGAACTTGAGAAAAAGAAAACTGTTTTTTTAAAGCAGGAGGGGGGGCTGACAGTCAGAGAGGGGAGGGGGGAGAGAACATAGGAGACACAGAGCAGGCTGCTGATTATGGAGACAGGTACTGATGACTCCAGTGTCAGAGCTCGGCAGCCCTGATACATGGGAATTAGCGCAGAGAGGGGAGGGTAGAAACTGGCAGGATCAGCTAGGCATATCGGGTATTACAGAGGCCCACATAACACAGCGCAAGCACTGTGCTGTATAACATGCTTTAAGGGAACAGGATTTTTTTTGGGGGGTTAACAAAAACTTAAAATCTGCCTGGAGTTCAGCTTTAACATAAAAGTTACTCTTCTTTGTGTAACCGTCCTTTGGCATTAATAAGTGCCCATAAACTAGCAAATATGGTTGAACCATAGATGTGGCCAATTGTATTTATAAACACATTTGGATATTTTATGATCAAACCAAGTAATTGAATGATGCAGGGGGCAGCAAACAATCTCATACACATATGATGACTCATGTCTACCTCCTCAGTTGTTAGGTAATTGATGGTTCTTTACTAGAAACTAATTGGCCACAGCAGTTGTATTTGCCCTATATATGAAAGCTATTCATTCCTGTTGGAGGATAATACTGCCTGTAAATAAGACAGTGTTTGTCAACAAATTAAATAATAATACAAAAAATGACAATGAGATAATATTCATCACTGTCCTATATAAATTAAAGAGTAGGGGGTCACCTTTGAATTGTGTTTTTAAAGTATCTGTTGATGTAAGCCGAGCTTTAGGCAGCTGTTTCTCCTGCTGAGAAGCATTTAGCGGTGAAATAGGGCTCAAGGCTGAGATAAGTGCTTTTTAAGCAAGTTTTACAGTGATTTATTTTCTGTTAATTGGACGTGATTGTTATCACAGCTATCATCAGTCAAATTATATCATAAGAACATTTAGCTGTTGCCATCAAAAGTATAGAAGCTGTGAAATGAATATCCTCCGGTCAGGACCACTTACAGATACATCAATTACTTCGGTGTAGATATAAATAAGTTTCTCTGCAAACAATCACAAATCAATTAAAGCATCTTTCTTGAGACTTTGTTTCCAGCAGTTTGCTCTTGCCAGACCATTGTTTTTCTTCCCTCTTTGCATAATGAGAATGCAGATGAAAGTCTGGAAGTTACATTAATGCCAAGATTTATGTCTAAGAAGCTGTTTGCATTTCATGAAAGTGCCCTGGCGCCCCTGAATTTATATTGGTTGGGGAAGTTTAAGTAGCTTCATGCCTGTTTAAATTATTGTGATTATATGATCTTCTGAACAAGTAAATTAATTTAGCTTCATGTAAAAGTTCTCTATATTATAACAAAGGAGCGCTTTTGGTACATAAGCTGCATATACCGTGTTTGTATAGTTTTATACATTTACATCAAGTGGCAAGTTGTCAATGGAAATACTTTCCGCATTTATTTAATAGCATGCACTTCAATATCTACTTTCCATAATAAGTGAGGGTGATATCAGATTGCAGCTTTTCTATCATTTTCATTTAAACTTGTCACTTTTTCTTTTAACAAATGTCTTACATTATAGCATAGGACTCCTACAATATGTTCTCAGACGATCAGTTTTTTATTTCTGAAAGGTGCTCTCCACATAAACCGTGTAATAATCTCCAAAAGAACAGGACAAAAAAAACACACTACTTAAAAGCTTTTGAAACTTTTCAGTAGCATTTAATGTAAACTTGATACAAACTTGGGCAATTGAAAAATGCATAAGTGAAATTTACCGTCAGTGAAAAACCACATGTCAACAGTAGACCCGAAGCTATAGGCAAGTCAAATTATATGTAAATCATGGCATTCCTTGTACAAGTCTGTCTAACCCTGCTACTTCCGGCCTTTTCAAACCTCTCTGTGAGTATAATTGTAAATCTGCGCTTGAGTGTGCAATCAAACTAAAATTGTAAAGCTGCCAGCACTAAAATTCTGATACCAAATATGCTTACATAAAACACAAAAATTGCAGCGCTAAACTCATATATAATGACTCTTAACTCAATTGTGAACACACAAGTAGTTCAAGTTTGACCTTCACTTGACAATGAAATTAACTTGACATAAACCATACATATCATTTTATAGTAAAGTAATGGTAATATTATAGTAAACAGCTTAGCTATTAGAGAAAAAATTTGCGCAGTGTGTACTTCAACAGTCTGTACAGGCATCTTGTAATAATCAGAAACATCATTTATAAATAAAATGTTTTAGTTGTCCTTGATTTTGGTGTCAAGTGAAGAAAATTGTTTTTAAAGGTAGAGAAAAGCTTTAAAGGGGTTGTAAAGGAATTTTTTTTTTCATAATAAGCATCCTTTACCTGCAGACATTCCTCTTTTCACTTCCTCATTGTTCGTTTTTGCTCAGAAGTTGCTCTATTTCTTCTCTGTTCTGTTCACTTCCTGCTTGTCTGATTTTACTGACCACTGTGAGGAGGGTTTACTGCGGTGGTCAGTAACGTGCTCACCCCCTCCTGGGAACTACATCTGTGCGGCAGGACGCTCTCTACATGTTAGGCCTCCTACACACCACCGGATCTATCCGCTGGAATTGATCCGCGGATCAGTTCCAGCGGATAAATCCAGACGTCTGTACGGCCTAGCGGATATTTATCCGCGGACATTTCCCGGCCCGATCGATTTCAAACGGATATAAATTTCTTAGCATGCTAAGAAATGTATCCGCTTGAATCGGGTCCAGCGGATTGATCCGGTGGTCTGTACAGACTCACCGGATCAATCCGTCCGCTCCCCTCCCTCGCATGCGTCGTAATGATTCGACGCATGCGTGGAGGTACTTACATTCCAGAGTCGCGCACGTCGCCGCGTCATCATCGTGGCGACTGCGCTACACTTCACCGCGGATGAATTCCGCGCGGATTTTGATCCGATGGTGAGTACACGCCATCGGATCCAAATCCGGAGGAGGAATCTCCGCTGGAAACGGTCCGGCGGACCGTTTCCAGCGGAGATCCCCTCGTGTGTACGGGGCCTTAGAGACTTCAAGGAGGTGTGAATTACTGGGCGTGCCGCAATTCATACTGGGAAATGTAGTTCTTACATGAACGAGCGATGCAAACCAGGAAGTGAATGAGAGAACAGAAACTAGAATGCCGGAGGTGATATAGATGAAGGAATTTAATAGGTATTTACTCGTTTTTTAACAGAATCATTACACTATTCTGTCTGTCTACCTTGCAGACATTAATTTTAGGCAAAAAAATGTTTTCCTTTACAACTCCTTTAAATATTGGAATTCATGCTTGCACATGGTTTGAAGAAAACTCATCGTCCAATGTATGTAAGAGAAAGAAGTTTCTGCCGCAGCCTTACATGACTCATTTTGGTGGACTTCTTGACAAAGTGGATGAAAGCCATTTGTTGATTTCTCTGTTGATGTCCTGTTCTGTTTGTGACATGTTTCTTTCTCTCTTATCCTGTCTTCAGGCAAGACCTTTCTGCCCCTCTCGCAAACACAAAACACATCTCATCTGTATGATGCAAGTCCCTTGCCTCCAGCGTTTAAGGCAAGACAGCTGGCATTTCATATGATGCGCTCTACTGACCCTGACAAGCCACCAAAGCTCCCCAAGGACACGGATGTGCTATATATTGCACATGAGGAAGTGTTCCCTTGATTTCAGGTGTCCAATAAGCAATAGACAACTCATGAATTTGCAGTGCAAGATAGATGCCTGTTTTGCACTGTTAATGCAGTTGCTGTTTAATTGAAAGGGTCGCAAACTTTCCCTAACTCTTACAATATAAATAGTAATAGTATTGGGTATACATATCACATTTACCCCCTTACAAAGACCATTTGTGAATTAGTCTGTATTGTGGTTTTGTTACTGACTCTATTTAAAAGCATAGAGCAAACAGAAATTCTGGCTAGTAACACAAAGTAAATGTTTGCATATGAACTTTTAGCAATATAGCATTCGTGATTTACATGTATCTCTTGGCAGGATTGCAGTTATGCCCATCAGAGCTTTTTCTATTTTATTTTAAATCATTTAAAACAATAATTTTAACCACTTGCCGACCACCGCACGACTATTTACGTCGACACAATGGCACGGGCAGGCAGATTGGCGTACAGGCACGTCCCTTTAAATCTGCCGTCCGCGGGTCCCGGGAACTGGATGTTCCCGGAAGTCCTGCGATTGCGGTCGGTAAGGGCAGAATAGGGAAATGCCTTTGTAAACAAGGCATTCCGCTATTCTGCCTAGTGACACTGTCACTGATGACCGTTCCCCGTGATCGGGAACGGTCATCAGTGATGTGTCACGTGTAGCCACGCC
The DNA here is from genome assembly GCF_905171775.1 of Rana temporaria. NCBI lineage: Eukaryota > Metazoa > Chordata > Amphibia > Anura > Ranidae > Rana > Rana temporaria. Next base: position 556,910,440 of record NC_053489.1, read on the forward strand.
CCTTAAAAGTAAGAATTACTTCCTAGGGAACACTTAACCCCTGAAGCGCCACCTAGTGGCTAACACCTTCACTGCCAGTGTCATTTTTACAGTAATCAGTGCATTTTTATAGCACTGATCGCTGTAAAAATTACAATGGTCCCAAAATGGTGTCAAAAGTGTCCGATATAATGTCACAGTCATGATAAAAATTGCTGATCGCCACCATAACTAGTAAGAAAAAATATAAATAAAAATGCCATTAAACAGTCCCCTATTTTGTAGAAGCTATGGGCCAGATTCACAGAACAAATACGCCAGAGTATCTACTGATACTCCGGCGTATTTTCAAATTTGCCGCGTCGTATCTTAATTTGTGATTCACAAACAAGATACGACGGCTTTTGGCTAAGATCCGACAGGCTTACGGCTTCGTACGCCTTCGGATCTTAGGCTGCAATACTTCGGCCGCCGCTGGGTGGAGTTTGCGTCGTTTTCCAGCGTCGGGTATGCAAATTAGCTTTTACGGCGATCCACGAAGCTACTCGCATGCGTAACGTCGTTTTTTCCCGTCGCAAAGTTAAGCAATCTTTTTCATGGCTTAACTTTACACCAGCCATGTTAAAGTATGGCTGTTGTACCCGCGTCGAATTTCAATTTTTTTTTCTTTTTTTTTCGGCGGGGGGGCGCCGAAATTTCGCGCAAAGCACGTTGGGAAATTTACTAAATTCACATCGCCTAATTTAAATGGTACACACCCCATTTGAATTAGGCGGGCTTGCGCCGTACGTCTTTATGTTACTCCGCCGCAAGTTTATACTTACGAGAAAAACTTACGGCGGTGTAACGTAAAGACGATGCGTTACGCCGCCGCATTTGTACCTGAATCTGGCCCTATAACTTTTGCGCAAACCAATCAATAAACACTTATTGGAATTTTTTTACCAAAAATATGTAGAAGAATACATATCGGCCTAAACTGTGGAAAAACAAAAAAAAATTTATATATATTTTGGGGATATTTATTATAGCAAAAAGTAAAACATTTTTTCAAAATTGCCACAGAGGTGATCAAATACCCCCAGAAGAAAGCTCTATTTGTGGGGAAAAAGAGGACGTACATTTTGTTTGGGAGCCACGTCGCACGGCCGCGTAATTGTCAGTTAAAGCAACGCAGTGCCGAATCGCAAAAAGTGGCCTGGTCTTTGACCACCAAAATGGTCCATGGCTGAAACGGTTAAACATACATTTAAAGTTGAGTTAAGCAAAACAAAAGCTCTCTAACAGTATTTGTAGATAAATATGTAACAGTTATAGGAACTGTAAAAAATAAAGTTGATTAAAAAGATGTTTCAGGTAAAGGGTTCTTTGATGACAGAATGGCAGTTACATCACCAGATTGTGATATCAGATTTACTTTTTGCAAAGTGCTTTGTAAATGATCATTTAAACAGTAAAGTCATTTGGTGCACAACAAACATGAAGTGTTTGCAAATGTAATTGTCATTCTCTCCGATGTAGACGCTGAGATGTAAGTCATTTTTGGCAATATTATGATAGCGTTATACTGTTCCAATAGTAACATTATTTAAGGACACGGACAATCATCACGCATTTTATTCTGTATGTGATTGACTGTAACTATACATAATGTTAAATTACACAATAAGCATTTTTGCACAGAAAAGATGCTAGCCTACAATAATGTAACTTTTCTTTGTAGATGTCGTTCTCTGGCAGCTGTCATTTTCGGCTAAACAAGACTAATGATTGGCATTTGTCTGTGTTCTATGCAATACTGGGCAAGTCAACTGCTTGATGGGAAATATTGGTCCCTGCTACAACACCTTTCTTTTTAATGGGTTTCATGTTCCACAATATTTTTACATATAAACATAAAAATTAGAACATTTTTAATAAGTGGTTTAGGCCTCACATGTGTCTTTAGCAAAGCTTCATCAGGATCTTCTCCACTCTTCAGGGCCGCTGGACTGAAATAATGTTCTATTTATTTAAGAGCTTGTTCACACCACAACACATATAGCAATATATGTTTAAGCAACCCACATTATCCATTTACATAAGAAATTTCCTTTCCTCCTTACGTCTGCCATACTTATCTCACGCCGCACGTTAATCACGTGGACGTTTGTATTTGCCCTTCTCCTTAAGGTCTCCTTTGTATTGGCCGCCCACAATTAAAATGGTGGATTGAGGCTATTTAAGAGGACCGAGTGGTGACGCACAGCTAGCAGCCAATCCCAGACGACGTCCTGTATGTGACGAAACGCGTAGGCGTGGCCTAGCTTGTGACGTCATCACGCACTAACCGGAGACACACGGCGACGGAGTGTGAGCAGACGGAGGAAAACACAGAGGAGACGCCACTCCGAAAACCTTTTATCTACATGCTGTTTTGTGTTCTACTCACTGTAAGGCCCCCGTACACACGATAGAATCCATCCGCTGAAAAATCCCAGCAAATGGGTTTCAGCGGATAGATCCTATGGTGTGTACACTCCAGCGGATCTGTTTCCGTGGATATTTCTCCCCTGGGATGGATTCCAGCAGATCAAATATTTGCTGACATGCCAAACAAATCCATCTGCTGGAATCCATCCCAACGGATGGATCCGCTGGTCTGTATAGACTCACCGGATCCATCCGTCCGAAGGGATCCCCCGCATGCGTCGTAATGATTCGACGCATGCGTGGAATTCCTTATATGACAGCGTCGCGCACGTCGCCGCGTCATAATCGCGGCGACGGCGCGACACGTCATCGCCAGAGGATTTCGGCGTGGATTTCAATGCGATGGTGAGTACACTCCATCGCATTAAAATCTGCTGAAATCCTCAAGAGGATTTATCTGCGGAAACGGTCCGCTGGACCGTATCCGCGGATAAATCCTCCCGTGTGTATGGGGCCTAAGTGCGCTTTTTTCACCTTATTAAACCCTGCATAGTTTACGGATTTACACTATGTGGCTCTTTATTGTCTTTCATTACATGGGAGCTTGAAGGGATTATACTTGGTGGCACGCACTTAGCCTATGAGATTCATTCCAGCATCTGAGTTAGTCTTTTGGGAGGACTTTTAAATATCCCTGGGCCCTATAAGACCGCTGCAATACCGGTCTTATCATCTGGTAAGGAGACTACATCTTTATTTATCGGGTGTCCTTTATGGTGCAGGATTTCTACTTTCAACATCACTATTCAATATATGACTCATTTGATTTTGAGTTCTTTTTGGACTTTTATTGAACTATTGTTCTCTTTTCACTATTCATTTATTTTTCACTAATTTTTTAATATTTTTTGGTGATCACACATACTTTTAGCGCTGTACTTTTTTGTATTTTTAGTGTTTTTTTACTTTGGTTTTAGGTATTAGGTACTGGCAGCTACTTACACTCACGTGTTTCACAATATTTTATATGTTAGCGCAGTGATTTTTTTCTCTACCACTAGTGGTCGAAAAAAATAATAATAATTTTGTCCACATTATCATGTGTTTTCTGTATTGTGAATCAAACTGTGAATGTTTTCACAGCCTGGCTCCTGGCTTTTCATTAATGCCAAACACAAGGTGAATGACACCACTTAGTATCTAAAAGTTATAAGCTGTAGAAGGAATATACAGTACATGGATTTAGAGCAGACACAGACCATAGTGTCTGTTGGGACACTCTATCCTCATTTAACCAGAGCTTCCTCCCACCACTGCAGCTGTCACACAGCACTGCATCACTGAGAAGTTTCCTGGAATGGGATGGGCACTGCCTGATGGGGAAGCTGAGACACTAGTTTCCCATCAAATCTGTTCCCCTTGTGATCGACAACATCTAGGGAGAGAATCCATAGCCAATAGACAGTCTGTTATTAGTGGGAATGCTTTAATAAGCATTCCCAGTATTGATATTCGTTTTTTATTATTAGTGGGAATGCTTTAATAAGCATTCCCAGTATTGATATTCGTTTTTTATTATTAGTGGGAATGCTTTAATAAGCATTCCCAGTATTGATATTCGTTTTTTATTATTCTTCTTCTTAATTTTAATTTTATTCCGTACGTTTTTTGGCTCTGCGTAACTTCTGCATACTTTCAGCTATTGAGACCATTCAACTTTTAAAATGTTCATCTCGTTCAGCTAATGATGGGACTTCTTCAAGTTTTTTTGTACTATTTAAACTTTTTAAAATATTAAGCTTTTAGACACTTTTTTTTAACATTGAAGTCAATGAGAACATCCTTTTTCCTGCTTCAAAACACACGTTCTGCCAAAAGTTTCAGCTCCTTCATACTTTCACTTACAGACACCAAACAAACTTTAAAGCGGTCACAAAATATTCAGCTATCCAAACATGACTTTTTAGATTGATATCTTTTACGTTTTTTGTGAAAACGCAATTTACGTTTAGTGATTTTTTTATCGGTTATAATGTAATCCTATGGAGCAGGTTTAGAGTGTGTCATGTGACCTTTAGAGCGGAGATCATCCACAAAAAATATTATCTTTAAAAAAAGGGGGAACAAATTGCTCTCACGCCCACAAGATCTACTTGTCATACACAATTTATATATCAAAACGTAGCTATGCTTGTCTGGTTTCAGGCAATGTGATCAGTTTTGTGATACGTATTTTAGTTTTAGTTCCTGGAGCTTCTAAACGACAACAGCCTGAAATCTTCTCTCATAGACTCTCATGTTAAAAAGTCTAAAAAATGTTTCTGCAAAACACACAACGACGCTCTTTTCTAAATCGCTGACATGGCCACATTTTTAAGTTTATCAACATAAATTTCATATCGATGCGTTCACAAGGGCCGTGTCTTTCAAACGGTGAAGTCGCTGTATCGATCGCATATACGGTTGTGGATTTATTAACTTTTGTTTGAAGGCGTAATTCATGTATTTGATCTGTGAATTAAAAGCGTTTGTAATGGTATTTCTTTCCATAAATAGCTTTCCTTACCTCAGGGCAATATTCCTCCTCACTGACCTGGGGGGAGGGGAAACCTCTTGAGGGGGGAGGGGCGACCAGGAAGTCAGGATACTCTCTACTTTGCAGATAGAGAAAGGAGCTGTGTGTCCTAAAGATAGTGTAGTGGTTATGGTGAATGGCTTTGGTGCGGGCTCAGCAATTCAGCATTCCCACTCGCATTTTCCTCAGGGAATGCATTTTCTAGTTAGTGGGAATGCTTTAATAAGCATTCCCAGTATTGATATTCGTTTTTTATTATTAGTGGGAATGCTTTAATAAGCATTCCCAGTATTGATATTCGTTTTTTATTATTCTTCTTCTTAATTTTATTCCGTACGTTTTTTGGCTCTGCGTAACTTCTGCATACTTTCAGCTATTGAGACCATTTAACTTTTAAAATGTTCGTCTCATTCAGCTAACGATGGGACTTCTTCAAGTTTTTTTGTACTATTTATACTTTTTAAAATATTAAGCTTTTAGACACTTTTTTTTAACATTGAAGTCAATGAGAACATCCTTTTTCCTGCTTCAAAACACACGTTCTGCCAAAAGTTTCAGCTCCTTCATACTTTCACTTACAGACACCAAACAAACTTTAAAGCGGTCACAAAATATTCAGCTATCCAAACATGACTTTTTAGATTGATATCTTATACGGTTTTTGTGAAAACGCAATTTACGTTTAGTGATTTTTTTATCGGTTATAATGTAATCCTATGGAGCAGGTTTAGAGTGTGTCATGTGACCTTTAGAGTGGAGATCTTTGAAAACAAAAATTATCTTTAAAAAAAGGGCGAACAAATTGCTCTCACGCCCACAAGATCTACTTGTCATACACAATTTATATATCAAAACGTAGGTATGCTTGTCTGGTTTCAGGCAATGTGATCAGTTTTGTGATACGTATTTTAGTTTTAGTTCCAGGAGCTTCTAAAGGACAAGAGTGACAAAACCACTCTCATTGACCGTCCATGTTAAAAATTTAAAAATTTTTCCTGCAAAACACACAAAGACGCTCTTTTCTAAATCGCTGGCATGGCCACAATTTTAAGTTTATCAACATAAATTTCATATCGATGCGTTCACAAGGGCCGTGTCTTTCAAACGGTGAAGTCGCTGTATCGATCGCATGTACGGTTGTGGATTTATTACGTTTTGTTTGGAGGCGTAATTAATGTATTGGTCTGTGAATTAAAAGGCGTTTGTAATGGAATTTCTTTCCATAAATAGCTTTCTACCTCAGTGCAATATTCCTCCTCACTGACCTGGGGGGAGGGGAAACCTCTTGAGGGGGGGAGGGGCGACCAGGAAGTCAGCATACTCTCTACTTTGCAGATAGAGAAAGGAGCTGTGTGTCCTAAAGATAGTGTAGTGGTTATGGTGAATGGCTTTGGTGCAGGCTCAGCAATTCAGCATTCCCACTCGCATTTTCCTCAGGGAATGCATTTTCTAGTTTTAATTTTATTATTCCGTACGTTTTTTGGCTCTGCGTAACTTCTGCATACTTTGAGCTATTGAGACCATTCAACTATTAAAATGTTCGTCTCGTTCAGCTAAGGATGGGACTTCTTCAAGTTTTTTTGTACTATTTATACTTTTTAAAATATTAAGCTTTTAGACACTTTTTTTTAACATTGAAGTCAATGAGAACATGCTTTTTACCGCTTCAAAACACACGTTCTGCCAAAAGTTTCAGCTCCTTCATACTTTCACTTACAGACACCAAACAAACTTTAAAGCGGTCACAAAATATTCAGCTATCCAAACATGACTTTTTAGATTGATATCTTTTACGGTTTTTGTGAAAACGCAATTTACGTTTAGTGATATTTTATCGGTTATAATGTAATCCTATGGAGCAGGTTTAGAGTGTGTCATGTGACCTTTAGAGTGCAGATCATCCACAAAAAATATTATCTTTAAAAAAAGGGGGAACAAATTGCTCTCACGCCCACAAGATCTACTTGTCATACACAATTTATATATCAAAACGTAGGTATGCTTGTCTGGTTTCAGGCAATGTGATCAGTTTTGTGATACGTATTTTAGTTTTAGTTCCAGGAGCTTCTAAAGGACAAGAGTCATGTTAAAAAGTCTAAAAAATGTTTCTGCAAAACACACAAAGACGCTCTTTTCTAAATCGCTGACATGGCCACATTTTTAAGTTTATCAACATAAATTTCATATCGATGCGTTCACAAGGGCCGTGTCTTTCAAACGGTGAAGTCGCTGTATCGATCGCATGTACGGTTGTGGATTTATTACGTTTTGTTTGAAGGCTTCGATAACTGATTTTGTGTGTGGATGAAAGCGTTTCTAATGGTATTTTGATTCCCTAAATAGCTTTCCTTACCTCAGTGCAGTCCTCCTCCCCCACCTCATGTGGAGAAAGCCTCTTGAGGGGGGAGGGGCGACCAGTCAAGTCAGGACACTCTCTATATTGCAGATAGAGAAAGGAGCTGTGTGATATTAGGCTTTATAAGTACTGAAGGAACACTGCTTGTATGTCCTAAAGATAGTGTAGTGGTTATGGTGAATGGCTTTTGTGCGGGCTCAGCAATTCAGCTATTCAGCATTCCCACTCGCATTTTCCTCAGGAAATGCATTGTCTAGTTCTTCTTCTTCTTAATTAGTGGGAATGCTTTAATAAGCATTCCCAGTATTGATATTCGTTTTTTATTATTCTTCTTCTTAATTTTATTCCGTACGTTTTTTGGCTCTGCGTAACTTCTGCATACTTTCAGCTATTGAGACCATTTAACTTTTAAAATGTTCGTCTCATTCAGCTAACGATGGGACTTCTTCAAGTTTTTTTGTACTATTTATACTTTTTAAAATATTAAGCTTTTAGACACTTTTTTTTAACATTGAAGTCAATGAGAACATCCTTTTTCCTGCTTCAAAACACACGTTCTGCCAAAAGTTTCAGCTCCTTCATACTTTCACTTACAGACACCAAACAAACTTTAAAGCGGTCACAAAATATTCAGCTATCCAAACATGACTTTTTAGATTGATATCTTATACGGTTTTTGTGAAAACGCAATTTACGTTTAGTGATTTTTTTATCGGTTATAATGTAATCCTATGGAGCAGGTTTAGAGTGTGTCATGTGACCTTTAGAGTGGAGATCTTTGAAAACAAAAATTATCTTTAAAAAAAGGGCGAACAAATTGCTCTCACGCCCACAAGATCTACTTGTCATACACAATTTATATATCAAAACGTAGGTATGCTTGTCTGGTTTCAGGCAATGTGATCAGTTTTGTGATACGTATTTTAGTTTTAGTTCCAGGAGCTTCTAAAGGACAAGAGTGACAAAACCACTCTCATTGACCGTCCATGTTAAAAATTTAAAAATTTTTCCTGCAAAACACACAAAGACGCTCTTTTCTAAATCGCTGGCATGGCCACAATTTTAAGTTTATCAACATAAATTTCATATCGATGCGTTCACAAGGGCCGTGTCTTTCAAACGGTGAAGTCGCTGTATCGATCGCATGTACGGTTGTGGATTTATTACGTTTTGTTTGGAGGCGTAATTAATGTATTGGTCTGTGAATTAAAAGGCGTTTGTAATGGAATTTCTTTCCATAAATAGCTTTCTACCTCAGTGCAATATTCCTCCTCACTGACCTGGGGGGAGGGGAAACCTCTTGAGGGGGGGAGGGGCGACCAGGAAGTCAGCATACTCTCTACTTTGCAGATAGAGAAAGGAGCTGTGTGTCCTAAAGATAGTGTAGTGGTTATGGTGAATGGCTTTGGTGCAGGCTCAGCAATTCAGCATTCCCACTCGCATTTTCCTCAGGGAATGCATTTTCTAGTTTTAATTTTAATTTTATTATTCCGTACGTTTTTTGGCTCTGCGTAACTTCTGCATACTTTCAGCTATTGAGACCATTCAACTTTTAAAATGTTCGTCTCGTTCAGCTAACGATGGGACTTCTTCAAGTTTTTTTGTACTATTTATACTTTTTAAAATATTAAGCTTTTAGACACTTTTTTTTAACATTGAAGTCAATGAGAACATCCTTTTTCCTGCTTCAAAACACACGTTCTGCCAAAAGTTTCAGCTCCTTCATACTTTCACTTACAGACACCAAACAAACTTTAAAGCGGTCACAAAATATTCAGCTATCCAAACATGACTTTTCAGATTGATATCTTTTACGGTTTTTGTGAAAACGCAATTTACGTTTAGCGATTTTTTCAGAAAATGTAATCGGTTATAATGTAACCCTATGGAAGGGATTTAGAGTGTGTCATGTGACCTTTACAGTGGAGATCTTTGAAAAAAATAATTATCTTTAAAAAAAGGGGGAACAAATTGCTCTCACGCCCACAAGATCTACTTGTCATACACAATTTATATATCAAAACGTAGGTATGCTTGTCTGGTTTCAGGCAATGTGATCATTTTTGTGATACGTATTTTAGTTTTAGTTCCAGGAGCTTCTAAAGGACAAGAGACATGTTAAAAAGTCTAAAAAATGTTTCTGCAAAACACACAAAGACGCTCTTTTCTAAATCGCTGACATGGCCACATTTTTAAGTTTATCAACATAAATTTTATATCGATGCGTTCACAAGGGCCGTGTCTTTCAAACGGTGAAGTCGCTGTATCGATCGCATGTACGGTTGTGGATTTATTATGTTTTGTTTGAAGTCTTCGATAACTGATTTTGTGTGTGGATGAAAGCGTTTCTAATGGTATTTTGATTCCCTAAATAGCTTTCCTTACCTCAGTGCAGTCCTCCTCCCCCACCTCATGTGGAGAAAGCCTCTTGAGGGGGGAGGGGGGAGGGGCGACCAGTCAAGTCAGGACACTCTCTATATTGCAGATAGAGAAAGGAGCTGTGTGATATTAGGCTTTATAAGTACTGAAGGAACACTGCTTGTATGTCCTAATGATAGTGTAGTGGTTATGGTGAATGGCTTTTGTGCGGGCTCAGCAATTCAGCTATTCAGCATTCCCACTCGCATTTTCCTCAGGGAATGCATTTTCTAGTTTTAATTTTATTCCGTACGTTTTTTGGCTCTGCGTAACTTCTGCATACTTTCAGCTATTGAGACCATTTAACTTTTAAAATGTTCGTCTCATTCAGCTAACGATGGGACTTCTTCAAGTTTTTTTGTACTATTTATACTTTTTAAAATATTAAGCTTTTAGACACTTTTTTTTAACATTGAAGTCAATGAGAACATCCTTTTTCCTGCTTCAAAACACACGTTCTGCCAAAAGTTTCAGCTCCTTCATACTTTCACTTACAGACACCAAACAAACTTTAAAGCGGTCACAAAATATTCAGCTATCCAAACATGACTTTTTAGATTGATATCTTATACGGTTTTTGTGAAAACGCAATTTACGTTTAGTGATTTTTTTATCGGTTATAATGTAATCCTATGGAGCAGGTTTAGAGTGTGTCATGTGACCTTTAGAGTGGAGATCTTTGAAAACAAAAATTATCTTTAAAAAAAGGGCGAACAAATTGCTCTCACGCCCACAAGATCTACTTGTCATACACAATTTATATATCAAAACGTAGGTATGCTTGTCTGGTTTCAGGCAATGTGATCAGTTTTGTGATACGTATTTTAGTTTTAGTTCCAGGAGCTTCTAAAGGACAAGAGTGACAAAACCACTCTCATTGACCGTCCATGTTAAAAATTTTAAAAATTTTCCTGCAAAACACACAAAGACGCTCTTTTCTAAATCGCTGGCATGGCCACAATTTTAAGTTTATCAACATAAATTTCATATCGATGCGTTCACAAGGGCCGTGTCTTTCAAACGGTGAAGTCGCTGTATCGATCGCATGTACGGTTGTGGATTTATTACGTTTTGTTTGGAGGCGTAATTAATGTATTGGTCTGTGAATTAAAAGGCGTTTGTAATGGAATTTCTTTCCATAAATAGCTTTCTACCTCAGTGCAATATTCCTCCTCACTGACCTGGGGGAAGGGGAAACCTCTTGAGGGGGGAGGGGCGACCAGGAAGTCAGGATACTCTCTACTTTGCAGATAGAGAAAGGAGCTGTGTGTCCTAAAGATAGTGTAGTGGTTATGGTGAATGGCTTTGGTGCGGGCTCAGCAATTCAGCATTCCCACTCGCATTTTCCTCAGGGAATGCATTTTCTAGTTAGTGGGAATGCTTTAATAAGCATTCCCAGTATTGATATTCGTTTTTTATTATTCTTAATTTTAATTTTAATTTTATTCCGTACGTTTTTTGGCTCTGCGTAACTTCTGCATACTTTCAGCTATTGAGACCATTTAACTTTTAAAATGTTCGTCTCATTCAGCTAACGATGGGACTTCTTCAAGTTTTTTTGTACTATTTATACTTTTTAAAATATTAAGCTTTTAGACACTTTTTTTTAACATTGAAGTCAATGAGAACATCCTTTTTCCTGCTTCAAAACACACGTTCTGCCAAAAGTTTCAGCTCCTTCATACTTTCACTTACAGACACCAAACAAACTTTAAAGCGGTCACAAAATATTCAGCTATCCAAACATGACTTTTCAGATTGATATCTTTTACGGTTTTTGTGAAAACGCAATTTACGTTTAGCGATTTTTTCAGAAAATGGAATCGGTTATAATGTAACCCTATGGAAGGGATTTAGAGTGTGTCATGTGACCTTTACAGTGGAGATCTTTGAAAACAAAAATTATCTTTAAAAAAAGGGCGAACAAATTGCTCTCACGCCCACAAGATCTACTTGTCATACACAATTTATATATCAAAACGTAGGTATGCTTGTCTGGTTTCAGGCAATGTGATCAGTTTTGTGATACGTATTTTAGTTTTAGTTCCAGGAGCTTCTAAAGGACAAGAGCGACAAAACCACTCTCATTGACCGTCCATGTTAAAAATTTTAAAAATTTTCCTGCAAAACACACAAAGACGCTCTTTTCTAAATCGCTGGCATGGCCACAATTTTAAGTTTATCAACATAAATTTCATATCGATGCGTTCACAAGGGCCGTGTCTTTCAAACGGTGAAGTCGCTGTATCGATCGCATGTACGGTTGTGGATTTATTACGTTTTGTTTGGAGGCGTAATTAATGTATTGGTCTGTGAATTAAAAGGCGTTTGTAATGGAATTTCTTTCCATAAATAGCTTTCTACCTCAGTGCAATATTCCTCCTCACTGACCTGGGGGGAGGGGAAACCTCTTGAGGGGGGAGGGGCAACCAGGAAGTCAGCATACTCTCTACTTTGCAGATAGAGAAAGGAGCTGTGTGTCCTAAAGATAGTGTAGTGGTTATGGTGAATGGCTTTGGTGCGGGCTCAGCAATTCAGCATTCCCACTCGCATTTTCCTCAGGGAATGCATTTTCTAGTTATTCTTAATTTTAATTTTAATTTTATTCCGTACGTTTTTTGGCTCTGCGTAACTTCTGCATACTTTCAGCTATTGAGACCATTTAACTTTTAAAATGTTCGTCTCATTCAGCTAACGATGGGACTTCTTCAAGTTTTTTTGTACTATTTATACTTTTTAAAATATTAAGCTTTTAGACACTTTTTTTTAACATTGAAGTCAATGAGAACATCCTTTTTCCTGCTTCAAAACACACGTTCTGCCAAAAGTTTCAGCTCCTTCATACTTTCACTTACAGACACCAAACAAACTTTAAAGCGGTCACAAAATATTCAGCTATCCAAACATGACTTTTCAGATTGATATCTTTTACGGTTTTTGTGAAAACGCAATTTACGTTTAGCGATTTTTTCAGAAAATGGAATCGGTTATAATGTAACCCTATGGAAGGGATTTAGAGTGTGTCATGTGACCTTTACAGTGGAGATCTTTGAAAACAAAAATTATCTTTAAAAAAAGGGCGAACAAATTGCTCTCACGCCCACAAGATCTACTTGTCATACACAATTTATATATCAAAACGTAGGTATGCTTGTCTGGTTTCAGGCAATGTGATCAGTTTTGTGATACGTATTTTAGTTTTAGTTCCAGGAGCTTCTAAAGGACAAGAGCGACAAAACCACTCTCATTGACCGTCATGTTAAAATTTTTTAAAATTTTCCTGCAAAACACACAAAGACGCTCTTTTCTAAATCGCTGGCATGGCCACAATTTTAAGTTTATCAACATAAATTTCATATCGATGCGTTCACAAGGGCCGTGTCTTTCAAACGGTGAAGTCGCTGTATCGATCGCATGTACGGTTGTGGATTTATTACGTTTTGTTTGAAGGCGTAATTCATGTATTGGTCTGTGAATTAAAAGGCGTTTGTAATAGAATTTCTTTCCATAAATTGCTTTCCTTACCTCAGGGCAATATTCCTCCTCACTGACCTGGGGGGGAGGGGAAACCTCTTGAGGGGGGAGGGGCGACCAGGAAGTCAGCATACTCTCTACTTTGCAGATAGAGAAAGGAGCTGTGTGTCCTAAAGATAGTGTAGTGGTTATGGTGAATGGCTTTGGTGCGGGCTCAGCAATTCAGCATTCCCACTCGCATTTTCCTCAGGGAATGCATTTTCTAGTTTTAATTTTAATTTTATTCCGTACGTTTTTTGGCTCTGCGTAACTTCTGCATACTTTCAGCTATTGAGACCATTCAACTTTTAAAATGTTCATCTCGTTCAGCTAACGATGGGACTTCTTCAAGTTTTTTTGTACTATTTATACTTTTTAAAATATTAAGCTTTTAGACACTTTTTTTTAACATTGAAGTCAATGAGAACATCCTTTTTCCTGCTTCAAAACACACGTTCTGCCAAAAGTTTCAGCTCCTTCATACTTTCACTTACAGACACCAAACAAACTTTAAAGCGGTCACAAAATATTCAGCTATCCAAACATGACTTTTCAGATTGATATCTTTTACGGTTTTTGTGAAAACGCAATTTACGTTTAGCGATTTTTTCAGAAAATGGAATCGGTTATAATGTAACCCTATGGAAGGGATTTAGAGTGTGTCATGTGACCTTTACAGTGGAGATCTTTGAAAACAAAAATTATCTTTAAAAAAAGGGCTAACAAATTGCTCTCACGCCCACAAGATCTACTTGTCATACACAATTTATATATCAAAACGTAGGTATGCTTGTCTGGTTTCAGGCAATGTGATCAGTTTTGTGATACGTATTTTAGTTTTAGTTCCAGGAGCTTCTAAAGGACAAGAGTGACAAAACCACTCTCATTGACCGTCCATGTTAAAAATTTTCCTGCAAAACACACAAAGACGCTCTTTTCTAAATCGCTGGCATGGCCACAATTTTAAGTTTATCAACATAAATTTCATATCGATGCGTTCACAAGGGCCGCGTCTTTCAAACGGTGAAGTCGCTGTATCGATCGCATGTACGGTTGTGGATTTATTACGTTTTGTTTGGAGGCGTAATTAATGTATTGGTCTGTGAATTAAAAGGCGTTTGTAATGGAATTTCTTTCCATAAATAGCTTTCTACCTCAGTGCAATATTCCTCCTCACTGACCTGGGGGGAGGGGAAACCTCTTGAGGGGGAGGGGCGACCAGGAAGTCAGCATACTCTCTACTTTGCAGATAGAGAAAGGAGCTGTGTGTCCTAAAGATAGTGTAGTGGTTATGGTGAATGGCTTTGGTGCGGGCTCAGCAATTCAGCATTCCCACTCGCATTTTCCTCAGGGAATGCATTTTCTAGTTCTTCTTCTTAATTAGTGGGAATGCTTTAATAAGCATTCCCAGTATTGATATTCGTTTTTTATTATTCTTCTTCTTAATTTTAATTTTATTCCGTACGTTTTTTGGCTCTGCGTAACTTCTGCATACTTTCAGCTATTGAGACCATTTAACTTTTAAAATGTTCGTCTCATTCAGCTAACGATGGGACTTCTTCAAGTTTTTTTGTACTATTTATACTTTTTAAAATATTAAGCTTTTAGACACTTTTTTTTAACATTGAAGTCAATGAGAACATCCTTTTTCCTGCTTCAAAACACACGTTCTGCCAAAAGTTTCAGCTCCTTCATACTTTCACTTACAGACACCAAACAAACTTTAAAGCGGTCACAAAATATTCAGCTATCCAAACATGACTTTTTAGATTGATATCTTATACGGTTTTTGTGAAAACGCAATTTACGTTTAGTGATTTTTTTATCGGTTATAATGTAATCCTATGGAGCAGGTTTAGAGTGTGTCATGTGACCTTTAGAGTGGAGATCTTTGAAAACAAAAATTATCTTTAAAAAAAGGGCGAACAAATTGCTCTCACGCCCACAAGATCTACTTGTCATACACAATTTATATATCAAAACGTAGGTATGCTTGTCTGGTTTCAGGCAATGTGATCAGTTTTGTGATACGTATTTTAGTTTTAGTTCCAGGAGCTTCTAAAGGACAAGAGTGACAAAACCACTCTCATTGACCGTCCATGTTAAAAATTTTAAAAATTTTCCTGCAAAACACACAAAGACGCTCTTTTCTAAATCGCTGGCATGGCCACAATTTTAAGTTTATCAACATAAATTTCATATCGATGCGTTCACAAGGGCCGTGTCTTTCAAACGGTGAAGTCGCTGTATCGATCGCATGTACGGTTGTGGATTTATTACGTTTTGTTTGGCGGCGTAATTAATGTATTGGTCTGTGAATTAAAAGGCGTTTGTAATGGAATTTCTTTCCATAAATAGCTTTCTACCTCAGTGCAATATTCCTCCTCACTGACCTGGGGGGAGGGGAAACCTCTTGAGGGGGGAGGGGCGACCAGGAAGTCAGCATACTCTCTACTTTGCAGATAGAGAAAGGAGCTGTGTGTCCTAAAGATAGTGTAGTGGTTATGGTGAATGGCTTTGGTGCGGGCTCAGCAATTCAGCATTCCCACTCGCATTTTCCTCAGGGAATGCATTTTCTAGTTTTAATTTTAATTTTATTATTCCGTACGTTTTTTGGCTCTGCGTAACTTCTGCATACTTTGAGCTATTGAGACCATTCAACTATTAAAATGTTCGTCTCGTTCAGCTAACGATGGGACTTCTTCAAGTTTTTTTGTACTATTTATACTTTTTAAAATATTAAGCTTTTAGACACTTTTTTTTAACATTGAAGTCAATGAGAACATGCTTTTTACCGCTTCAAAACACACGTTCTGCCAAAAGTTTCAGCTCTTTCATACTTTCACTTACAGACACCAAACAAACTTTAAAGCGGTCACAAAATATTCAGCTATCCAAACATGACTTTTTAGATTGATATCTTTTACGTTTTTTGTGAAAACGCAATTTACGTTTAGTGATATTTTTATCGGTTATAATGTAATCCTATGGAGCAGGTTTAGTGTGTGTCATGTGACCTTTAGAGTGCAGATCATCCACAAAAAATATTATCTTTAAAAAAAGGGGGAACAAATTGCTCTCACGCCCACAAGATCTACTTGTCATACACAATTTATATATCAAAACGTAGGTATGCTTGTCTGGTTTCAGGCAATGTGATCAGTTTTGTGATACGTATTTTAGTTTTAGTTCCAGGAGCTTCTAAAGGACAAGAGTCATGTTAAAAAGTCTAAAAAATGTTTCTGCAAAACACACAAAGACGCTCTTTTCTAAATCGCTGACATGGCCACATTTTTAAGTTTATCAACATAAATTTCATATCGATGCGTTCACAAGGGCCGTGTCTTTCAAACGGTGAAGTCGCTGTATCGATCGCATGTACGGTTGTGGATTTATTACGTTTTGTTTGAAGGCTTCGATAACTGATTTTGTGTGTGGATGAAAGCGTTTCTAATGGTATTTTGATTCCCTAAATAGCTTTCCTTACCTCAGTGCAGTCCTCCTCCCCCACCTCATGTGGAGAAAGCCTCTTGAGGGGGGAGGGGCGACCAGTCAAGTCAGGACACTCTCTATATTGCAGATAGAGAAAGGAGCTGTGTGATATTAGGCTTTATAAGTACTGAAGGAACACTGCTTGTATGTCCTAAAGATAGTGTAGTGGTTATGGTGAATGGCTTTTGTGCGGGCTCAGCAATTCAGCTATTCAGCATTCCCACTCGCATTTTCCTCAGGAAATGCATTGTCTAGTTCTTCTTCTTCTTAATTTTAATTTTATTATTCCGTACGTTTTTTGGCTCTGCGTAACTTCTGCATACTTTCAGCTATTGAGACCATTCAACTTTTAAAATGTTCGTCTCGTTCAGCTAACGATGGGACTTCTTCAAGTTTTTTTGTACTATTTATACTTTTTAAAATATTAAGCTTTTAGACACTTTTTTTAACATTGAAGTCAATGAGAACATCCTTTTTCCTGCTTCAAAACACACGTTCTGCCAAAAGTTTCAGCTCCTTCATACTTTCACTTACAGACACCAAACAAACTTTAAAGCGGTCACAAAATATTCAGCTATCCAAACATGACTTTTCAGATTGATATCTTTTACGGTTTTTGTGAAAACGCAATTTACGTTTAGCGCTTTTTTCAGAAAATGGAATCGGTTATAATGTAACCCTATGGAAGGGATTTAGAGTGTGTCATGTGACCTTTAGAGTGGAGATCTTTGAAAACAAAAATTATCTTTAAAAAAAGGGCGAACAAATTGCTCTCACGCCCACAAGATCTACTTGTCATACACAATTTATATATCAAAACGTAGGTATGCTTGTCTGGTTTCAGGCAATGTGATCAGTTTTGTGATACGTATTTTAGTTTTAGTTCCAGGAGCTTCTAAAGGACAAGAGTGACAAAACCACTCTCATTGACCGTCCATGTTAAAAATTTTAAAAATTTTCCTGCAAAACACACAAAGACGCTCTTTTCTAAATCGCTGGCATGGCCACAATTTTAAGTTTATCAACATAAATTTCATATCGATGCGTTCACAAGGGCCGTGTCTTTCAAACGGTGAAGTCGCTGTATCGATCGCATGTACGGTTGTGGATTTATTACGTTTTGTTTGAAGGCGTAATTAATGTATTGGTCTGTGAATTAAAAGGCGTTTGTAATGGAATTTCTTTCCATAAATAGCTTTCTACCTCAGTGCAATATTCCTCCTCACTGACCTGGGGGGAGGGGAAACCTCTTGAGGGGGGAGGGGTGACCAGGAAGTCAGCATACTCTCTACTTTGCAGATAGAGAAAGGAGCTGTGTGTCCTAAAGATAGTGTAGTGGTTATGGTGAATGGCTTTGGTGCGGGCTCAGCAATTCAGCATTCCCACTCGCATTTTCCTCAGGGAATGCATTTTCTAGTTGGTTATAGAATCTGCCCACTGCCTGCTGTCAATCACAAGGAGAGAAAAGAAAGGAGGGCGCACCGACCTTGTGCATTACCACTTAACATTTTAATTAAAAACAGAATAAAAAGCAATGGTCCTACTCACAAAAGATTTATAAGTAAGCGCTTTTCAGACAGCTGGACTGGACCTCACGGCACCTGCCAGTAGAACTTCAGACATCTAAACGGCTGACGCGTTTCTGTGGCGTACCCCCTTCTTCAAAGCATAGATGGTCCGTGATACCTCTCTCCTGTTGCATGTCCTCCTTAATATAGGTATATGTGTGTATGCACACCCATTCAGACTGCCACCCCAAAAAGGCGTGCACAAGTGTGGCACAGAGAAGCACATTGTGTCAAGGTGATCCCCGCACCGCTGCAGACCCAAAAGCCTCCCTGATCCATGTTTGACAACAGGGGTCACCAGGAAAAAAAGGAAAAAAAAAGTGAGCATGATCTAAAAATCGGGGCAGTGCCCATTTTTTCTCTTTTTTCTGGTGACCCCTGTTGTCAAACATGGAGCAGGGAGGCTTTTGGGTCTGCAGTGGTGCGGGGATCACCTTAACACAATGTGCCTCTCTCACATATACCTATAATAATGAGGACATGCAGCAGGAGAGAGGTATCACGGACCATCTAGGCTTTGAAGAAGGGGGAATGCCCCAGAAACGCGTCAGCCGTTTAGATGTCTGAAGTTCTACTGGCAGGTGCCGTGAGGTCCAGTCCAGCTGTCTGAAAAGCGCTTACTTATAAATCTTTTGTGAGTAGGACCATTGCTTTTTATTCTGTTTTTAATTAAAATTTTAAGTGGTAATGCACAAGGTCGGTGCGCCCTCCTTTCTTTTCTTTTTGTTTTAGCTTTATGAACACCCTTTGTTCTGTGGAGGGCTGCAAGACTTCAGACTTTGCCGTTAGACTATACTGCTGTACCCGGTTTAGCGAAACACCAGAGCGCAGGAGGTTTTGTTGTGTTTTCGCAATCACAAGGAGAGAGCAGACCTGATGGTAAATTTGTATCTCAACTTTACATCAAGCTTCACCAACTGTCAGCATCACTGTTTGAGAAGGCTGTCAGCTGTGAACCCAACAGCATTTTTAACAAACAGTGACAGGAGGGGAGGAACTAGCAATTGCAAATATGCCGTTTTGCTTTACAGTGTACAGAGATCGGCATGAACAAAGTTGTCATGTGGCAGGGGCACATCAAAGAGAAAAATATGCAGCAGTTACCCATATCCATCTGGCAGCATTGCCCAAAAGGCAAAGATCACTGTTACCCGGGAGGCCAATCCAGACTGCAATGTGGTCTTTCCCCAGTTCCCATTACTGAGAAAAAATATTGTCAAAGTGCACCCAGATTCTCAATGCCAGATTAGCCGAGCTGCAGGTGCTACAACTGCTCCCATACTGACTGCATTGCCCCAAGATGGCAAATATTTTCCGTAGAAGTGCCTAGGCATCAATGCTATATTTAAAGTATGAAAATGAAGGCTAATAGTAAGCACATTGTCTGTATGACTACATATGTATATTTGTGACTTCAATTGGGCTTAAGAGTGTAATTTCAGCAACACTTTGTAAGGTTGTTATTTACTTTGTAATACAATTATGTTAATCCAATAAGTTTTCTTTTAATGGTACCAACTAAAATCCTGTTGCCCCTCTACTCTTCTTGTCTAAGTTCATGATACTCTAGGATGTAGGTACCTTTACATTGTGTTCAAACACCCATCTATTCTGAGCACTCGATTTCACTAACACTTTGTAAGGGTTGGGTAGAGCAGGGAATGGTTAAAACTCTTCCAATGTTCATACAGTTGTCTGTTTTAGCTCTGCGATATTTTCAGTTATATCCTGTGCTATAATAGATAGTCATTAGGACAGGGAGTGGGCATACATCTTGCCAAAGGGGGTACAGACAGTATCCTAAACATAACTTATGCCCTGTACACACGATCGGTTCCTCCGATAAAAACGGACTGATGGATTTTTTCATCAGATAACCGATGAAGCTGACTTTCAACAGTTGTTCCTACACACCATCGGTTAAAAAAACGATTGTGTCAGAACGTAGTGATGTAAAACACAACGACGTGCTGAGAAAAATGAAGTTCAATGCTTCCAAGCGTCGACTTGATTCTGAGCATGCGTGGATTTTTAACCGATGGACATGCCCACAGATGATCGTTTTTTTTTCTATCCTTTTTTTAACCATCAGATAATTTTAAAACAAGTTCCTAGTTTTTTAACCAATGGATAAGAAAACAATGGGGCCCACACACGATCGGTTTGTCTGATGAAAACAGTCCATCAGACCTTTTTTTTATCAGACAAACCGATCGTGTGTACGCGGCATAAGGTTTGAAACCTTCTTCTAATGAATAAGAAAAAAAGTTTTAATGCTGTTTGTGTACCCTTTGTTTACTGTCTACTACTCAAAAAGGATTGATTGGAAATTTCCCAAGTAGGAGAGTTGACAGCTGTAAAACACTATACATAGTTTAAACTCTGGCTAGAGTTCCACTTCAACGTTGTTTGGTAAAAGGAGAGGTGAAATAGGCATTGGTATTGGAAAAAAAACATATTTGCCTGTGATCCTGAAACTATAGAAAGTCAGCTAAAAGCTGTTTTATGTTGTTGCCAACAACTGGGTTCATGTACTCTGTCCAGATTTACATTACATATTTAATGTGACACTGTAGCATCTTCATTTCCTAGTGGATCAGGTCAAAAGTTTAAATCAACATCGCGGAAAATATATTGCGTTCTCCAAAATCTTCCCACAGGTAGCTATTTTTGGCTTCTTTGTAAACGCAAGCTGCCCCAAGTGTAAAGGAAGGTTTACACCCATTGAATTTATATATAGCTTTTATTTTATTTAAACATTTTATTCACTTATTTATTTTATGCTATTTGTGTTTCTTGGTAGGTGAAAACACGCAAAACTCATAGGTGGACAGCTTCAAAGTCAGGAATTAAGGTAGGGAGATTTCACTGTTGGACTGTCTAAGCCATTAACTGACTTATCCCATCATGATCTGCCAATATATCTCCAAGCAAATATAATAGACACAGATTTCAGCCCTGTATTTGTAATAAAGCATTTAATTTATTTTTTAATGGTGTACCTAAATTTGACTTGGTTTCCACCTCTTGCAAGTCAATATACAGCAGCTCTCAAACTGATAGAGGGAGGGGCATAACTGGGAACCAATCTGAATTGTTGAATGTACTATAAATGTTCCGACAATGAACATTCTGATAAAAGTAGAGAGCAAGTGAGTAGAGCGATGACCTCAATAGCTGATGGCTTCTCTTTCACTATCCAGTCAGCGGGCTGTGGGTGGAGAGAGAGGCTGTATTCCTTAAAGATTAAGTTCACCTTTTGAAAAATAATAACAGTAATAAATGCACAGGTGTTTGCAGGTGAGAAAAACATTTGCATTTATTTTTTTCCTGGGAGCTCAGAGCATTGCAACCACAATTAGAAGACTGCAGGTGCAATGTCAGGCTCCTGCACACACATCCTAAAGCTCTCTGCCCATACCTCTATATGGGCAGACAGTTACTGAGCTGTAGGCAGTGTGAATGAACTACTGGAGTGCTGATTATTGCGCTTGCAGTACATTTAAACTACAGGTCAATCTGCAGCAGTGGTGGATGGGATTTGTGACTCTTGTGAATGAATGATGTGGCTGTACAGATGGAGCCCCAAACAGCCCCGCAAAATTTTCACTTGTGACATTGGGTGCAGGGAGAAGATCCTCCACCTGCTGTTAAAGTGGGGGGGGGGGTCGGGGGGTTGCTGCCTGGTAACATATTACACTCTAAATACTGGTGTAGCATGTTACTGTAGGTGAACGTATCCTTTAACTACAAGTGATGTCATCCACCTAGAAGTGCTGTATAAATATTAGGACTGGATGGCCATACAAATGAAATACAGATCTTTTTGAAGTTGAAACTGCTTCTTGTATATACCGGTATTTCATTTGTTTATTTAGCTGAAGATCAGATTTCAAACATTAATTTTGGGTGAACCGACCCTTATGTCGCGTACATACGATCGGATTTTCCGATCCATCGAAGTAAAAAAATAGAACATGTTTTAAATTCTTCCGATGGAAAAAAATCTGAATGGGAAATTCCGATCGTCTGTGTGGAATTCCATTGGAGAAAAATCCACGCATACTCAGAATCAAGTTGATGCAGGCTCGGAAGCATTGAACTTCATTTTTCTCGGCTCGTCGTAATGTTTTACGTCACCGTGTTTTGGACGGTCGGAATTTAGTCTAATGCCCTGTACACACGATCGGTTCTTCTGATGAAAACGAACCGATGGATTTTTTCATCAGATATCCGATGAAGCTGACTTTCATCAGTCTTGCCTACACACCATCGGTTAAAAATCAGATCGTGTCCAACGCGGTGACGTAAAACACATCAACATGCAGAGAAAAATGAAGTTCAATGCTTCCGAGCATGCGTCGACTTGATTCTGAGCATGCATGGATTTGTGACTGATGGATTTCCCCACAGACGATCGTTTTTTTCTATTGTTTTTTTAACCATTACGAAAAATTTAAAACCGGTTCTATTTTTTTTCACCGATGGGAAAAAACTGATGGGGCCCACACAGGATCGGTTCGTCCGATGAAAACGGTCCGTTTTCATCAGACGAACCAATCGTGTGTACAGGGCATAACAGTGTGTAGGCAAGACTGATGGGTGTCAGCTTCATCGGAATTCAGCTGGAAAATTCCATCGGATTTTATGCCATCGGAATTTCCGATCGTGTGTATGCAGCATTAAAGTCTAACAAATGTTGGAAAATAATTAATTCTAGCTCTTTTTTTTTTACAATATTCTACTACTGCTTACAGTGACTGGCAGTTAATTGTGCAGAACAAATATACCAACTGTACAGTTTTGTGAAAATAATTATAAAGTGAACCCATGCACATTTCCTGATAACTTTCATCCCATCACAATCTGTCCTTACGTGGGCACTTACCTTATTTGCCTATCAAGTAAATCTAGCCCACTAGGTTTCATAAAACAATGCCGTAGGCCAGCAGATGATTGCTTTAGTATAAGGGTAACGGTCAGCATGTGGCCACTTTCAATTCATTATTTTTACATACACACCACTGTGACATTCAAGAGGTTAATGTGCAGCTTGTGCAGTCACATGGTGAATTTAGGAAGTAAGGCGTTTGTAGAAATGTTATGGTTAGTGAACAGAGGGATTATCTTAAAGATAATTATGCCATCAAAGCACTAATAATGCCTCTGCTGTAAAATGCATGATGTGCGGTCATTTTTTGGAGTAGACTCCTGCTTAGCACTGCAACTTTTAAAATTACTTCCCATGTCTATTATGTTGGAAGTGCACTTTTTATTCTTTTAGTATTTTCTTAAGGAAAAAGTTCTTACCACAAGTCAGCAACAGAGCCTACAATAACATATTCTTTAGCAGAAAGCATGTGCATTTTGTTTATTAGAAATATGTATGGCAGAAAAAAACTACTGAGGGGGCTTATTTATTACCATGATGCAAGGAGAAATATGCATTTACGCACAAAAAATTCAGGTTTCAGAAGTTCAGTGTATTAAGATTAAAGGAAGTTTTGCTTTAGGTAATTGCATATAGTACCTTGCTGTTTGCTTTTTTAATTAGAAATTATATTTATTAGTGAAATCAACTACAACACTGCTTCTATACATAAAGGACCACCCATCATAAACGACAAAGCAGCATATGGTATTTTTTTCCTACTGAAGGACATATTTATTATTTGCCATACTTTTGCTGACAAATCACTACATTTCTAAAAACACATTTACTGGGAAAATTAACCTGCACATTGCCAGAATCAAACAACATTTGTTGATGTTCTTTACTAGCATCTGTCCTTCTGCAGGAGATATTGCTTACTGCTACTCATTCTTTTTATAACTCAGCAAATGCAACATTAACTATACATGTATTGCATATTTGCCCAAAAAAACTTACATTGCACATATGGTAATCCAGAGTAGCAAATCATTACACTTCAGAGCTATAAATTACTCCCTATGTTCATGATGCTGAACCTGTGTTTTTACACAATTTTTTTTTCCAATTTTTCAAATAAAAATATATTTTTTTTTTCACAAATAAGCATGTCTCCCTTCTTGTGAAGCTACTAGACTTCAAGGCATTGTATCTGGTATTACTAATGCAGTGGAGCAGGAAGCATACAGTTTTGCCAAAAAAGGCATTCCCCCTCCCAGAGCACAATACTTGATGCACAATAATATACTTGAAAACCTCGCTGCTCAACACTATCCAGTCTATGCGGTTAACATGTACTGTATAAGCTGGCCACAGCCTGGCACCACTCCACTTGCCATGTCTTCTGACATGTTTCGCCCCACCCACTGGGGCTTAGTCAGCTCCGCTGGGTGGGACAAAACATGTCAGAGGACATGTGGAGTAGTGCAAGGCTGAAGCCAGCTTATACATGTTAACTACATAGACTGGATAGGGTTGAGTGATTTTTTCAAGTATGCCATACACTACTGGATGGTGATATTTTCCGTCACCAGTACCCCATTCCTGAGTACCAGATATATACTTCCTTTTTTGCTTAGAGTGGCACTACAAGTATTAGCATGTTACTTGATGCACAATAAAACCTTAGGCACACCAAGCAGAGGTGCCAACTAGGAAGATGTCTAAAACCTACCTATCACAACACTGATGTCGCGTACAGACGATCGGACATTCCGAAAACAAAACCGTGTATTTCAGGAGCAGTGATTTTAATGATGCTTAAATATAAAAAATATGAAAAATTCCTTTAAATATTGTACCTGCTGGGTGTCTATAGTATGTCTGTGAAAACATCTTTGAGAACCCGGGTCTTGCCCCAGGGAACATGTATCAATGGAAAAAAAGTTTTAAAAACTGTCGTTTTTTCAGGAGTCCTGAAAAAAACGACCCTTCTTAAAACTTTTTTTCCATTGATACATGTTCCCTCGGGCAAGACCCGGGTTCTCAAAGATGTTTTCACAGGCATAATATAGACACCCAGCAGGTACAATATTTAAAGGAATTTTCCATTTTTTTTTTATTTATGCATCATTAAAATCACTGCTTCGGAAAAAACAACCGTTTTTAAAACTTTTTTTCCATTGATACATGTTCCCTGGGGCAAGACCCGGGTTCTCGCAGACGTTTTACAACAATAACTTGCAAATTATGCTTTAAAATAAGCACTTTTGAATTTGAACGTTCGAGTCCCATAGACGTCATTGGGGTTCTAAATGTTCGCGCGAACGTTCAGTCCGTTCGAAGGTTCTGGTGCGAACCGAACGGGGGGGGTGTTCGGCTCATCCCTACTCATGATATGAATCCTCATCTTCAGAGGTGGGAAGCTGACATTCTTAAGAGTTCCTTACCATTCCACACTGAATTATCTGCTAATAAATGGTTATTAAAGTTGGTGATGGGCACTTTGATAAGAAAGTGCCACCATGCCAAACTGGCATGACATCCTGAAAATCATCCTTTTACAGCTTGTATTGTACAGTCACTATCCCCTCTTATTGCTTATAGGCCTGCCTGTTTAATTCAACAAAATGTATTTTATTTTATCGCTGAAAAATAATGCAGTGACAGGTGCAATGGATGTCAAAAAAGCATCTCTTATTTTGCAGTTAAAAGTGATTAAGTGAAATATCGACCACCTTGTATGCTCCTTTCAAGAAAACCAGGATTTTCTACTAATAAACATAGAAAAAAAGAGATACTACTAAAGTAAAAATAACCCAACCTTTGCCGTTTTAATCCATCATATAAATGGTCTGTAATTCCAATGTTTCATTGTGATTTAATCTTACCATTTGAATTATACATAGAAAGAGGAGATAGAAAACATCTGACAAAAAGAAAAATCTATTTGTTCTGGCATTAAGGGCATTAACTTTAAACAGAGCATTTTTACAGAGAAAACACAAATACATGAAGACAGGGTCCGAACCATTAGAGGCATGTTGCCAGATATGTTATGGTTAGGAAGAGTTCTCATTGTACTAGCCAGCACTGTTTTAAAAGGGCCCAGAGCCACAATCACTCTGATGCCTCGTACACACAATCGTTTTTTCCGGCGGTCAAAAGTCTACCGGGAAAATCGAGAACCTGCTCGGTTGCTTTTCCTGTGTCCACACGGCCGGTTTTCCCAACAGGAAAACTGCCATGACAGCTTTGGTCGGGAAAACCAGCTGTGTGTATGCTCCACTGCAGTGTTTCCAATAGGAAAACTGCAGAGCAAAAAAACGCTGACACGGCGGGAAAAAAGAGAACAAGTTCCAATTTTTTTGCTCCCAATTTTCCTGTCGGGAAAACTGCTATGGAGCATACACATGGCCGGTTTTCCCGACCAAAAGCAAAGATGGCTGTTTTCCCGTCGGGATAACTGATCGTGTGTACGAGGTATAATAGGATCCTGCCACCTCTGTGAAACAGATTCCAGTTTTTAAGATTCACTTATATGTGTGCTTTACTATACATATTGTAATGTACATAGCGGATATGTTTTGTGTGCATTTTCTGAAGGATCGCATGCAATTATAACGAGATCCATGCATCAAAAAATGCACATTATCCTGAATGCATGTAACCATTAGACACCTGCAGCATGGCAGGAAAAGAGAATTGTGCATTTTTGATGCATAGAAGCAAGATAAGGAAACATGAAATGTTTTAATGGACCAATCAATGCAGTACAATGCATGTGCATAGGTACACATGGGTTCTGAATGATTTCACTAATTGGTACATCATTAAAGGTGGACACAGTTCAGGCATCACCTGAAGCCCTAAAGGGAAGACATTTCTAGAGAAAAATGATGCCCATCCCTGGCTTTTGGAAGGGCAAGTGGTTTCTAATATGTTATGTTTAGCTATCTATCTTTGTGCTACATGCATTGATCCTGTCATTTCCTGTAGGGATAGAAAGGAAAAAGGCATTAAAAAAAAAAAGTCAGCATCTACAAACACTGTAGTTACTGGCTTTGAATAAACCTACACTTCCAGTGCTGCCATCACCTGCCTGGGCAGGTTCTTTGCCAGTCTTCGGACCCTGGTGCCACCATCTTGTTGTGTTGTGTTCTGTGACTTCCTGATGTCCCATAGCTCTCTCATGTGCATGCCGGAGACACGTTGTTCATTTGGACTGGTACCACAGCCTTCTATACCCTTGTGACATGTCTCACCAGGTTTTGGGTGGGATGGGGGTGTGAAGAAGAGCAGAAGTGAGAGCAGGTACCTGTCAGAAATAGGTACCTGCTACCAGAGAAAAAAAAACTCCAAAAGTGGTAGAGAAGGTGTGGGGGGGGGGGGGGGGGGTGGAGGAGGGAAAGTGAAACTTTTGTTTTAGGTGAAGTTCTGCTTTAAGCGCACATATGCATAGATCAGTTGAGTTGAGTACTATATCTGTGGATCTAAGTGGATCCTGCATATTTGAGTAAATTCTCATGTTTCACAATGCAAAAGTTTTGTGGAAGAACTAGCATAACTGTGATAAGCTTCTGGTAATAAAATCAATATAAGTAGGATTGGTCAGATTATTGTAAACATTGGGCCAGATTCAGGTACATCGGCGCATCTTTGAGCCGGCGTAGCACATCTCATATGCGCTACGCCGACGTAACATTGAGAGCCAAGCTGAGTATTCACAAAGCACTTGCTCCCATCTTTACGCCAGCGTAACGTAAATAGGCGGGCGTAAGCCCGCCTAATTCAAAGTAGGCAGGTAGTGGGCGTGTTGTATTAAAATGAGTCGTGACCCCATGTAAATGCATGGCCGTATGAACGGCGCATAGGCGCGCATGCTCAGAATCACATCGCATATACTCCCTAAGATACGTCGGCTCAATGCTTTCGACGTGAATGTAACCTACGCCCAGCCCCATTCACGTACGACTTACGCAAACAACGTAAAATCCGACGGCAGTTCCGACGTCCATACCCTACACGACTTAGACCAGCTATTTGGTGGTTTATCTTTACGCCGGATGTACGCCTTACGTAAATGGCGTAGCTTACTGTGACGGGCGCAAGTACGTTCGTGAATCGGCGTATCTAGGTCATTTACATATTCAACGCGTAAATCAACGGAAGTGCCCCTTGCGGCCAGCGTAAATATGCACCCAAGATACGACGGCGTAGGAGACTTAGGTCGGCCGTATCTTGCCACAATTCAGGCGTATGTGATTTAGAGAATCAGCGCATAGATACGACAGCGCACATTTGGACTTACGACGGCGTATCAACATATACATCGGTGTAAGTCTCTGTGAATATGGCCCATTGTTTTTAGAAATGTGCTAAGTCACACAGTACCCCTTGTTAATCATTCACAAAAAAAAATCAAGTCCAATTAAAAACAACTCACGCCGTTAGAACATTCCTTTATTGAAAAATAAATAAATAAACCATGTGTAAATCCAACCTTAAAGGAGTTGTAAAGGAAAAAATGTTTTGCCTAAAATTAATGTCTGCAAGGTAGACAGACAGAATAGTGTTATGATAATGTTAAAAAACAAGTAAATACCTATTAAATTTCTTCATCTATATCACCTCCGGCATTCTAGTTTCTGTTCTCTCATTCACTTCCTGGTTTGCATCGCTCGTTCATGTAAGAACTACATTTCCCAATATGAATTGCGGCACGCCCAGTAATTCACACCTCCTTGAAGTCTCTAACACGTAGAGAGCATCCTGCCACACAGATGTAGTTCCCAGGAGGGGGTGAGCAGGTTACTGACCACCGCAGTAAAGCCTCCCTTCAGGGTGGTCAGTAAAATCAGACAAGCAGGAAGTGAACAGAACAGAGAAGAAATAGAGCAACTTCTGAGCAAAAACGAACAATGAGGAAGTGAAAATAGGAATGTCTGCAGGTAAAGGATGCTTATTATGAAAAAAAAAAAAAAATTTCTTTACAACCCCATTAAACATGCTGAATATTATACATCTATCTGCTCCCCATTCAGTTCTGAAATCACAGGATCTGGCTAAAGATAGTCTTTGAGCAACAAATTCTACTTGGGGCTTTAAGATGTCCTGTGATCAGAGCTGCTGTTTGAAATTACGAGGCCCTGAACAGCTTACCTGAGAGCCCCCCCCAAAAAAATATATATCAAATGATATCCTTACTAAAATGCCACTCCTGCAATGCTTTGCTTCTCAGCTATGGCAGAAATGGCATTTGCACACAGTTGCAATGCAGGGTAAAAGCAGGTGGTGAGGAGGCAATATGCTCATGTGTTCACCCAGGAAAAGAAGGGGCTGGTATATATGACATATGCTCTCTATCCTGAAAAAATTCCCCTGTGTTCCCACAGCAGCTTTTGGCAGGAGAGGAGAGAAGAGAAGTTGGGAGCCCTGTGGTGGAGGGGGAAACACATTGAGGCTTGACAGCAGGTGGAATGGGGGGGGCAGATCCAAGAACCGACCCTTCTGCAGGGCAGCCAGAGGGAGAAAAAGGAGTAGAAGCTGGCTCCAGGGGGAGGCAAAAGAGTCACAGGTGTCAGCAATAGGGCAATACAGCTGGCCCACTGGTCAGCAGGGACCTGCCCCCCCCCCCCTCTTGAACTGATAGGGCGGATTTACTTCCATATCAGCGGCCCTACATGTGACCAAACACCCACAGCCACAAATGAAGCTGGTTCTGGAAGATATGAAGAGATGCGTCACAACATACTATATTCTTGAGGAACACCCACCAGTCAATGCAGCACTATGGCACACTGCATGATACACTTTCTTTTAGCCCACAGAAATCTGCTGTTACTATAAAACAATGAGTTGTTTGTGTTTGGCTCCCTAGAACAAAGGTTTCCAGTCCACCCACACTATCTAACACGCAGAAATAAAAAAAAAAGTACAAAATGTATATATACAGTATATTCTTCCTATACTCTTGTATAGCCAGAGTACAGTGACCCCTTTCAAATGTTTGAATGCATTACATACAATCAGGAATGTATAAATCTGCGTATACCTTCTAAGCATAATGAATTTTCAGGGCAAAACAGCAAAGTGACACAATGTACTGTATACTGTATATGGTGCAATTGTATAACTAGTTTTCCTATCTATTATCTGTTGGCACAATTGTATAGTATGTTAATTATACCTATAAAAAGATGTTAGTGTGTTTTAGGATATTCAATGCACATACAGGACAAAAATGCACTCCAAAGGCATCATTTTGGGCCAGATTCAGAGAAGAAGTACGCCAGAGTATCTGCTGATACTCCGGCGTACTTTCAAATTTGCCGCGTCGTATCTTAATTTGTGATTCACAAACAAGATACGATGGCATTTGGCTAAGATCCGACAGGCTTACGGCTTCGTACGCCTTCGGATCTTAGGCTGCAATACTTTGGCCGCCGCTGGGTGGAGTTTGCGTCGTTTTCCAGCGTCGGGTATGCAAATTAGCTTTTACGGTGATCCACGAAGCTACTCGCGTGCGTTACGTCGTCGCAAGTTGTTTTTTCCCGTCGCAAAGTTAAGGCTGCTTTTTCATGCCTTAACTTTACACCAGCCATGTTAAAGTATGGCCTTCGTTCCCGCGTCAAATTTTTATTTAAATTTTTTTCGGCGTAAGTTCACAAACACGTTGGGGCGCCGTAATTTTGCGCAAAGCACGGCGGGAAAATTGAGAACGGAGCATGTGCAGAACGTCCGACGCGGGAGCGCGCCTAATTTAAATGGTACACGCCCCATTTGAATTGGGCGGGCTTGCGCCGGACGGGTTTACGTTACACCGCTGTAAGTTTACACGCAAGTGCTTGGTGAATCAGGCACTTGCGTTGAAAACTTGCGGCGGTGTAATGTAAACGGGTTACGTTACGCCGCCACATTTGTACCTGAATCTGGCCCTTTATTCTTTAAAATTTTAACTCATTAGTCATCATTAAACTCCCCCGAGAGCTGAATTGCTATACAGTATTATATAAATGGAGGTTTGATGGGGCAGTGTAAAATATGTATGTATTCATTTATCACACTCTCAGTCTTTTGATACGTCAGCTTTTGTTTTTTTTTTGGTCTGTAATTCAGTGGTTAGACACACAGCACTACTGTGTCTGTTTAGTTATTATTAATCAG
Source organism: Rana temporaria (assembly GCF_905171775.1). NCBI lineage: Eukaryota > Metazoa > Chordata > Amphibia > Anura > Ranidae > Rana > Rana temporaria. The sequence goes on from NC_053489.1 coordinate 556,941,789, forward strand.
AAGTGATTGTAATTTTATTATATCTGGAATTTAACAAAATGTGCATTAGACCTCTAGATGTGAGAGTTTACGAGTGCTTGAATATTTTTTAGTGCTGTATACTGTGACTAATTCTCTGTATTGAATTGTAAGTTGGCTACTCTGTATAGAGGCATTTAAATGTGCAATGGGCTAAATCACCTTATTATGAAATATTCTATAAAGCAGTGCTCACTTTGGCCAAGTGTATCTCTCTCAGAACACGCAAAGAGACATCACACAGTGTAGCTAATGTGTATAGAAGTATTTCGAAAGCTGATTTCATGATTTAGGAGCCCATAGAAGTGATCATTCTAAGTTACTGTACATCCACAAAGTCATGGAGAACCAATATAATTTATATGTACCCAGCATGAGTTTTACCTATAGAAGGTTACTAATTATGGGGTTCCTCATTAGACTATTACACTGAGCTCCTTGTATCATCTATAATAGACGTAGTAAGGCTGAATGATTAGTCCCAAAACAACAGGTGGCATGGTCTGTATCATCATGTTCACATATCCGTACAGTCACTAGACACTTCGCTTCTATATTAATTATTTACTATGGTATATTTCTTCATTTTCTCATTAGGGGTCCACTTACTTGTTACTGGCAAATAGAAAAAAAAATAGTTTTTTGCTTTGATTTTAACAGCTTTCCTCTTTAGTTTGTTTGTAAGCTGAAGGCATGGGGAAGTGGTGAGAGCTCATGAGAAGGAGATAAAGCTCCTTTACTGGTGTTATTAGAAGTTTATTGCACAGTTGGAGTTGAAATCATACCCTTTAAGTAGATGAATTTGAGGCATTAGTAGAACTGTTTCTATTTTATTTGGATGTTTCTTCCACTTCTGAAAAATGCCCGTCTCTCCTGTTCAGTTTTCTTTTTTTTTTGTTAAATATTGTTTCTTTTTTATCAACTTCTTAGGGTGAAAATTATTTTTCTTCAGTTTTCAATAATCTGTATACCCATAATAAATGCTTAAGGGTTCCCGCTCAGACTGTGAAGGCCCGATGAGTTGGATGCCGCTGGCTGGTGAAGGCCTACAGGCTAAGGAAAGGTCTGTCAAGACCCAAAGCATACAGTAAAAATGGGAAGAGATACCCCGGGGGCTGCACACCTCACCCAGCCCGAGTGGTTAGCAGGTAAAAGCAGCATCAGCTCAATTCATCTAGACCACAACTCCAACATGTTTTGCCCGCCCTGGGGCTTAATCATGATTTATGACTAACCCCCGGGGCAGGGAGAAAGATGTTAGAGTTGTGGTCTAGATCAGCTGGAGAGCTGTAGTTTGGAGATCCCAGGTCTAGATAAATCGAACTGAGGCTGCTTTTACCTGCTAACTACTCAGGCTGGGGGAGGTGTGTGGCGGCCGGGCTACCTCTTCCTGTATACACTCAGGCCTCGTACACACGATAGGTTAACCAGAGGACAACGGTCTGATGGACTGTTTTCATCAGTCAAAACCGATCGTGTGTGGGCCCCATAGGTTATTTAACCATCGGTTAAAAAAAAGCCAACTTGCTTTAAATTTAACCGATGGATTCCTAACCGATGGGAAAAAAACGATCGTTAGTAGGCACAACCATCGGTTAAAAATCCACGCATGCTCAGAATCAAGTCGACGCATGCTTGGAAGCATTGAACTTCGTTTTTTCAGCACGTCGTGTTTTACTTCATCGCATTCTGACACGATCGGTTTTTTAACCAACGGTGTGTAGGCGCGACGGACCATCAGTCAGCTTCATCGGTTAACCGACGACAAGGGTCCATCAGACCGTTCTCATCGGATGGACTGATCGTGTGTAAGAGGCTTAACTTTTGAATCTGTTGAGTCTGTTGAGTTTGGCGACATCATATAGGGGCTACTTGTATTGGAAGCGTTCTGTGCCAGTACTGTCACAGGATGACTCTATAGTTTCAGTTTCTTCATTCTGTCTTCATTCTGACTTACTAATTTTCATGCTTGATTTGTATTAGCAACTGAGAAAATATTGTAGCCAGGCAACTTGGATTTTCAAAAGCTAGTTAGCAATGCCTGTAGTTTTCTTAGCACAGGTTTCCTTTAAAGGTTTCCTTTGCTGCCATTCCTTTTGAAAATGCTATTGGCTTTGCCATCACATTGATCCTCCTGAGTTAGGCTAGCTATGTAGATAGATATGAAATTGACGTGTTTCATGTTTCTGACTCCGCTGATCTGCATAATTTTTTCAGGTCAATAAATCAGAAAGCATTGAACCTGCAACGTCAGCAGCCAGGCAAATGCCATTTTTTTTTAAAAACTCAGCACTGGCAGAGCTGTATTTTTCCTGTGAGGGATTTGCTTTCCTTGCATGGTTATAAATGATACCTAAAAAGAAGAAGTGCTTGATTTGATGCACTCTGGGAATCTCTCACTAGAGGGAGCTTCATGGCCTGACATTGGTTATTTCACCAATTATTACTGGTGATATTGGTGATCCATTTTCTCTCCCTGTACTGTAGCTTGAACATTTTTTCTTCATATGCAATAAAGATGTTGTATGATGTGATAGAGATAAACATAGACAGAACAAATCTCCTGGAAAGAGAATGACTTCAAATTTAATAACATTTATGAAAACAAGGAAATAACAAAAAAAAATATTTTATATATATATATATATATATATATATATATATATATATATATATATATATATATATATATATATATATATATATATATATATATATATATATATATATATATATATATATATACTCTATTAAAGACAATAAAGGACAGCATGTCTGTTTGCTAGCTATTATAATTCTATATAGTTGTTATGTATTAAAGTCTGTTCTGTAAATTTCGAACAAACGCTTTACATACTAAATTACATGACTTATTTTGTTGCTCCTAAAATCATGATTCAATTACAACATTGTGCAACATCTAGAATGAGTTGACTACCAGGTGATTAAAGCAGAACTGTGGGAAAAATGAAAATTATGTCTTATGCCGCGTACACACGATAATTTTTCGGCATGAAAAAAAATGTTTTTCGGCATGTAGAAAAAAACAACGTTTTTCCAACTTCATCATTAAAACGACCTTGCCTACACACCATCGTTTAAAAAAAATGCTCTAGCAAAGCGCGGTGACGTACAACACGTACGATGGCACTATAAAGGGGAAGTTCCATGCGGATGAAGCCACCCTTGGGGCTGCTTTAGCTGATTCCATGTTAGTAAAATACGATTCGCGCTTTTCTGTCTGTTACAGCGTGATGAATGTGCTTACTCCATTATGAACGGTAGTTTTACCAGAACGAGCGCTCCCATCTCATAACTTGCTTCTGAGCATGCGCAGGTTTTTAACGTCGTTTTAGCCCACACACGATCATTTTTCACAACCCGAAAAACGACATTGTTTAAAACGTCGTTAAAAAAATGCAGCATGTTCGAAATTTGTTTTTGTCGTTTTCCAGAACCCGAAAAATTATGTGAAGCCCACATATGATCATTTTAATAAAAAAAAAAAAAAAAGTTTTTTTTCATGCCGAAAAATGATCGTGTGTACGCGGCATTATAGCTCTCTTATACTGCAAGGGTTAAATGCTCCTTTAGGCATGGAAAAGTCGATTTACTTTTCCAATCCTCAGCTACTTCACCTGCTACAACGATCCCTACAGTGAAGAAAGGTTTTTGCCAACTGACTTGGTAAAACTGATTGTGGTCCATATCCCTGATACATAGAGTGAAAAACAGGTGGGATTTTAACGGACCATAAGCAGTAATGAATTTATAAACGTACAAATTTAGTACAAATTTATTCATACCTAGTCATCCCTACATTGTGTTCTCCTCCATGGTCCAGCGATCTAAGGTCCTGACATCATAAAGAAATATCACATTATGGCCACTAGATGGTGCTTATGATCATAGGAAATTATCATATTAAGCAAAATATGGCTATTTTCATTGCGGCTGCGTATATGTTTCTCATACAGAAAACTTGTATAGGCACTGTAGACACCTATGCATTTGTTAATGCATGTGTGTAAACATGTTATCATATGTTCAGGCATTCTGCATTAAAGCAGCTCATTCATTTTGAATAGGCTGGCACCACACCTTAAAGCAGAGCTCCACCCTAATTACAACAGTGGCTTAATAGTACTGATCAATAATGTTAAAAACTGATCTTTTTGTTTTCAAAATATGTACAGTACCTTTTTAGTAGTCAGCCTTCCAGTTTTGAAGCTTGCAGGTTTTTCTCGGGCATAGCGTCACTTCCCGTTCGGTGCAGTGCGCTCTGGGAGCTTCTCTCCATAGCTCCCTGTGTTCACTGTGCAGCTGTGATATCAAATCTTGCGCGATTTCTTAAGCAGGAAGTCACGCGCGACAGCTAGTCCGGTCTATGAACTTGTTTTGTGAGGCTGTGTCACAACGGGGCAGTAACTTTTAATTCCTAGGCCTGCCGTTGTCATGGCAACACAGACGCTCAAGCCGCTGCTCCCCGTTGCTCGTGCGAATGCGTGCGGAACAAGGAAGTGCCTGCTTGTGGGCTTATGCCCACAGTTAAAATGGCAACGGAACAGAAGGCAGAATATAAGTACATATTGCACACAGAATGGCAGCGGAGCGGCTGCGGGACACCGAAAACGTGAGTTTACAAAATAAGTGGCATTAACCATTTAACTAGCCCTTAAAAAAATTGTTTTTGCGTGGGAGATCCGCTTTAATGCACAAAAAAAATACTTTTATAACACAGCTTTTCTAACACAGTTTTTTGGTGTCGTTTCTTTTTTTTTTGGGTGCCAAACTAAAAGAATGACACTTCAACTCACTGCAAATTGTGCATTATTGTGTGTTTCAATAATGCATGGGGATACAAGCATTTTTCTGTGAGTTTTATTGTTACATGGGTTGTAAACCCTTGTGTTTTTTTACCTTAATGCATCCTATGTGAAAAAACACCTTGCTATTCCTGGCCTACCCGAGCCCCTGTTTTACTTAGCTGAGCCCCAAATTTCCGTGGGCGCAATCCCACGTCGCTTTCCCCACGTCTTGTCGGCTATTCATTGGATAGATTGATAGCAGTGCAGCCATTGGCTCCTGCTGTTGGCAATCAAATCCAATGATGCGGCCACCGGGAGTGGGGAGGCCGAGTCATAAACTTGGCCGCTATGTACACCGAGTGTATCACACGGGTGCGCGCCCGCAAAGTAACCCCCTCGGGAGAGAGCTTCCCAGAGGGGGTTAGCTTTTGTGGGTAGGAGATACGAGAGCCGCCGTGGGACCCCAGAAGAAAATGATCGGGGGCCACTCTGTGCAAAACGAACTGCACAGTGGAGGTAAGTATGACATGTTTGTTATTTTTTAAAAAAACTGAACCTTTAGTACCACTTTAAGCTCTTAATCAGCCATAAAGTACGGGTACACCTGCCTCTCTTACAGCATTGGGCTGATACCAACTTTATCCTGCTCTTATTTTCACCAGACCTGTGCCAATTTCACACTGAAATTGCGTTATTTGACTCTCCCTGCCCTAGTGTTTTCACTCAGGGGAGTGGCACATTGTAAGGTGTTAAAGTGGAGCTAAACCCTCATATCCTTTACAACCAAGGAAGCTGCCATCTCAGCCTCTGTTTGACCTGCAGTTGCCATAGCGCTGCACATAGGATCAGTTTTGAACACTAACATTTGTTGGCTTGACAGTTCAGTTGAAAGCACAAGCAACTGTGACAATTATCATGGCATGCCTTGAATGTAACTGTTTTGTGAAACAGTTAAATTGATTGGATTAGTTACACTTTAAAGCACTGGGTTTCCAAAAGCAGCTCTCCTATTGCAATGAAGACACAAACATAAAGATATTTTGAACATGTAGTATATACTGTATAAAGCATAAAATGATCAGTCCGCTAATCTTCATCCTTTTTTACCAGTGCACACCTGTTAGAACATTTGGCACATTTAGAAATCCCATTAGACAGACAGATTTGTCGCACACTAGCCAGGTGGCGTCTCGTTAGCTGCTGTTCGCCAAACATCTGGATTCACCATTAAACGGGGTATCTATATCTCAATAACTTTTTCCACATTTGTAATAAGGTGAATTTTACAGCCGCTGGAGCCCGGCAGTTTATCTTGTTCGTCTATGATTTATATGGAAAACATTTAGCGCCATTTAGCTGCTCACTTCACCTTTAGACAGTTGCCACGCAGTCAACACCCTACAAATTAAGCTTTCAACCTACAATCCTCACTTTGCATTGACCAGGATTCACCCTCTGGAAAGATAATAATTACAGCAAAACATCACAGCCAAGGTAGACAGCTGAGATTGAATGCGATCAAGGCCGTGTGTCTGGATTCGATCTCGGCTTTATCGATACGCCCCTTAATGATTTTGACAGCTGCTCCTTTTATCACTTGTCCTGATATGACACAGATCTGTCAACCATCCTTGATGCGCTGCTAAAAGTCATCTGTGTGGTAAAGCCATTTTTATTTTTCCATTTTATTATTGGAACTTTAAAGACGAATTTCGGGCATGGACATTTTTTACAGTTACAATGGTCCAGCTTGGTGCAATGTAACTATGCATATACTGTATCATACCTGT